>NC_033795.1:49247686-49258339 GCF_001876935.1 Asparagus officinalis
AAAATGTGATATACATGAAATTTGATGTTTTGACATAAACAATGGACCCTACACCTATGAAATGATTTTATAGACTTAATGAAATATGCATACAATAATAGCTAAATCCATAAATCAAAACTTGTGTATATATAGAACTATATATATAAAAACCAAATATGTGTGTGTATATATGATTGAGCTTAAAGTACTAACACACATAATATAAAACCTAAACTAAATATATCCAAGCTTGATTGATCTTCGATGTAGCTCAATTTGGTATACTTACGGATGAAGCTAGAACTAGAATCTTCAATTTGAATTGCATAGGCTTCACTCCACAATTCTGCCAACCTCCATTGGATATGATCGTAAATGCGCAATTCCATCCATCCTCCAACACGTTGTTTGTCTATAATAAATAGAAATACACAAACACTAGACAAACCATATTAGTGATCAATTATTTGTTGCCAACCTCCATTGGATATGATCGTAAATGCGCAATTCCATCCATCCTCCAACACGTTGTTTGTCTATAATAAATAGAAATACACAAACACTAGACAAACCATATTAGTGATCAATTATTTGTTAAACATGATCAAAACAAAGAGGCCAACAATAATAACTTAACACAGATAGGTATTTGTGGACATTATAACAACTTAATTCAACTTAACTTAGATGGACAAAGAAAAGAGAGTCATAATCGGCATTTATGGACATTATAACAACTTAATTCAACACGATAGGTTTTAGAGAATATGAATTTGCTAATAGACTTACAATGATGTGACCTCCTCGGACTCTGAGATCTTGATCAGTACTTTGAAAACACGATGTTGCACTGCAAAATAGATACATAGTAAAGCAATTAGTTTATATCAAATGAGATTATCCCATTTTCTCTAAAGTATTTATCCCGTGCAAAGCACGACTAGTATTAATCTTTTGGTCCTTTTTATGGGTACATATTTTCATGCATCACTGCTCCACTGTTATAACACTTTTTACAATTATATAAACTCATGATGGAATTATGATAGATCTATCTGCTAAGTTTAAAGAGTATCAAAGCAAAATAAAACTTGAATGAAAAACAAAAAGAGCTTTCTATACACCCTTGTTTATAGCTGAAACCAAATACATAGTAAAGAGACAAAGTACATAGCAAAGAGACCAAATGTCAAGATATGTTGAATAGTGTCTAGCCCCCATCAAGTAGGGTCTATATACCATAATATGAGGATCTAAATCAATGAGTTATATTCATTCTCGTGGAAAGCTATGTAAAGGAGAGGAAAAGTTATTTAAGTTGGATATAGTTTCTTTCTTCTAAGTATACATATCTCATGAGATTACTTCTTAAAGAGATTAGTGAACTCAGATGAGATATCCTTTCAACATCATCAAAATTTCAGTCCATAAAAGGTTTGAGGCTTTGGGAGAAGATGAAATTTAGCCATATGTAAAAATATATCCATAGCTTTAATTGAAAGTTGAGATGATCAATGTGAATGTTTTACCTAAGACCCCGTGGCCATGAGTAACTCAAAAAACATGTAGCAAAGGGTAATTTAAGAAACATTATGAACTTTAAACTGTTTTGTTCTAAAATTATCACGAATCTGTTTGTATGCTCTATAACACATACCTTTAAGCTACAATGGATTTTTTTTCATCTTTCTAGAAAATAATGGACGAATGACATCTGAGAGAAAATATATTGTCTTTGTGGTCAATAACCCCAAAAGACCTTATGATCAAAAACCATAAGCACCCAAAACTCATAGTGTTACAATTATTCATAATTACTCATAAGCACCCAAACCTTGCTAAAATAAAAATTATCAAAAAAAACATGAATATAAAGATAAAGGAATAAATGCATAAGTGACTTGCTCAAGAGCATCAAACACATGAGTTATAAAATAGTATCAAACATTTGGGGAGTCATATCACTACTACCAAAAATATCTTAGCAAAAATATCCTCCTACCAACTCCACAAAATTTTACTCCCTTTAATTTCAAAACAAATCCCAGCAAAATAACAAGGAAAATATACCATCAATTTAAAAAATAATCCAAGAAAGGTTTGTGAAAAAATTATTTTGGATTTCTATTCTTTACCATTGGAAGAATGAGGATTTGAACTTCCCTCTTTCATCAGAGTTCCATCTGAAACAAAAAAAAACATTCCGTCCAATTAAAAATATTGCTCAATCGTTATAGATCATCATAAAAGCAATTAGAAAAGAGCAAAAACATAGAAATAAATTTCTTTTAGAAAATACAGATAATTGAAATAAAAACTTAAACCGAATCACCGTAGGCTTCAAGATCGATCGCTAACTGCAACCTTATGATGATCGATCATCGCTGGCTTCAAGATCGATCAGCGCGCCGCTGCTGCCGTCGCCGCTCGCCGGAATCACCGCAGGCGGCAGCGCCGATGGTCGCGGAGGGTGCCAACTCTGAGCTGCAGTTCTGGGGACAACATCTGCAGGAGAAACCCTGGAGCTCATCCTTGTGCATCGCTTTGAAGATGAATTGGTGCTCATAATCTCTGCAACTTCGATCAAAGATAGAGTCTTTAATTGGGGTAATTTCCTAATTGATGAAAGAGAGTGAGATATATTTGGCTTCCAATTTCGATTTTGTACGTGATCATCAAACCAAGTCAGGATCTCTAATTCATAATTGCAGAACAAATTCATTAAAATAAAAAGGGAAAAAAGCTATAGAACTGTTAATCAGCTAATGCAACAATAAAAAAACCTAGATAATTCTGCAGATCCAAAATCATTACAGGGAATTCATGAAATCAAGCAGCAAAAAACTTACCAGAGACTTCAAATCAGCGCTGATTCCAGAGTTACTGTGGTGACGGTCGGAGATGGAGGCGGCGGCGAGCGGAGATGGGAGAAAAAGGTGTGATCTTTGTCAAGAGAGAGGGCATAGATCTTGAAATTTTCACCTTCGTTTTCCCCTTTTTTCTTTTTGCGGTTCAAAAGAAGAAGAGAATTCGACGTGGGCCCCAGCGAGACATCGTGGGTTTTTATTTGAAAGTGGAGGGGGACAACATGGAGTGGAGAGTGGAATGATAGGAAAATGGACGGTTGTGGGGAAATGATAGAAAAATACGTGGATATTAAAAAAATTTACTGTTCACATTTAGGTTTTCCTTTAGGGGCTGTTCGTTTGGCCATTTTTTTGGGAAATCAAAGAATAGGAAACCTATTTCCTATAATATTTGTTTTGAGGTTGTTTGGTTGGTTTAAAAAAGAAAGAAATTGTAGAATAGGAGATAAGATGAGATGAGTTGTCAACTTATTATTGGATGATGTGAGTGATTTTAAAAAAAAAATTGTTTTGAGGTTGTTTGGTTGGTTAAAAAAATAAGGAAATGAATTGGAGGTATATTATTGGATGATGTTTTGAGGTTGTTTGTGTTTGGTTCGTTTTTAAAAATAGGAAAATAGATGAGATGAGATGAGTTGGAGGTATATTATTGGATGATGTGACATGTACTTAAGGAAATTAATTTCTTGTTTTTTTTTAGGAAATGGATGGAAATGAAGGTTTAATGAGATGAGATGAGTTGTCACAATATTATTGGATGATGTGTGTGATTTTTAAAAATGGGATAAGATGAGTTGTGATGAGTTGGATGATGTGACACATTTCTTGTGTTTGGTTTATTTTTAAAGATAAGAAATGAGATGAAATGAGATGAGTTGGAAGATAAAAATAATATTTTATTAGATGTTGTGGGTGAGTTTTAGGGATGGAAATGGGTAAAAATATTATTTTATTGATTTCCTTGTACCGATTTCCTTTTCTTGATTTTTAGGAAACCAACCAAACGGGCCCTCATAGAAGAGAGAACATGGGTGAGCGTTGGGTCCCAGAAGCTGATACTTGAGTTGGTATTTACAAGTGATCAAACCATAGGGCCCGTTTGGTTGGTTTCCTAAAAATCAAGAAAAGGAAATCGGTACAAGGAAATCAATAAAATAATATTTTTATCCATTTCCATCCCTAAAACTCACCCACAACATCTAATAAAATATTATTTTTATCTTCCAACTCATCTCATTTCATCTCCTTTCTTACATTTAAAAATAAACCAAACACAAGAAATGTGTCACATCATCCAACTCATCACAACTCATCTTATCCCATTTTTAAAAATCACACACATCATCCAATAATATTGTGACAACTCATCTCATCTCATTAAACATTCCTTTCCATCCATTTCCTAAAAAAAAAACAAGAAATTGGTTTCCTTAAGTACGTGTCACATCATCCAATAATATACCTCCAACTCATTTCATCTCATCTATTTTCCTATTTTTAAAAACGAACCAAACACAAACAACCTCAAAACATCATCCAATAATATACCTCCAATTCATTTCCTTATTTTTTTAACCAACCAAACAACCTCAAAACAATTTTTTTTTAAAATCACTCACATCATCCAATAATAAGTTGACAACTCATCTCATCTTATCTCCTATTCTACAATTTCTTTCTTTTTTAAACCAACCAAACAACCTCAAAACAAATATTATAGGAAATAGGTTTCCTATTCTTTGATTTCCCAAAAAAAGGGCCAAACGAACAGCCCCTAATCTAAAAACTTCAAATCTAGAGCAAGGTCTAAGTTTTCATATTTCAAACGGATATGTCCAGGGTTACTTTGTACTTTTACAAAGCTTTGTGTACAAGGCGATGAAGGAACTGCCGATCTCATGCTTAATAATACATGGGAGTTATTATGTAACAGCTTTGTGTTTGCGATAGGTTGACTATCTTACTTACTGCATCTTTTCATAGACAATTAATGGTGTGTCATTTGATGGTATATATAGATATGATGATCTAGTAAATGATCGTATTTGGACTGCGCAATGACATATATATGCACTGATTGGAGAGAGAGAGTTGGAACATTGAAGGGCAGTACTTCAGACTTTGTACTTATTAGACCCAAGATGTAGGATGATATCCTAACAAAAAACCAACTTGATGTCCACACTCAACTTGTAAGCTTTTGATTTTTAGGAACAAAAGGCCCTCTGATGATTTATCTATACAAACAACCACATAAAGTGACAGTGTCTACTAATATTAACTGGACTTTCACTATTATCTTTATGCTAACCAGACCTTAGCTCGCTAATAGAATCTCGAGCATCGCCCATCATGTGATTAACCTAGCTTTGGTCTGAATCAAATGGTCGTTAAACCAACAACATACTAATGCCTCTTTTGGTGCACCAGAATCTCATCAAGTGATAATAGAATGAAGTAAATTAAGGAATAGAATGGAATGAGTGTGTGAACGAAATGCTCATTTTCATTCTCATGTTTGGGTGTGATTAGATATTGAAGTGAGAATGAAAAATCTTTTTATTTTTGGGACGGATAATTAATTAATAAGCGATCATGGTATATTTCTGATTTAATTTAATTTTTTTATTTTCAGTAAAGTGGAAATGCCCATTTCCTACCAACTCATCGCGAATGTTCATTCTTACAAAAGTGGGAATGAAGAAGAAGTGAGAATAGACATTCTAGCTTTAAAAAAGTATGTTGTGTTTAGTATGCAGGAGAAGTGGAAATAGACATTCTAACTTTAAAAATATATATTATGTTTAGTATGCATGGCTAAAAAATGAAAATGAGCATTCCATTCCGTCTCATTCATGCACAACAAATGAGGTTTGAATGTCAATATCCTAGAGTTTTTCACCATCTAGACTATAATAATGGCCACTATGAACTATAAAGTTTATACTTCGTATTCTTCCAAAAGGAATATGTTTGTACTTTGCAGGACATTTTACGTAGACGACTACATCCTTAATCTTGTACGTTCAACAATTAATATTTGGTATGTTTCTATAGTTTAAGTGGAGATTAAGTTTTCTTCTTTAGGAAATTGACTATGTATTCCAGCTTGTTTGGTTGATGAGATGTATTAATTTGAGTTCTATCATTTCATCAAGTATTTATTGTAAAACCTTTTACTTGCTTTGTAACTACACATGTTGTTGATTCCACAAGAGAGATAGTAATTATGATGGTGAAACATGTTATTGCACGGTGTGGTGCATGGCAGGTTTGATATTACTGGTTTCACCTCGGACTGCAACCTTGTGTGAACTCAGGGGCATCACAGTTGGTATCAGAGCTCTAGTTCCAGTATCCTTAGGATCATCCTGTGTCGAGTCGTGGAGCTAGGATAGAGTTTCTTAGGATTCATGTATAGAGTCCGTAAGGATTTCCTAGTATGAGTGAGGACGACTTATGCGTATACCTCAAAATTTAAGGAAAATTTTTTTTTATGATAACTATTTTGCAAATTTAAAGTATTTTGTGTGAATACTATATGTTGTGAAGATTGTATTGTGATACGCTATTTATAGAAGTTTATTTTGACTCATAAACTTTTATTTTCTTATGATCAGAGAGATATATGTGTGAATACTATATGGTGTGAAAATCGTATTGTGATACATTATGTATGTATATATGTCTACTTTGACTCATGAACTTTTATTTTCTTATGACTAGAGAGAAATGGCAGGACATGGCAGACCTCACACTCGTAGAGCCGCTCAGGCAGAGCCGCAGCAGGCGCCACCCGAGCAGGAGCAGGCACCACCTGAGCCGCAGCAGGCTCCGATCTTATGGCTCCTATCATAGCTAGGATGGCAGTGATTAAGGAGCTTGTGGCAAGTCATGTCGTGCCACCGACACCATCGCCACCTCCTCTAATAGTTCCACCACAGGGGATACCACCCATCCCAATCAGAGAGAGAGACCCAGAGGTAGCATATGCAGCTATTCCACCAGCGGTACCGGATAAAGCCATGGAGAAGGAGGCTTGGCTTCGCTTAGTAGAGAGGTACCAGAAGATGAGGGCACCGGAGTTTCAGGGCTCTTCAGACCCACTTGTAGCCCATAAGTGGAAGGAGGATGTGAGTAATATCCTAGACATACTCAATGTAGACACAGTTCAGAAGCAAAGACTGGCATCATATAGTCTAAAGGGGGATGCCGGGAGATGGTACCGATTCCAGTTTCTATTAAAGCAGCGGATGATCCTCACTTGGGAGGATTTTGTTTACTTCATTGATGCACAGTATGTTTCTTCTGCAGCACGGACTAGGAAGGAATTTGAGTTGTCCCGTTTGACTCAGGGGGACATGTCAGTTGCAGAGTTTGAGAGCAAGTTCATGGAGTTGCTGCATTCACAAAGATGTGGCAGACAGGAGAGCGTCAGGCTCATATGTTCCTAGCAGGGCTTTGCCCAAATCTTTGCTGATATCTCGTCTCGAGGATGTTCTATTCAGTCTGAGAGGTAGCTGAGGCCGCCACCTCACAGGAGAATGAGACGGCTATGTTTCAGAAGGACAAGGAGGGAAAGACTAAGGCGAGACAGATTGGAGACAAGGGGAAGAACAAGAGACCCTTGTCAGGACATTAGCATCAGCAGCAGGGCCCTCATAAGAGGGGACCCTAGCAGGATCAGAGGGCGCATCAGTAGCATAAGTTTCAGGGAGTTTTCTTTAACTATCGCAAGGTGGGACACAAGGCATCAGAGTGTCATAGTGCACCAGCAGGAGCTCAGTAGTCCGAACCAGCAGCAGCAGAGACAGTAGGGCAGAGGTTACGGTCAGCAGGTCAGGCTTGAGGCACTGCCAGTAATGCAGAGGCCAGAGGGGCAGGTCCGAGCAGTCCAGGAGGCCCCCCAGGGACAGATTGTTCCATACTTTTCAGCGCCAGCGGTAGAGCAATCTTCAGCCCCAGGCAGAGTAGATGCAGTGGTTCCTCGTGATCATGGTGCCAGCGGTGCAGTTGTGGAGGGTACGTTCCTCGTGAATTCCTTTCCTACCCGTATTCTTTTTTATTCGGGAGCTTCGCATTCTTTCATTTCGTATGCTTTCATGGTTAGACTACAGCTTGTAGCTCATCTATTAGACACCCCTCTGTAAGTTTCCACTCCTCTAGGAGAGGTATCAATTCTGGAGAGTGTTTGTAGGAGGTGTAGTATGAGTTTAGATGAGTCCGAGTTTATAGTCGATCTGATAGTTTTGCATATGTCCGAGTTTGATGTCATCCTTCGTATGGATTGGTTGTCATCCTACCATATTAGTATTGACTATTTTGCGAAGACAGTCAGATTGCGAGCGTCCGATGGGTCCGAGATGATTGTTGCCACTTCTCAGGGCAATCGCTTTACGGAGTCGTTTTTGGCATTCATCGATGAGGTGATGCGATGAGATTAGAGTTCTGATTTGTTGGAGACTAAAGTTGTCTTAGATTATCAGGATGTTTTTTAGGACATACCTGGGTTACCTCCTGTGAGAGTGGCTGAGTTTTGTATTGAGTTGCAACTGGGCAAAGCCCCGATATCCCGCGCACCCTATCGTATGGCACCAGCTGAGATGAGAGAGCTTCAAACCCAGTTGGACGAGTTGTTAGATCAAGGTTTTATTCGTCAGAGTAATTCTCCGTGGGGCGTGCCGATCCTCTTCGTGAAGAAGAAGGACGACAGTATGAGATTATGTATAGATTATCAGGAGTTGAACAAGGTCACTATCCGGAATAGGTATCCACTACTTAGGATTGTGTAGAACCCCGTAATTTTTATATGAATATATGTGAATTATTAGTAAATAAATAATTCTTTTATGATAAATAGCTTAAGGTCATTGATGTACATGATAACAAGTTATTTGAGATGATATGAGAGTATGAGTGTAGAGTTTTGTGCGATGGTTTTGCAAATTAGCAAAACATGCACAAAACTAAATTTTTCCAGATCAGTCGACACATCAGTCGACTGACTGTATCGGTCGACACATCAGTCGACTGATACGCTGATTTCTAGTTTTTACAGGTTTCGGGTCTGATTTGATTTGGTTCGGGTTTGGGTCGGGTTTAGTTGTTCATATATATTCTCCTTCACCCGAAATCATCCCCTCTCATCTTCAGATCAGAGAAAACCCTAGCCCTTCTCCCCTATCTCAAACCCTAGTTTTGTTCTTGGTGATTTGTGGAAGAACTTGGAGGATTTTCGTCGAAATCTTCACGTTGCAGCGAAGGGGAAACACTCTCTCTCAGATCTAGGAGTTTCTCATCACCCCAGAGGCGAGTAACATCTCGCCTAACCTTGTCCTAATTTCTAAACATTTTCAAATGGTTTTTTATGAGTTTTGATGAGCCAAAAATGATATTTTTGTACACAGGATTGATTTTTATAGCATATAGAGGGAAGATATGTTATTTCAGAATGTTAAAAACTCACCAACGTTTTGTGAATCAAAGATCTAGATCTGAAATGTTTTTATAAGAGATTTAACACGAGTTTTGTTTTAAAAATGTTTTAAAACATGAATGCACATGATTTGGGGTTTTGTTTAGGTAATTATACATGAAATTTTCGTTTCAGTTTAGTTCATACATGTTAATATCAGTATCTTTATGCTTGGGACTGATGGGGATGATTTTAGATAGATTTTTTGGTAGAAATCAACCTGCACAGAGTTTCTGCAGTCAATCGGTCGACTGATCAGTCGACCGACGGGCCGAATTTTTTAGCATCAGTCGACTGATCAGTCGACTGATGGGTTGATGGTGTTTTCTCAGCTCCGCAGTCGACAGATCAGTCGACTGGTGAGCTGAGGCTGTGCTGCCTGAGCTTATCGGTCGACATATGAATCAACTGACGTCATCAGTCGACACATCAGTCGACTGATGAGATGTTTTACAGATTCTTGATCTGTTTGAGTTGTTTTTCGGGGTCGCCTCGATGACCTGACACAAGTTTACCATGTTAATGACTTATCTGTACATGTGGGATGACTTTTGACACTAGTTTAGACATGTACATCGAGATGCGTGCGAGTTTAGATTATGTATATCTTTCCGCATATATTTTTCACTGTTGCACAGTCCTCGTGTTGGACTATAATCCATTTCAGTCCTCGTGTTGGACTATAATCTATTTCAGTCCTCGTGTTGGACATTTGCCACTTATTCTATGTGTTTGGAAAACCACAGTATCTAGTTCCTGTATCGGACATATTTCTTAACCCTGTATATGACTTTCTCACAGGAGTTTATGACATGACACTTATGAAAATTATGACATGATATTCATGCAAGTAATGACATGATACTCGTGTAGGCTATGACATGGCACTGTATTTATGCTCTGAGATTAGTTGTATTTCTTTTATTATTGTTCCTGTATTAGAACCTCGGGTTTGGTGTTTAGGGATTTACAATTTGAGATACAAGGTATATATATGAGGGTTTCCTTGTTTGGATTATTTCGCTCGACGTACCTATGCTCGTGTTGTAAATTCCTAAATACTAAAATCCTCTTTAGTAAGATCAATGATTTTAGACCTATTATGTATTAACTGTATTTTCTTATACAACGAGCCCTGTTCCCTTGGGGTTGGTTGTGATGTTGCTCGCAAGCGCTTTGACGCTCGTTGTCCCTCCCCCTTTCAGGTAACGAGCCAGGAGCCCAGAGAGTCGCAGGTTGATGGCGATGCATTTTAGCTTCAGCTGTCTAGTTAGTTATATGTTTTATTTGGGGCTCCACTTTAGATTTTCTTTTGTGTAGACATTTGAG
>NC_033795.1:49258407-49283407 GCF_001876935.1 Asparagus officinalis
GCAGGTTTGACATTCTTGGTTTCACCTCGGACTGCAGTCTTGTGTGAACCCAGGGGCGTCACAGTTGGTATCAGAGCTCTAGTTCTAGTATCCTTAGGATCATCCTGTGTCGAGTCGTGGAGCTAGGATAGAGTTTCTTAGGATTCATGTATAGAGTCCGTAAGGATTTCCTAGTATGAGTGAGGACGATATATGCGTATATCTCAAAATTTGAGAATTTTTTTTTATAACGACTATTTTTGTATAAGTTTAAAGTATTTGTACAAATACTATATGTTGTGAAAAAAAATTGTATTGTGATACGCTATTTATAGAGGTCTATTTTAACTCATAAACTCTTATTTTCTTATGAGCAGCGAGATGGCAGGACGGGGTAGGCCTCGTACTCGGAGAGCTGGGTAGGCAGAGTCACAGCAGACTCCATCTGAGCAGCAGCCAGCTCAATATGAGCCTCAGCAGGTACCCCCGGAGCCGCAGTAGGCTCCTCAGTATTTGGTGGATATCATGGCTCCTCTTATTGCCCGGATGACAGTCATTGAGGAGTTGGTGACTGCTCATATATCACCACCACCACCGGTAGCTCAGCAGCAGGGGATACCCGCCGTTCCTATCAGATAGAGATCCCCAGAGATCATGCTTACAGCTGTTCATCTAGCAGTCCCAGATAGAGCCACAGAGCAGGAGGCTTGGCTCCGTATGGTAGAGAGGTATCAGAAGATGAGGGCACCAGAGTTCCAGGGATCACCAGACCCTCTTATAACCTATAAATGGAAGGAGGATGTGGGTAACATTCTTGACATACTCAGTGTGGATTCAGTTCAGAAACAGAGATTGGCATCCTACAGCTTGAAGGGATATGCCGGGAGATAGTACCGACTTCAGTTTACTCCAGAGCAGAGGATGACCCTCACATGAGAGGACTTCATATACTTCTTTGTTAGGTAGTACATTTCATTTGCAGCACGGACTGGGAAGGAGCTTGAGTTGTCCAGGTTGACTCAGGGGGACATGACAGTTGTAAATTTTGAGAGCAGGTTCATGGAGTTGCTATATTTGACGGGTATGTGGAAGATAGGAGAGCGTCAGGCTCAGATGTTCTTGGCAGGGCTTTGCCCTAATCTCCGTCGATACCTAGTCTCGAGGAGGTTCTATTCAGTTAGGGAGGTAGCTGAGGCCGCCACTTCTCAGGAGATTGAGACTAGCATGTTCCAGAAGGATAAGGAAGGGAAGGCCAAGGCAGGGCAGAGCGGTGACAAAGGCAAGAACAAAAGATCTTTTTCTGGACATCAGCAGCAGCATCAGGGCTCTTATAAGAAGGGACCCCAGTAGGATCAGAGAGCGCATCAGCAACACAAGTTCCAAGGATCTTGTTTTAACTGTCACAAGGTCAGGCATAAGCATCGGAGTGTCGTAGTACACCAGCAGGAGCCTAGCAGGGAAAGGGTCCGAACCAGCAGCAGCGCCAGCAGGGCAGAGGTCAGGGCCAGTAGAACAGACTCGAGACACCGCCAGCAGCTCAGAGGACTGAGGGGCAGGTTCGAGTAGTCCAGGAGGTTCCTCAGGGGCAGATCATCTCATATTCTCCATCTCCAGTAGCAGAGCAGTCTTCAGTCACAGGCAGGGTTTATGCAGTAGTTCCCTGTGATCATGGAGCTAGCGGAGTCGTAGTGGAGGGTACGTTCCTTGTGGATTCTTTCCCAGCCCGTATTCTTTTTGATTCGGGAGCTTCACATTCTTTCATCTCTTATGCATTTATGCCTAGACTCCAGCTCGTATCTCATCCTCTAGACACCCCTTTATCTATTTCCACCCCTTTAGGTGAGGTATCGCTTCTGGAGAGCGTTTGTAGGAGGTGTACCGTCAGTTTAGACGAGTCAGAGTTCATAGTTGATTTGATAGTGTTGTGTATGTCTGAGTTCGATGTCATTCTTGGTATGGATTAGTTGTCTTCCTATCATATTAGTATTGACTGCTTTGTGAAGACAGTCAAGTTGCGAGCGTCCGATGGGTCCGAGATGATTGTAGCCACCTCTCAGGGCAACCGATTTGCGGAGTCATTTCTGGCGTACATCGAGGAGGTGATGCGACGGTATCAGGGTGCTGAGTTATTGGAGACCAGAGTTGTCTCAGAGTATCAGGATGTCTTTCAGGACATACCTGGTTACCTCCGGTAAGAGAGGTAGAGTTTTGTATTGAGTTGCAGCCAGGCACAGCCCCGATATCCCACGCACCCTATCGCATTGCACCAGCTGAGATGAAGGAGCTTCAGACTCAGTTGGATGAGTTGTTAGCTCAGGGTTTTATTCACCAAAGTCATTATCCGTGGGGTGCGCCGGTCCTCTTCATGAAGAAGAAGGACTGTAGTATGAGATTATGCATAGATTATAGAGAGTTGAACAAGGTCACTATCCGGAATAGGTACCCACTACCTAGGATTGATGACTTGTTTGACCAGTTGCAGGGAGCATAGTATTTCTCGAAGATTGATCTTCGTTCTGGCTATCATCAGTTGCGGGTTCGGGAGATGGATATTCCCAAGACCGCCTTTCTTACTAGATATGGATCTTTTGAGTTCTTGGTCATGCCATTTGGGTTGACCAATGCACCTGCGGTATTCATAGACTTGATGAACCGGGTTTTTCGTCCCTTCTTAGATCAGTTTGTGATCGTTTTCATCGATGATATTCTCATTTACTCGAGATCGGAGGCAGATCACGAGGAGCATCTACGGATAGTGTTGAGGACTCTTCAGGAGCATTAGCTGTATGCTAAGTTTAGCAAGTGTGAGTTTTAGCTTTCAGAAGTCAGATTTCTTGGCCACGTCATCAGTAGAGAGGGCATAGCAGTGGACCCGGCCAAGGTCACGGCAGTTCTTGATTGGGAGCCACCAAAGGCGGTGACAGAGATTCGTAGCTTTTTGGGTTTAGCTGGATATTACAGGAAGTTCATTCAGGACTTCTCGACGATTGCGATGCCGATTACACACCTTACGAAGAAGGGTGTACAGTTCATATGGAGCATGGAGTGCCAGAAGATCTTTGATATTTTGAAGGCTAAGTTGACTACAGCGCCGGTTTGACTATTCCAAGTAGTGACAGGACATTCGTCGTATATACAGATGCATCGTTGGCAGGCATAGGAGGCGTATTGATGCAGACTCAGAGGGTAGTAGCTTATATCTTACGGTAGTTGAGGGTACATGAGCAGAACTATCCCACTCATGACTTAGAATTGGCAGCAGTGGTATTTGCACTAAAGTCATGGAGGCACTACCTATATGGAGTACGGTTTGAGTTATTCACAGACCATCAGAGTCTGAAGTATCTCTTTTCTCAGAAGGAACTCAATCAGAGACAGAGGAGGTGGGTTGAGTTTATCAAGGACTACGAGTTCGCGATTCAGTATTATCCGGGGAAGGCGAACGTCGTAGCAGATGCTTTGAGTAGGAAGCGTCGACATCGGGTTGCGGATTTGAGGTGTTCATTGTACAGAGATCTCCTTACTCTTAGCCAGTTTGATTTTAGACCCAAGATTGGAGGAACCAGTGCATTTTTGGGTGCTGTATCAGTGCAGCCATCTTGGAGTACCAGAGTTGTCAGAGCGCAGTCGGAAGACTCTTGGATTCAAATCCGAAAGGAGGAGATTTCCAAAGAGCCTAAGACTGATTGGACCATTAGAGCAGATGGAGGTCTACGGATGAAGGGTAGATTGGTTATGCCAGTCAGTGCAGAGCTGAAGAGAGAGTTATTTGATGAGGCACACCGTACTCGATACACAGTACATCCAGGAACCACCAAGATGTACAAAGACTTGAAGAGACATTTCTAGTGGAGAGGTATGCGTAGAGAGGTTGCAGACTATGTGGCTAGATGTTTTACCTGTCAGCAGGTGAAGACAGAGCATCAGAGACCGGCAGGGACACTTCAGCCTTTGCCTATTCCGGAGTGGAAGTGGGCGGATATTTCTTTGGATTTTATTGTGGGGTTGCCGAAGTCGAAGAAGGGGAATGATTCTGTTTGGGTGATAGTGGACCGGTTGACGAAGTCAGCAAACTTCATTCCAGTGAGGACCACTTATACAGCCGAGGCTTATGCGAGGATCTTCACTCGGGAGATAGTTCGACTTCACGGAGTTCCAGACACGATTGTATCGGATCGAGGTTCAGTGTTCACTTCGCATTTTTAGAAGAGTTTCCAGGACTCATTTGGCAGCATGCTATCTTATAGCAGTGTTTTCCACCCACAGATGGATGGTCAGACGGAGAGGGTGAATCAGGTGCTGGAGGACATGTTGCGGGCATGTGTCATTGACTTCTAAGGCAGTTGGGAGGATCATATTCCATTGGTAGAATTCGCTTATAACAACAGTTATCAAGCGATGATCGGGATGGCTCCGTATGAGGCATTTTACGGGAGGCCCTGTAGGTCGCCGATATGTTAGGAAGAGCCGGAGGATAGCTTGATGCTTGGGCCAGAGCTAGTGAGGCAGACTACTAAGAAGGTAGCATTGATCAGGGAGCGGATTTTAGCCACTCAGAGTCGGCAGAAGAGCTATGCAGATAAGAGGCAAAGACCCTTAGAGTTTCAGGTTGGGGATTCAGTTATGTTGAATGTATCACCTTTGAAGGGCGTGCAGCGATTCGGACGACGGGGGAAGCTTGTGCCGAGATATATTAGACCTTTCCGGATTTAAGAGCGCATTGGAGCTGTGTCATACAGACTAGATCTTCCAGCATCTATGTCTAGTATACACAATGTATTCCATATCTCTATGCTCAAGAAGCACTTGCATGATGAGGAGCAGCAGCGAGTGTTGGACGCACCGGAGATTGAGCTCCAGGAGGATTTGACTACTGTCGAGATTCTGGTTCGTATTCTTGCCAGAGAGGACAAGAGACTTAGAAACAAGGTAATTTTCTTGGTGAAAGTTCAGTGGAACCGATGAGGCATTGAGGAGATATCTTGGGAGCACGAAGAGGATTTGCGTCGCGACTACCCACACCTGTTTGAACAGGTAAATTAAAATTGTTATGATGTGTATCTTGTATGATGTTTATATCTTTAGTTATATTTACATTTAACACTAGAATGAGAATATTCGCGCTTAATTCTTAATCTTTTAGAACACATGGTATATATATGGGGGGTTCCTTGTTTGGATTTTTTACCTGATGTACTAGTTCCACTAGATTAGGGTTTGAGCGGGAATATTACCATTTTAGATCATTAAGTATAATTATCTCTATATGTTTATCTGGAAGTTCATGTTGTGAGATGCGTATGGTTTCCGAATTTCGAGGACGAAATTCTTCTAAGGGGGGAAGAATGTAGAACCCCGTAAATTTTTATATGAATATATGTGAATTATTAGTAAATAAATAATTCTTTTATGATAAATAGCTTGAGGTCATTGATGTACATGATAACAAGTTATTTGAGATGATATGAGTGTATGGGTGTAGAGTTTTGTGCGTTGGTTTTGCAAATTAGCAAAACATGCACAAAACTAAATTTTTCCAGACCAGTCGACACATCAGTCGACTGACTGTATCGGTCGACACATCAGTCGACTGATACGCTGATTTCTAGTTTTTCAGGTTTCGGGTCTGTTTTGTTTTGGTTCGGATTTGGGTCTGGTTTAGCTGTTCATATATATTCTTTTTCACCCGAATTCACCCCTCTCATCTTCAGATCTGAGAAAACCCTAGGATACGCTGATTTCTAGTTTTTACAGGTTTCGGGTCTGATTTGATTTGGTTCGGGTTTGGGTCGGGTTTAGCTGTTCATATATATTCTCCTTCACCCGAAATCATCCCCTCTCATCTTCAAGATCGGAGAAAATCTAGCCCCTCTCCCCTATCTCAAACCCTAGTTTTGTTCTTGGTGATTTGGGGAAGAACTTGGAGGATTTTCGTCGAAATCTTCACGTTGCAGCGAAGGGGAAACACTCTCTCTCAGATCCAGGAGTTTCTCATCATCCCAGAGGCGAGTAACATCTCGCCCAACCTTGTTCTAATTTCTAAACGTTTTCAAATGGTTTTTTTATGAGTTTTGATGAGCCAAAAATGATATTTTTGTACAAAGGATTCATTTTTATAGCATATAGAGGGAAGATATGTTATTTCAGAATGTTAAAAACTCACCAACGTTTTGTGAATCGAAGATCTTGATCTAAAATGTTTTTATAAGAGATTTAACACGAGTTTTGTTTTAAAAATATTTTAAAACATGAATGCACATGATTTGGGGTTTTGTTTAGGTAATTATACATGAAATTTTCGTTTCAGTTTAGTTCATACATGTTAATATCAGTATCTTTATGCTTGGGACTGATGGGGATGATTTTAGATAGATTTTTTTTGGTAGAAATCAACCTGCACAGAGTTTCTGCAGTCAATCGGTCGACTGATCAGTCGACCGACGGGCTGAATTTTTCAGCATCAGTCGA
The DNA here is from genome assembly GCF_001876935.1 of Asparagus officinalis. Classification (NCBI taxonomy): domain Eukaryota; kingdom Viridiplantae; phylum Streptophyta; class Magnoliopsida; order Asparagales; family Asparagaceae; genus Asparagus; species Asparagus officinalis. Next base: position 49,264,855 of record NC_033795.1, read on the forward strand.
CTGATCAGTCGACTGATGGGTTGATGGTGTTTTCTCAGCTCCGCAGTTGACAGATCAGTCGACTGGTGAGCTGAGGCTGTGCTGCCTGAGCTTATCGGTCGACATATGAATCGACTGACATCATGAGTCGACACATCAGTCGACTGATGAGATGTTTTACTGATTCTTGATCTCTTTGAGTTGTTTTTCGGGGTCGCCTCGATGACCTGACACTAGTTCACCATGTTAATGACTTATCTGTACATGTGGGATGACTTTTGACACTAGTTTAGACATGTACATCGAGATGCGTGCGAGTTTAGATTATGTATATCTTTCCGCATATATTTTTCACTGTTGCACAGTCCTCATGTTGTACTATAATCCATTTCAGTCCTCGTGTTGGACTATAATCTATTTCAGTCCTCGTGTTGGACATTTGCCACTTATTTGTGTTTGGAAAACCACAGTATCTAGTTCCTGTATCGGACATATTTCTTAACCCTGTATATGACTTTCTCACAGGAGTTTATGACATGACACTTATGAAAATTATGACATGATATTCATGCAAGTAATGACATGATACTCGTGTAGGCTATGACATGGCACTGTATTTATGCTCTGAGATTAGTTGCATTTCTTTTATTATTGTTCCTGTATTAGAACCTCGGGTTTGGTGTTTAGGGATTTACAATTTGAGATACAAGGTATATATATGAGGGTTTCCTTGTTTGGATTATTTCGCTCGACGTACCTATGCTCGTGTTGTAAATTCCTAAATACTAAAATCCTCTTTAGTAAGATCAATGATTTTAGATCTATTATGTATTATCTGTATTTTCTTATACAACGAGCCATGTTCCCTTAGGGTTGGTTGTGATGTTGCTCGCTAGCGCTTTGACGCTCGTTGTCCCTCCCCCTTTCAGGTAACGAGCCAGGAGCCCAGAGAGTCGCAGGTTGATGGCGATGCATTTTAGCTTCAGCTGTCTACTTAGTTATATTTTTCTTTTGGAGTTCCACAATAGACTTTTGTTTAGACATTTGAGAGTCTTATTCTAGAAGTTGTAAAGGCCATGTGCCTTATTTCCTCTTGTCAGATATTTGTACTTGAGACTTGTAGAGTATTCCAGTTATCTATTCAAACATTGACTATGTATTTCTGTATGTTGGATGATGAGATATTAATGTATCACTATCACTTCATCAGTTATTTCTTGTATTATCTTTTACTTGCTTTTGTACCTACACCTATTGTTGACTCTACTAGATAAATGTTAATTGTGATGGTGAAACATGTTATTGCACGGTGTGGTGTATGGCAGGTTTGAGATTCTTGGTTTCACCTTAGACTGCAGCCTTGTGTGAACCCAGGGGCGTTACAGTTGGTATTAGAGCTCTAGTTCTAGTATCCTTAGGATCATCCTGTATCGAGTCGTGGAGCTAGGATAGAGTTTCTTAGGATTCATGTATAGAGTCCGTAAGGATTTCCTAGTATGAGTGAGGACGATATATGCGTATATCTCAAAATTTGAGAATTTTTTTTTATAACGACTATTTTTGTATAAGTTTAAAGTATTTGTGCAAATACTATATGTTGTGAAAAAAAATTGTATTGTGATACGCTATTTATAGAGGTCTATTTTAACTCATAAACTCTTATTTTCTTATGAGCAGCGAGATGGCAGGACGGGGTAGGCCTCGTACTCGGAGAGCTGGGTAGGCAGAGTCACAGCAGACTCCATCTGAGCAGCAGCCAGCTCAATCTGAGCCTCAGAGGCTCCTCAGTATTTGGTGGACATCATGGCTCCTCTCATTGCCCGGATGACAGCCATTGAGGAGTTGGTGATGACTCATATAGCACCACCACCACCGGTAGCTCAGCAGCAGGGGATACCCGCCGTTCCTATCAGATAGAGATCCCCAGAGATCACGCTTACAGCTGTTCATCTAGCAGTCCCAGATAGAGCCACAGAGCAGGAGGCTTGGTTCCGTATGGTAGAGAGGTATCAGAAGATGAGGGCACCAGAGTTCCAGGGATCACCAGACCCTCTTATAGCCTATAAATGGAAGGAGGATGTGGGTAACATTCTTGACATACTCAGTGTGGATTCAGTTCAGAAACAGAGATTGGCATCCTACAGCTTGAAGGGATATGCCGGGAGATAGTACCGACTTCAGTTTACTCCAGAGCAGAGGATGACCCTCACATGAGAGGACTTCATATACTTCTTTGCTGGGTAGTACATTTCATTTGCAGCACGGACTGGGAAGGAGCTTGAGTTGTCCAGGTTGACTCAGGGGGACATGACAGTTGTAAATTTTGAGAGCAGGTTCATGGAGTTGCTATATTTGACGGGTATGTGGCAGATAGGAGAGCGTCAGGCTCAGATGTTCTTAGCAGGGCTTTGCCCTAATCTCCGTCGATACCTAGTCTCGAGGAGGTTCTATTCAGTTAGGGAGGTAGCTGAGGCCGCCACTTCTCAGGAGATTGAGACTAGCATGTTCCAGAAGGATAAGGAAGGGAAGGCCAAGGCAGGGCAGAGCGGTGACAAAGGCAAGAACAAAAGATCTTTTTCTGGACATCAGCAGCAGCATCAGGGCTCTTATAAGAAGGGACCCCAGTAGGATCAGAGAGCGCATCAGCATCAGGGCTCTTATAAAAGATTTTAAATTTTTGAATATTTAAAATTTGTAAAGCAGCTAAAATAATGGTTGGATAATAACAGCCAGATAATAACATTGTAGCATCATAAAAAACTTGTAACATTTCATTTAAATTACATATAATTGTCCATTCATCTTCAAATATTCCATAAGTGCTACCAGAACTAGAACTAGAAGCATAATAATTTATAAAATCAGTTATAATTTCTTTATATTCTATTGCTACACTTAACATTGCATAGGTGGAATTCCACCTATAGTCAACATCTTTTGGAATTAGTCTAGGTTTTACATTTTTTTCTTTTACAAAATTATTTCCATCTTTTAAGTCTTTGTTCAGAAGCATTATGTATGTAAGCAACTGTTCTAACATTTTCTATCATGGGTTTAATTTCAGTAAATGCACTTTGAACAATTAAATTTAAAATATGACAGATACACCTATTATGAAAAAGATCACCATGACATGGCAATGATAAAGTTGATCTGATAAAATCAACAGCTACATTGTTATTACTTGCATTATCTAGTGAAAGAAAAAATATTTTTTCTGAAATTTCTAATTTCATAAGTTCTTCAATTATTAAATTTGTAACATTAGTACCAGTATGTGACTCTTCTATTGCAATAAAAGAAACAACTCTTTTAAACATTTACCAATTTTCATCAATCCAGTGTGCTGTGATACATAAATATCCAGTTTGTGCTCTAGATGTCCAAATATCAGAAGTTAAAGAAAATTTACAATTTAAATTTTTAAAATAAGAAATTATTTTTCCTTGTTCCTCTTGATAATATTTTAAAATATCACGTTGCCAGGTTTGACGAGAAAATTTTTTAAATGCAGGATAAAAACCATCCCTAAACATATCTTTAAATTCATCAACTTCTACTAATTTAAAAGGAAGGTTTTTAAGAATGATAAACCTGATTACGCATTTCCTGGCTCTGGCAGCGTCATAGTTCCAACTACCGAGACTACCAGAAGAGGAGGATTGAGAAATCATAGATTGTCGGATATCACCTTGAGGAGTCTGGCCTTTGTTGTGTTTATCTAAATGGCGTTTGAGGTGGTTGGTGCCGCTCTTATGATGAGCTTGAAAAATCTTGCCGCACAAAGCACACTTAGCCTTCTGGGTGAGGATCCTACCGTGTTCATCCTTGGTGACGTCGATCTTCTCGTAAAAATTCCACACATCGGATCTTGGCCTTTTAGGAGCTCTTGGTGCAGATTCGTCGCCACCGGATTTGGGATTAACTTCGGTAGGAGTAGACCCAGTAGGAGGACTTATTTTAGGATCGGGAGATAGGTTTTGCTCTTCATAATCAGATCCGGAAGCCATTTGATGAAATGATTAGAAAGTATAAATAAGAGAGTATAAGAGTATAAGAGAGAGTATAAGAGTATAAGAGAGAAGTAGTGAGTTTTTGGTGTGAAGAAAACAAATGAAAACCCCCCTCTATTTATAGAACCAGCCCCCTAAGCAAATGACCAAAATAACCTCACAAAATAGCCATTTTTGACCGTTTTTTAGGACAAAACGGTTAAAAAACCGTTTATGGCCGTTCGGGTTTTTTTCGACAACGATCACCACTGGTGACCGTTACCACCGGGCCGGGCTCCAGGCCCGGGCCGCCCGGCCCGGATTGTTGCCCGGCGTCGGCCCTGTTCCGGGCCGGGCCAAGGCTGGCCACAACGGCCTTAAACCCTGTTCCGGGCCGGTGGGCTTTTTGGACAGGCCTAATCATGAGTCGACTCATCGTGGATTTCTGGCTTTTTCGGTTCGGGTCTGGTTGGGTTTGCGGGTCAGATTTTAACTATTCATATATATTCTCCTCCACCCGAAAATACCTCTTTTCATCAGTTCTCGAGAAGCCCTAGCCTCCTCTCCCCCTCTAAACCCTAGTTCATTTTTGGGCGTTTTTGGGAGATTTTCAGAGGATTTCAGCAGCTCATTGTGGTTTGCAGCGAGGGGAATCGTTCTTCAACACATCTGAGACGAGTAACATCTCGCCCAATCTCTCTCCTATGTTTTTATGAGTTTATAAATGTTTTTCATGAGTTTATTTGAGCCTAAGACATATTTTCAAGTATAAAATGATGTTCTTATTAGTGTAAATGCTAAAGATCATGTGTTTCAGATTTTTAAATCCCCACCAATAAGTTTTTGATGAAAACCCAAATATGGGAATTTATTTAAAGAAATGAAAATATGGGTTTTATTTTGATTAAATGCTCTCTTTCATGTTTAGGGTTAAATGTTAGATTTAACATGCAAGTATTCGTTTCTCATGCTAGATATAAACTTTTCACCGTCTCATAGTTTAGAATGGTTAGTTTATGGAAGTGTAAATCAGTGCAATGGGAGCATGGATCGAGATGAAGAGTTGCAGTTTTGAAATACCTAATTTTTCAGCTCGTGAGTTGACTCATGACTCATCATAAGTCGACTCATCAGGTTGAGTCGACCCATGACTGTCATGAGTCGACTCACGAAGTTATTTCCTGTTATCATAAGTTTCTGCTGAGTCGACTCGTAACTGATCATGAGTAGACCCATGAGTCATGAGTCGACTCATGACTGATCACGAGTCGACTCATCTAAGTTTTTCCTATTTTTATTTGTGTTTCTGTTTAATCGCCTACTGTGTATATATATATATAGAATGTATTCATATGTTCGAGGGTACTGTTTATCATTTTTGATTGTGAGGAGTTGCCTTGTTTATCGGCTATTAAATTGCAGTGTTTATGATTTCATCTACACACGTAAGATGACACTTCTGACACAAGGTTAGATCTGTACAGCAAGGCATGTACAAGAATAGGTTATGTACACCTTTATCAGTTGTATTCCATGGTTCATGTTCACAGTCCTCGTGTTGGACTATAATCCATTAAAGTCCTCGTGTTGGACTATAATCCCTTAAAGTCCTCGTGTTGGACTATAACTCATTAAAGTCCTCGTGTTGGACTATAATCCAGTAAAGTCCTCGTGTTGGACTATAATCTATTAAAGTCCTCGTGTTGGACTATAATCCATTAGAGTCCTCGTGTTGGACTATAATCAATTACAGTCATGTTTTAGACTTTTGCTAAACCTTGAGCATGATACTTAACCGAGTTTGGTACACGACATATTATATGAGGCTGGGACATGATAGCTACTTAGGATAGACATGACACTTATTGTAGTTTTGACATGTTTACATTTTATCGGTAGAGATGGGTTTGTATTCTTTTCTTTATTGTTTTCTTGTGGTAAATCTCGGGTTTAGTATTTAGGGATTTACAATTTGAGATACAATGTATATACATGAGGGTTTCCTTGTTTGGATTATTTCGCTCGACGTACCTATGCTCTGTTGTAATTTCCTAAGTACTCAAACCCACTATTGCTAATATAAATGATTTATATTATTATGTATTAACTGTATTTTCATATACAACGAGCCCTATCCCTTGGGGTTGGTTGTGATGTTGCTCGCTAGCGCTTTGTCGCTCGTTGTCCCTCCCCCTTTCAGGTAACGAGCACGGAGCCCGGAGAGTCGCAGGTTGAGGGCGATCCTTTTTAGCGCCTATTTATCCTCTTATTAGATGTATTTTATTTTGTACTCCACTTGAGACATTTTTAGACTTGAGAGATTTATATTCTAGAGTTGTAAAAGCGGTTTGCCTTATTTCCTGTATCAGACATTATGTACTTTGAGACATGTTGAGATCTCCAAAATGGTTATTATTCATTTCAGACATTGACTATGTATTCTAGTTTATTTGGTTGATGAGATGTATTAGTTTGAGTTCTATCATTTCATCAAGTATTTATTGTAAAACTTTTTACTTGCTTTGTACCTACACCTGTTGTTGATTCCACTAGAGAGATAGTAATTATGATGATGAAACATGTTATTGCACGGTGTGGTGCATGGCAGGTTTGACATTCCTGGTTTTACCTCGGACTGCAGCCTTGTGTGAACTCAGGGGCGTCACACGCCGCCCCGAGCTCCACCGAGCAGCCCTCAAACAACCTTCAGTCTCGGCCTCCTCCCTAATTCCGAGCAGCTTCCCCCACTCGAACCAGTCCCTCCGCTACCTCCTCTCTTCCTCCTATAGTCGCGCCTCCCCTAACAGCTGTCACCTCCCCGACCCGTTGCACGCATTGCCGAAACAGCGGCAACCCCCGCCGCTTCAGATTCATCATACCGCATCCGTAGTGGCACCGCTGCTTGTCATCAGGCCATTAGCCTCGTAGGCAAGATCCTCGCTCTTGTTATTTATTTCGTACAATTTTAGATTGTTAATTGTGTGCAAGATCCCACCTCTCCTTGTTATTTCAATAATTATTAATTATATGTGTGGATTAGTTTGTAATATAATTATTTGTGTGAGTTGTTTGGAGAATAATATTGATTTAAATCATAGTTATGTGATAAATAGTATTTTAGAATAATTATGATAAATTAAAAGAATTTATTTTGATAACGAAATCATTTTAGGTGAGTTTATAATATTTTTTTAAAGGAAATTATTTTGAGAAAAGAATTATTTTAGATGTATTATAATTTTAAAAGAAATTATTTTGTAAAAAGATTTATTTTAAATAAATAATTTTATGGTTTTTAAAGATTAGTTATTGATATAATGAGAAACAATTTTTGAAAAGAATTGATTTGGAAAAAGATTATTTTTGAATAATTATTATGAGAAATAATTTAAGGATTTTATTTTTTGTAAAGGATTATTTTGAAATAATAAATCATTGATTTTTTAAAAAAGATTAGTTTAAAAGGATTATTTGTGTTATTATAATAATAGATATTTTAAAAGATTTTAATATATAAAAAGATTAGTTTAAAAGGATTATTTGTGTTATTATAATAATAGATATTTTAAAAGATTTTAATATATTATAATATGTGAATGTTACTTGTGTTTATCACATATTACAATGATACCGACATTTAGACACTCTATTTATAAACATAGTATTTAACTTGTTCGATACTGTGATATGATTAGCTGTAGTGTATATTGTGATTACCTAAGTGAGATTGTATTACATGAATGGCTGTGTGGAAGCTTGTTATTTTATCACTTAGTTGTTATCCAATAGGAGAGACTGTACATGAAGACGACTCCTGTTAAAAATATGATTTATAAGCGTGCTTCAAAGCATGACTATACTCATTCGACATTGATATCCCAATGTGAGGAGTCCCGAATTCCCTTGATATCGATATCCCGGTATGAGGTTTCCTTGACTATTACTATTATAGCATTGACTAGACGATGCACTCTTTATCGGACGTGTTATGGGTCACAGTTATTTTCATAGTTTTACAAAAGTCGTTCCACGGTAACTCTGTGGCTAGTGCATGATATTTCATGTACAGTTACTTAATTAATTTGATAACATGGGGTTATAAAGGGGAATTGGACGAAGAATATAGCATGTATATAAACGGCATATGCGCTTTCCTGATATTGTTATTGTGATATCGTGAGTTTTATATACATGGGCCAGAGGGCCAATACGTAACTTGAAGGTGGCCCCCAGATAGGTTTACGGGGACTCGATTATATACATGAAGATATTCTTCCCCAATTCAAATAACATGTAAAACAAATAATATGCTTGCGTGTTTTATGGTGGACTTTGTTAGTTTTGTTAAGATGTAGACCAGTGAGTTGTTATAGAATGGCTAGTTACATGACTTCGTCACTTGGATGAATATGGATTCTTGTGAGATGTAGACCATCTGTATTTCTTTTCATACATAGATCGGGATTAATATTTAATTATCTACAATTTGAGACATATGGTATATACATAGGGGTTTCCTTGTTTGGATTATTTCGCTCGACGTACTACATCTTGAGTTGTAGATTTTTAAGTATTAATTCCATCTAGTTGTCTGACCTTGCTCTTGGATGATTATTCTGATCGCTAGCTTCGTGATCGATATGTTACTTGGTTGATTTTCTTGATTCTTCTGATTATTATATTCTAGTGATAGATTGTATTTAGATTATTAGTATTCCAATAGTATGCTTCTATTATTATTATTACTATTTTTGTATTGGTCGTTCGACCGTTTCTATTCTTCCTTGTGGGATCTTATCGTGTGCCATGCACGCTGACGTACTCCTTTTCTCGCAGGAAGGCTTTGCAGACGGAGCAGAAGAACAAGTCGAAGCTTAGTTACGTCTTTTAGTTAATTAGTTGAAGACCCTAGTTTACTTTTGCAGTACTTTCCATTTCCGCCTGATTGATGTATTTTTATCTTTTTTTCAGTATTTCATTCAGATAGTTTTGTATAAGGGCATGTTTGACCCGAATATTATATCTGGATGATTATTTTAGTTGTGATATGTATCTTTTGGTTCTGAGTTGTTATTATATTCTCGCTACTGTGATCGGGGACCTTTGCCTTCTCTTTATATTGCTTAACGCTTAGCATATTAGATTGAGTAGAAATGGTCTAGTACTTATTTCTCCTCAGTCTAATACGTCGCGGGCTTGTTCACGTTCCGATTCCCGAGTATTTGGGAAGCGGGGCGTGACAGTTCAAACCCATGATTTTGTGAACTAAACCAAGGAATTTTTTAAACTATTTTTAGCCATTTCTACCGACTGGCAAATAATTTTACAGAGTCCAAACTTCATGATTTTATGAGCAATAACCCACGCTTTTTAAGCATTTTAGTCATTTTTCCCATCGACAAATAATTTATATAGTCTAAGATTCACAATTTCATTAGCTATAACCACAGTTTTTGGCTTCTAGTGGTTTCTACTCATTGGCAAATAATTTCATGGAGGCTATGATCTATACCCCATAATTATTTTTATCATTTTTAGTTATTTCAAATAATTTTATGGATGCCAAAATTCACGATTATATGGGCTATTAACCATGATTTTTGGCTATTTTAGTCATTTTGATCTGTTGACTTATTTTATGTAAGCCAAAATCAAAGATTTTATGAGTTATAATCCATGATAGCTATGTTTATTTGTTTTTACCCGTTGTTAAATAATTTCACAGAGACCGAAATTTACGGTTTAGACCAAAAAAATTTATCATTTTTAGTCCTTTTGACTAATTATCACATAATTGTAAAGAGATGAAAATTCATGATTTCACAAGTTGGAATCCATGATTTTTTTAGTAGTTTTGACCCATTAGTAAATAATTTCATGGAGGCCAAATTCACGATTTCAGGGTTCGTCTTATTTTTTGGCCATTTTAAGTGGTCTCGATCTATTTGTAAATATTTACTGTTATGGTAATTTACCACTTAAAGACAAAGATGTCGAAGGATTGTCTATAAAGGCCAGAGAAGCCATGGTCGTCATTAGCCTAGAAGCGCCAAAGCCCGACACAGATCAAAATTTGCCAACCAGTCAAACAGATGAGTCATCTTTCGACCAAGAGTCATCATGACCGACTCGAAATACGGGACTAGTCGATCCCCTGTAATTAAAGCGACTCCTCGAATAGATGTCTCGGTCATACACTTGACTCAAAGCTCATTCGACCACCGAGTTGGCCAATTACAAAACACTACAGCATTGACCAGTCCCATCAAGATCCGCGCTCTGACAAAAATCGCCTGCACAAGCCGCTTATTCTACTCACAAGTCGCATCCGAGAGATCGCCATAAATGCATTCCTAGCCTCGAATGAATTCCCCTCCAATTACCAGTCGCCATCTGGAAAAGGAAGAACGACGAAGTAGCTGGCCTATCCCCTGACCACTCCTCACCTATCATATCCAAGATAGCTCCCTGATTTAGAATAACTTCCCCTCCAGTCGCCAGCCGACACCTGGAGAGAGAAGGATGACTCAGCAGCCTGCCTGTTCACCTTTCAAACCACCTCCTGTGCAACAAAAGCTGAGGGTCAGACTTCCCAAGGCAAAGAAGGGTCTATAAAAGGAGGTAAGGAAGGTAAGAAGAGGAGGCTGGATCTCTGCATCTTCTAAAAACCCTGAATTTTATTTCATCTTTCCTTAATAATTCTAGAAGAGGAAACCCCTACAAGGACCTCAATAGCCCAGGAACCTTCTAAAAAACCTCCCTCAAGCCCACTAGCTGATTTGATCGTCGGAGGTACCACGGGGAAAACTAGCCCCATACTCCTGCGTTTCTTGGATGTGCAGGATATCAGTCCACCCCGAACACTTAGGGTCAAGCATGAAGTCGGAGGAGGAGCCGACCCCATCTTTCATCCTCCAGTCCTTCGTCATCAGTGGAAGACCCTCATTGACTGTGTGATTCCATGCATCAACATTTACAAAGACTAAAATTTACAATTTCATCAACTATAACCTATGATGTTTGGCCATTTTTAGTCATTTCTATCGGTTGATAAAAAATTTCATAGAGATCAAACTTCATGATTTCATGAGTAATAATGCATAATTTTTTTTGGCTATTTTTAGCCATTTTGACCCATTAGCTAATAATTGTATAGAGTCCAAATATCATGATTTCATGAGCTAAATACATGATTTTTGGACATTTTTTAGCCTTTTCGACCCGTTGACAAATAAATTTGTGGAGGTAAAAATTCAATATTTCTTGAGCTATAGCTCACGATATTTTACTGTTTTGACCTGGCATCAAATAATTTCACGGAGGGCAACATCAAAGATTTCATAAGCTATAACTCTCAATTTTTTAATTATATTTAGTTGTTTCCACTTGTTGTTAAGTAGTTTTACAATGGTTAAAATTTACAATTTCATGAGCTATAACCCATGATTTCTAGTTATTTTTTAATTATTTCAAACTGTGGTTAAGTAATTTTGTATAGACTAGAATTTAAGATTTTAAGACCCCTAACCCTCTATTTTTGGTTATTTTAGTCATTTCAAAGTTGTCAAATATTTTTGTGATGGCCTAAATTGTTGACTTCGTGAGTTATAATGTAGTAATTTGGTCATTTTTAATTGTTTCAACCTGTTGTCAACTAATTTTGCAGTGGTCAAACTCACAATTCGCAAGCTAAAACTCACAATCCATTCTCAATCGTTTTGACCCATTGGCAAACAAATTCGCAGAGCATAAAATTTAATATTTTTTGAGCTATAACCTATAATTTTTATCCCATTTTAGTCATTTCAATTGTTGGCAAATAATTTTGCAAAGTCCAAAATTCATAATTTTGTGAGTTATAACTCATAATTTTCTGTCATTTTTAATCATTTCAACCTATCAGTAAATAATTTTGTAGAATCCAAATTTCAAGATTTCATGAGTACTCGTGATTTGTGGCCATTTTTATTTCGACCCATTGGCAAATAATATCGCAGAGACCAATATTCACTATTTCATAAGCTTTAATCCATATTTTTTTGTCATTTTTTGTCATTTCAATCTATTAGTAAATAATTTTATGGATGACAAAATTCACAATTTTATGAGCTATTAATAGACTAATTTTGACCATTGTGTATGTTGTGTGATCTGATACCACTTGTTGTGCGGAAGCCAACGCCGAGAGAATGCCAAACAAACCAAAGTAATGCCACAAACACAAACAACCAATTTTGACGTGGTTCGGCAAGTTGCCTACGTCCACGGGACAAGAAAGTGATGGGTTTTTCACTAATAGAGAAGAAGAGTACAAACTAATATTACAAATCACTCGAACTCACCAATTAATCTCACCAACAAATCTCTAATTCCCTTCAAACAAAATCCTAACAATAGCTCAGAAAATACCTCTTTTCTGTGCTCCAAATATCCCCAATTCAAGCCTATTAAACTCTCAAAATCATGTTCCTATTTATATCAAAACAGAAACCCAAACAGAATCCAAATAGGAACTCAAACTGTGCAGAAAACCTAACATAAGTTGACTTAACAGGGGCCATAAGTCGACTTGGCAGTGCGAAAAACACCAACTGGAGAACAGATCGTAAGTCGACTCGTAGACAGACACAAGTCGACTTACCATAAGTTGACTTATGCATGTGCATGAGTCGACTTATGACACAAAATCTGTAAAATCTGAACCAAAATCTAAATTCTCCATAAATCTCCACCTCGACGAAGTTTTCCCAAAACTGAGCCGACACTAAAACCAATCAAACATCCCACTTGTTGCGTCATGTACGAAGTGGAGCAAAACCACGATAACGGACTCAATCCACTACAGTCAAGACCCAAATAAGAATGTGATCACCTCTAAACATCGGTATCTACTCACCAAACCGGCTGCATCATAAATGAATGTCTACGAATTCTCTTGTCCAAGGAATCAAGCCTTCACGTGTTCACTCAATGGCCTCCAAAGGCCCTCAATCAAATAGAAGAGTTCGCAACCCTTCTCCAACATCACCAACGAATCTGCAACTGATAGCTCTCCTAATGGCCCCAAAATAAAACAAACTAAACACCTTCACGAGAGATGAACCAACGATCATATCCAAATTGAAACTATGTCCACCAGCTGTACTCGAATCAACCAACTCAAGAGATGAACCAACGATCATATCCAAATTGAAACTATGTCCACCAGCTGTACTCGAATCAACCAACTCATCATCTGCATCCAAATCTAAATGATCCCCAAACTGTGTCACCTTAGTTGGAATCTCAAATGATGCAGTATGATCTGGAGTATGTGGAGTAATCTCCACCCAACGTGGAGTAACATCACCCTCCACCCGCTGCGATATCCTAAAGATCTGATCAACACTCTCCACTTGCCGAGAGTCAAATGTGAAATACCTGCTCAAAACAAAATCAGAGTCTCCCAACTGATAATCGAGCCTCTAAATCCCAAATGTGCAATCGGATCAAATCTCACATCCTCGATGTGACCAAATGCTGGGCAACCAAACATCCGACGCAACCTAAAATCTGAAGCAGCTCCACCAGATCCAAAATCTCCACACACAGCAGTCGGCAACCTATGACTAAGATGATCCAAATATGTTGAAGCCCGAACACCAAAATCAATGCTCGACATCAAACGTCTATCCTCCTCCAGTAAGGAATGATCCATCAAAACTACCATCTCACCTCGTTGCCCTAATGTCTCCTCTCCAATGAAGTCTCTCAAACTGTCATGAGCTCGGCACAAATGTAAAAAAGAACCACTACCAAAAACAGAATGACGGGTTACCTTTCTGCCAATACACTTCCTCCATCTGTAGTTAACCCTTGAAATATGTAACACCGAAAAAAGCAGCCTTCTCACAGACATACAAGATGCATACTGATAACCCAATGCTTTAAACTTCTTTATGCTTATGCATATGGCTTGAGATTTGGCAATGATTTTTTCTATGAATAAATAATATGTTAATTTTACAGAAAAAGAATATATAATGCAGTTACAATAGAAGTTCATGAAGAATAGCTTAACTCTCTGTCATTCTACTTTTAAGTCTGAATGAATATGCAAATCAAGCAAAACTTGCAATTGTTGCATACAATTTCAGTATCCAGTTTATTAATTTGAAAAGCCATACTTCCCACCACCCACCATTACTGAATCCTTACATGTATTCAGATCTTCTCATCGTTGTAGCATCTTTAACCAAACATAGCACACTTTAAAATAATTCAGTGTCTGGGACCAATTGTCTCTGTTGCTCTCTACTTCTATTTTCAGATTGTAACTATGCATATTGCATGGTATTATACTTTTAAGATGTAGTTTTCCACTTAATATTATCTCCTTTTAACTTTTGGTAAATGAATCTGTTGCAACTTCTGATTTGGTTAATGCAACTATCACTAATAGAAGTAATGTGAGTTATGATCCATAATGCACTCTGTATCATTTGTTTTCTCTAATATCAACTGGAGATTTCATATGTGGTTTATTGCTTGTGTCTAGGCTTTTTTAGAAATTAGATTGTCTAGATTGCCCCTTTCTTCAATATTCATCTTTAGCATATACCATTGTGCAGAACATTGTGCAAAGTATGTAAAAAAGGGGTGCCCAGTGCATGAGGCTCCCACCATTGGGGGCTCTGAGGAGGGTCAAATGTATGTAGCCTGACCCCTGCTTTGCGGAGAGGCTGTCTCCGAGATTCGAACCCATGACCTTGAGGTCACAAGGCATCAACCTTACCGTTGCGCCAAGCCTCCCCTCTCCACAAAGAAAAGAAGGATATCTAGAACAGATGTATGGGGCTTAAAGGATAATGATAAGATTGTATTACCTCTTAAAGCACAAAAGCAACCAGGAGACGTAGGCAATAGGTTTTGAGGTGATTTGGCTAGAAAGAAAAGCTATTGTCTAATGGGCGATCACTCATGGAATGACAAAAGTCATTGCCCAATTCAAGTCTGACCTTGTTGTCTTAATTCTCGGGTAAAATTTTGATATATTTTTTGAAGATGCAAATATGTGCTACATTTTTAAGATGCAATATATGTGCCCATTTATTATTCACCACTCATTACAACTTGTTACTTATCGGCTCCTTTTTCATTTGAATCTTATGTTTTCAGAGCAAGTTTGACATTCCGGAAACCCATGACGTTAATAATATGGTGCTCCCACAAAATTGGTCGCAAATACAGCGATTATAAAGCTGAATTAAAATGGAAGGCTTTCAACCAATGACCCGTAACTTCTTTCCATCCATTTATCCACATTGATCTAACTTGGAATGAAGCATGCTAAATTATAATTTGTTTGAGCTCCTGATCATATTCCAATTTGGCATGCTATTTAGAATGTTACTGGTCATTGTGAACTGATATCTAGTACTAAGTACATCTACATATTTATACATGCACAAAATACGAAGATACTAAGACCACGCATTTGGATACTTTTCTGTTGCCCTGTATAGTAGTATGTTTAGTAATCGAACACGACCTGAGAATTAGTATCAGTAATTTTGAATGATTTGTAGATCTGTGGTAGTGAGTCTGGTGAATCTTGGAGAAGCTTGATCGCCAATTGGTTAATAATCTCCTTTTTATATTATGTCTTGGCGTACGTTTCGTTGATAAATCGATATAAATTTGCAGCTCATCTCAAGCTCGCTAATAAAAAGTAATTTCTTATACGGGCTTCTTACCAAACCACAAAAGCAGCGAAATTGCGATAATCTATGTGCATTTCATCTCCTTTTGAATTAAATCTGATAAATAGATACCAGCATGAGTCTAAATGTTTTTCCTGGTTCCAAATAGGAAAATGAGAACGTCTACTATCAGATGTGATAGCCAACCTGAATATGATAATTTTAACTGGGGGATTTTACTTCTTTCTCTTTGCATCTGATGGATGAAACAATATCCTTCAGAGGTGCGGTACTGGAAATTATTTACATGGTGACACGGTTAAAGTTGTTCGCTTGCCTCAGCATCGTACGTAATTTTTGTTGCCCTTCTTTATTTTTTAAACTTTGTACCACGTGTCTTTATCTATGATTCTGGACCATTTTTTCCTTCATGTCAGATTGCTTAAGTTTATGTGGTTACTTTTGTATTCATATTGGGCATCTAAATGTGTAAGCATCTTGGATATGGAGCTTAAACTAAAGTTTTTTGTTGTTTTACAATTAAGATATGAAATGTTTTGTTTCCTAATTTGTTCTGCTAAACGAGATTTTCTTGTAGGTAGATATTGGTATCTACCACCCATTCATACATATCTCCGATGAGAATTAGAAGCAATATATTTGTACTTTGCACTATGTTCTTTTCAAAACTTTTTTTTTGGTAAATGAGGAATTTTCATTAACCAATGTGAAACGAAAAGCACAAAACTCAGATCAGGTAATCCCTGAGATATGTCTCAACTACACAGAGCTTTATAGACTTGATTTATTATGATTAACTTATGATTGATTCTTTGGGGACGCCAGAAGAAATTATGAACATGCATTTCGCGCATTTAGTTAACAAGAAAAGTTTTAGGATAAGTAATCTTTTGGGAGAGCACTATTTGAAGAATTATTTTGAGTGACCATATATAGACTATAGTAGTACCCTCACACATTCAGCTAATATGAGATGTTTTTGGTGTGTGACTGTTCTTCCTGTAGCATGCGAATCAGCAATGGTACACGGTACACCTTTTATCTGTAGTAGAGTACTTGTCTCTTTGTGATGTTTTAGTAATAGTATTCATGGTCTGACCATAATAGATGAATTTATATCCTTAAATTGCTCATTCCCCCCTCCCACGGTTGGTGTTCACTGCCAAAATGGACAAATGGTGAGTACCCTCCTGTCTCTGTTTATGTCCATACCTATATACATAGGTTCTTGTGTTGATATTTATGTAGATGTTATGATGACAAGAGTAGCGGAGAAATGAAGGCCAAGGCATATGTTGGAGATGAAGTCCTGCACCTCCGTCTACGCAATCAGCTCCAGTTATAAACAAGATCAATTATCTACGCAACTTGGCATTCATAAAAGATTAGAAGCAGCCATTGCAAACAATAGCAGTGCTGGTCGGAATAATTTTCTCGCTGTTGGTGAATCTCGGCAGGCATTACGTGTATGTTTTTATGCTTAGGGATGAATATGACAATTTAGCTTTAGTTTATAAGCCCTTTTTTACTGGAATCCTAGTGTGCAGGACCATGTTGGGGATGAAGACCCTTAAGTAAGCAGCAGGAAAACTATAGCAAATATTTGAGGGAGGAAGAAGAAGAAGAAGAAGAAGAAGAAGAAGAGAAAGGAACAATTTTCTTTTTTCTATGTTTTTTCTCCTCATAGGGTCTCTTTTTATAAAAGAAAAAAAAAGACTCGTTATGAAGAAATGGAAAGAGAGATTTTAGCCTAAGAATTTCTCACGTTCTTGAGAAGATGAGAAAGCTAACTAACTTTAATTAATAATTAATCAATTAATTTAGTTTGCTATGTATTGGCATTTGATTTAGTTTGGGAAATGAATACAATTACTAAAACATGACAAAGAGACAAGTACAGTACAGATAAAAGGTCAACTATGTACTGTGACAGTACCCTCGCACATTCAGCTAATATGAGATGTTCTTCCTTTAGCGTGTGAATCGGCAATGGTGCATAGCGGACCTTTTATCTGTGGTAGAGTACTCGTCTGTTTGTCATGTTTTAGTAATTGTACTCATCATAATAGAAGAAATTATCTCCTTAAATTGCCCATTCCCCCTCCCACGGTTGGTGCAGTCACTGCCGAATTGGGGAGATTGGTGAGTACCCTTCTTTCTCTGTTTATATCCCTACCTATGTGCATGCATTCTTGAATTGATATTTGTGTAGATGTGATGATGACAATGGTGAGTACCCTTCTTTCTCTGTTTATATCCCTACCTATGTGCATGCATTCTTGAATTGATATTTGTGTAGATGTGATGATGACAATGGTAGCGGAGAAATGAAGGCTACGGCATATGTTGGAGATAAGGAGGGCCCGGCTCCTCCGGCTCCGTAATCGTCTAAAGCTGTAAACGAGATCAATTATCTACGCTTTGAGTAACTAAAGTATATCAAAAGTTTCAGATTGTCTACTGCTTTGTGATCTGAAATATGTGGGAAGTTTCAGATACGGCTGCGCCCACCAGTGTGCTCTACGGGTATTTATGTAGAGACCATGAGCGTTGGTGAAACATCTATACCCAGTGAACTCATTGGTCGTGCAGGAATCAGAAATGCAAACGAGGAACCCCTGGAACTGAAGAATTTTGGGGAAATAGAAAATATTAAAAAGTAAACTCGCAAATAACCACTTGGGAGTGACAAATGAAATGAGAAATAAAGTTACATATCCCTGAAAATGTTCATTACCATCAAACACTACTACAACAATCAATCATAAACACTGCTGGAGGCCTTGGTGCTTGTTTCCAAAAGAAATAGGAAAATAAAATTAACAAGTACTTTTTGATGGCAAACGAGGCGTCATCCATAGACCATAGAACGGCTCAGAC
>NC_033795.1:49288407-49292890 GCF_001876935.1 Asparagus officinalis
CTATTACTTATAACTTTTGGCTATTTTTAGTTATTTCGATCTATTGTCAAATAGTTTTGCAGAGGCTAAAAATCACGATTTTGTGAGAGCTATAACCTACGATATTTGGCTTTTTCAATTATTTTGACTCATTGGTAAATAATTTCATGAAATAAAAATTTCACGATTTCATGAGCTATAATCGACAACTTCTAATCATTTCAAGTCATTTTGACCTATTTGTAAATAATTTCGTGGAAGTTCATGTAATGACCATAAATTTCTAATACTGGTTTAAATAATTTTCTAGTATTTAAATATTTAATATAAAAAAAGAGTATTTTATTTTTCCTAAAATTTTTAGAATTTTCTATGATTTAAAAACTCGGTTTTATATTTATTTTAAAGGTTTTGCTAATTATAAGTTTAATTGTTTCGGTAAACTTTTTAAACTAATTAATATTTAATGATTCATTATTGTTATTGTTATTATTTTGACCATAAATTTTCAATATTGATTTGAACAAATTTTCTGATATTTTAAATATTAAATTATTTTTTAAAGGGGTATTTTTCCTGTGCTCTCTCTCTCTCTCTCTCTCTCTCTCTCTCTCTCTCTCTCTCTCTCTCTCTCTCTCTCTCTTAACCCCTCTCTCTCTCCCCTACCCCATACCCTAATTTCCTCTCCCATGTTTCCTACACACCACACCTCGCGTTTGGGATTGGGATCCTCTCCTAATAAGGATGTTCCTAATATCTCCTAATGGAATATTGGCCTTTGATTTATCAATCAAAGGCCAAGATCTCCTCATGAGCAAAAGTAGGGGCCCCCTACTTTTGCTCATGAGGAGATCTTGACCTTTATTGATAAATCAATGTAGGCATCGAAAATCGCCTATAGGTCTCCACGAACGGTTCAGTGTTAAAAAGCGACGATGAACGTCACTATCCGATCTACAGGAGTCCAATTGACGTCGATGAACGATTGAAGTGAATCGACGAACTACGTGAGCTGATAGGATTTCGGAACAACGAAGACCCGGGCCAATCGGGAACCCGACGATGTTCACAAAAAGGACAACGCCCTTCGAGTCTCGTTCATTCTACAGGTAATCCAACCACTGGAGCGGATAGAACTCTTCGTCAAGCTTCCAACGCACTTGGAATCACTCAAATCCGAGTTCGGACGAAGAATTTACGGCGAAAACAATCAAACATACGCAACGGAGCGTCTCAGGCTGAGTTGGGACACCCGGGGTGTCTCGGGAAAGTCGAAACACCCCAGGGGTGTCTAGGAAAAGCCTAGACACCCCAGGGGTGTCTAGGCACCCTAGGTGCTCCCATTGCCTATAAATAGCCCCCCTAAGGCCTCATTTTTGGAGGTCGGGAATTTTGGAGAAGAGGCGAAGCCCTGCCGGAGTGAAGAGTGACCGAGCACTTCAACGCAAGAGAGCTTCTTCATCAGATCTACATCGCCCGTACCCGACCCTTAGTATTACCCTTCGCCGGTAATACTAAGAAGAGCAAATATCTCGTTTTAGCCGAGATAGGCGCTTCAAGCTTCTAGATCCCCTCGCGGATCGACGAAGCTCTGCCTAATTTTTCAGCAATCAGATCTGATCGACGGTGGTCCACGGATAAACCCCGGCACAGGCAAAGACACTCACGCAAGCAGAAGACCGATAAACGATCTCTGCGTTTGTTTGATAAACTTGTAAACTTTTTTTTTATTTTCATTGTGTAAAAAGATCTTATAAAAAGATCGACTTTTTATTTCATTCGAGTTTATTGTAACGACTAAAGTTGTAATAGATTCGATGGCAATGAAAACAGCAACTTTCACAGCAAACAAACTGGCGACCACAGTGGGAGCCAACAGCTTCGCTGCCGAAGCTGTCGTGCCGCAGCCGACGATCAAGATCCCAGTGCTCGAAGAGGTCGAATACGAATTCGACCAGCAAAAGTTCGAGGAGTACGTCTCCTCCTCCCCCAGAAAGATCTGCTGGTCTTCAGATCTGAAGATCCAAGAAAACGATCTCTCCGCTGCTATTGTTGTTGCACCTTACAACGATCCACCGACGTTCAATGAAGCCAAATTTGCAGATCTGAACTCCTTCACGATTAAGGAGTCGACTGCTGAAGGCGCGCCAACTCTATCAAAGAGAGCACGTCAAAGGAAACGACAACGCCTCGCGCGTCAATTCACCAAGGCTGTAGATCAGATGGATGGTCTCCATTACCAAGCAGATCTGGAGCTCAGAAAGCGCCAAGTGGCTAATCTATCGCCACGACCAGCATCAGAATCCTCCTCTCGATCTCCAAGTAACGGATGGGTTCGTGTCCAAAGAACCCGCTCTACTCTCGAGGAGCGAATTCAGAAGCGCCGCACCTTGCTTGCGTATGCCCGGACCCTTGTGCGAAAAACACAAGAAATACAAAAGGAAGAGGAAGTTAAGAGATCGCCGAGATCCAGACAAGTTTGGGTGCCAAAAGCCAAATCAGCGCCTAAGGCAAAAGCAGGCGACGTTGCTCTCCGACCTTCGTCAACTTCAGATCCCGAACCTCCGGTAAAGCCCTACCGCAGCGTGGATTTCCCCAAGTTCAGAATTCCTCTGAAAGATCGTATCGGTGCCATACCCGAGAATCGAGGAAAAGCGCTTGTTAAGGAAAGCTGGAGATCGTTGAAGGAGCTTCGAGCCAACATCCGGACTGGGGGTCGTACGCGACCTCCTAACAAATTGATTTCTGCAACGGCCCACTTGGCAGTGCGTGCAGAAAATCAGGAGCCCGTTAAGGTTTCACCCTCACAAAGGTGTAATTCCAAACGTGAACAAGGCAATGTTTACTCAGAAGAAAACACGTCAGACAGACGAACGCGTTATACCTGAGAACCCATATGAGCAGCCGATAGGTTACTCCGACCGCAACGTCGATGAGTTGTACTATCAGGCTGGGGGTACGAATAAATCTTGAAAGAGAAGTACCCGGGAAGCGGACTCTCACTGTCCGTGTATCAAAATTATCAGGGCAGTATTATCAACGTGTAGCTGCCCCAAGACCGCTCCGCAGAGGATCTCGATATTCGAGAGAATCTCCGATGGAACGACGAAGCCCAAATCAGGGCGTTTCCACCAAAGAGGATTGGTTGCTCGAGATGATGAATTCCCAGAAGTTACCATCAACATGGTCAACAAGGGAAAATCTCCAATTGTTTCAAGTGGTTCCGACCCTAATTTCTCTCCAGGAAGCAGAGTCAATTCGGGAATAGCTCAGCTTCAGCTAGAAGCCGTCGGATATAACGATTACCATGGGATCCATGAAGGAGTCCATTCCGATGATGAATTCTCAGATTCTTATTCTGCACTCGCCTCCGACGATACAACGTCTAGCATAGGGCAAGCTCGAGAAGTGTTCATGGTCAACACCGAGCAAATAGCCAAAATCATTGAGGATGCTCTAGCCAAGCAGAAAGAAGCATTCAAAATCGAAATGGAAATGGCTATGCGGGAGATGAGACAAATGCACGACCAACAAATCCGAGCTTTGTCAAATCAGCTAGTTGAATCCAGCTGTCGCACCCAGGACGCCGCAATTGACAGCGATCCGGAAGTGGACGAAATCATCATGGCCGACGCACCGCCCAAAAATGCTGGGGGTGGCCCTACTAAAAATAACGATGCTGGGGGTGGACCCACCAATGATTATAACACTGGGGGTGGTCGTATTATTCTTCTCGAGAATTGTTCAAAACAGGATATAGATGAGGTCGAAAAGATGAAGGACCTCGAAAGAAAAATTGACGCCCTGATGTCTGCTCGAGAGGTGAAGAAGACCGGCATTCCGTGTCCTTACCCGAAAGAGTGGGATTCGATCCCGTATTCGGCAAAATTCAACCTGATCAACTTCACGCCATTCGACGGGAAAGGTTCCCCCACTCAGAACCTGATCTATTTCAAGTCCCATTTGGGAGTGATCTCTGGCAACGAGCCTCTGATGGTATGGTCATTTGTTGGCACCCTTCGCGGGCCCGCCTTTGATTGGTACCGCCGCCTCAAGCCCAGAAGCATCAACAGCTGGGGGGCCTGGAGAGCATGTTCCTCGCTAATTTCTTTGATGATGACGCAGAAGTGTCGATCAAAACACTCTTCGATGAGAAACAAAAAGACGGAGAGTCGGTGGATACATTCATCAAACGCTTCCGCAATCTGGCAATAAACTGCAAGGATCCCGTCACGGAGGAGTTCGTCTTGCAGACCTGTCATAATAATTTGTCCATTAACATCTTGGATGTTATGGGAGTAGAGCCGCTCAATACCTGGAGAGAGTTGAAGGTGCGCGGAGAACAGGCCGAACGCTTCCTCAGAAGGAGGAAGGTCGAAAGAAATCAACCGATGGTCGACCCTCTGGATTCGAGTTTCGTGTCCCATGATTAGGGGTGTGTTTTCGCCAAAAGTTGGTTTCGTTGTCGAATTCATTATATCTTCGGTCGATTACAATAAATTCA
>NC_033795.1:49293890-49370232 GCF_001876935.1 Asparagus officinalis
ACGAGGAATATGAGACCTTCGTTCTTACTCTTATTAATGGGAAGGCATCTCTTTCGTATAGTGAGGTCAACGCTGCCCTTGTGAATTATCAGCTTTGAAAGAAGGATAAGGAGACTTCGATTGAGCCGGTAGCGGGGGCGTTGGTCGCAAGAGCAAAGGGTCCAAATCGTAGTGGGAGGTCGCAGTCTAGAGGGGCACATCTTGGAGTTCGTAAGAATCAGTGTGCCTTTTGCAAAGAAGATGGACATTGGAAAGCCGATTGCCCAAAGTTAGTTGATCGAGCCGGGAAGAATAAGGGAAAAGCTATTCAAGCTTCAGAGGCGAATGTTGTCAAGGCTAGTGGCAACGATTCAGATTCGGATTCTTCGGGCTACTCGTTATCTGCACTGCCGTCAGTTTGTGTTGCCTACTCTACAGAGTGGATATTGGATTCGGGTGCTACATACCACATTTGCCCTAGGAATTTTAGAGTCCACATTCGAATTCGATAATTTTAAACAAATACAAATACGAACATCTTAGTATTCGATTCGATTCGATCGTTTACCACCCCTACCCATGATGAAGGGAAGGCACCTACAACAGCTGTTGACGTTAATCAAACGTCGCAACAACAGCTTCGAAGACAGCAGAATAGTTCGGATCCGAGGCTCCAAAAAGAGTACTCATTCAAGGACGAAGACGTTCCAGCCATCCTCGAGACCCTTCTTGAAAACAACAAGATCAAGCTGCCGCCCATCACAAATCAGGAGGAAGCTGAAAATACTACGGATCCAAAGTACTACGCGTACCACAGGAGGATCCTTTATCCCACCAAAGCTTGCTTTACTTTAAAGAATAGCATCCAAACCTTGGTTGAAGCCGGCGTCATAACGCTGGGATAAGCCAAATGAGAACGGAAACACTCCGAAGAGTACACGAGTATAAACTGATTCTCAACACTCCGAAGAGTACACGAGTATAAACTGCTTCTCAACACTCCGAAGAGTACACGAGTATAAACTGCTTCTCAACACTCCGAATAGTACACGAGTATAAACTGCTTCTCAACACTCCGAAGAGTACACGAGTATAAACTGCTTCTCAACACTCCGAAGAGTACACGAGTATAAACTGCTTCTCAACACTCCGAAGAGTACACGAGTATAAACTACTTCTCAACACTCCGAAGAGTACACGAGTATAAACTGCTTCTCAATACTCCGAAGAGTACACGAGTATAAACTGCTTCTCAATACTCCGACAAGTATAAGAGTATAAACTGCTCCTTAATACTCCGACAAGTATAAGAGTATAAACTGCTCCTTAACACTCTGAAGAGTACACGAGTATAAACTGCTTCTCAATACTCCGACAAGTATAAGAGTATAAACTGCTTCTTAATCCTCTAATCGGTATATGAGGTTAAACTGTTCCCTGATACTCCAATAGGTATATGAGTCTAAACTGTTTCCTACCGTTGACGGGAAGTTCCTGGAGAATTTTTTATATGTAATATTCTTAAGGATAACCCGATCATATAACCGAATGCAATGATAAACCCAGTTTCGCGAAGAAACTTGGGGGTGGATGATTCATGTAACGGGAAGTTCCTGGAAAAATACTATATGTAATTCTCTTAGGGATAACCCGATCATTACAAACAAAGTGATAAACACTAAACCCCACTGTGATTTGTATGAGTCAACACTCTCGATGTGATTTGTACTCCTACTCTCACTGTTTACACGGTCAAACCTTCCTATAGTTAGGGCCACAACTAAAGTCCCTTCTCGATTCCTTCCATGAACGAGAGGTCCACTTTTTAAATTGAGCGATCAAGCCTATAAAAGGTAAGATCGTCTCAGACCCCCCACTCCTTGGTCAAACCTTCATACAGTTAGGACCACAACCAAAATATCCTCTCGATTCCTCTAATGAACGAGAGGTCAACTTTCAAAATCGAGTGATCAAACCTTCCTACAGTTAGGGTCATCTCAAACTCCTGCTTGGTCAAACCTTCCTACAGTTAGGACCAAAACCATAAATTCACTCTCGATAAACGAGAAATTCATCTTTAGTTCAGTAATCAAACCTTCCGACAGTTAGGGTTATCCGAATCTTTTCGATTCTCGGAGTGGAGATCCCACTCTTAGTTTCACCTTTCCGGATTCTGGGGGTGGAGATCCCACCTCGAGTCTCCTTTCCAACTGGAGATAGAATATAAAATTTTTCATCTTCAGTGTTGGGAGATAGAATATAAAATTCTTCCTCTCCTATTTCGGGTTCGTCTTTGCCCCAAGAGAAGACACCACTGCTGGGTGGTTCGTTCCCGTAAAAATGACCGAGTCTACGTATTCAGCATCGTAGCAACAAAAATCCATGCCTTTTATGCATGGGGAATTTTATCCCGAAGCCTAAGCAGGGATAATCCAACGCCTAACACGCGTTGCCGGTTTGGTCTTTCGCCGATTGAAAAAGACACCAGGGTCTAAGCCTGGGGAATTTTATCCCGAAGCCTAAGTAGGGATAAGTCAACGTCTAATACACGTTGCCGGGTAGCCTATTCCCGTAACAATGGCGAAGTCTACGTATTCGAAGTCGTAGCATCAAGTCTAAGGGAGTTCATTCCTTTAGCACAACGTCACATGCGGAACGGATTTAGACAATCCACATGCTAGCCCGACTCAAACGGTAGTCGGTAAAGGCTAATCAAATCTTAAAATAAGATCCACAAATGCAGATGAATCAGCTTTAACAGTTGGTCCTGCAGCCCCGACATTTAAGACCGCTATGCTCCAATACCTTAAGAGCTTAAACTGTGTATACTCCAGCAAACGTACGAGTATAAACTGTGTTAATGGCGATCCGAAACCCTAGGTCAACGCCGGTCAATGTGTAACCTTAGGTCAACGCCAGTCAACGCGTTGCGACCACTAGTCAACGTTTGACGATTCGAAACCCTAAGGTCAACGCCGGTCAACACGTAACCCTAGGTCAACGCCAGTCAACGCGTTGCAACCAGAGTCAACGTTTGACGATTCTAAACCCTAGGGTCGACACCGGTCAACGCGTAACCCTAGATCAACGCCAGTCAACGCGTTGTGACAAAAAGTCAACACACGATTCGAAACCCTAAGGTCAACGCCGGTCAACGCGTAACCCTAGGTCAACGCCAATCAACGCGTTGCAACCAGAGTCAACGTTTGACGATTCTAAACCCTAGGGTCGACGTCGGTCAACGCGTAACCCTAGGTCAACGCCAGTCAATGCGTTGCGACAAAAGGTCAACACACGATGATCTGAAATCCTAAGTCAACACAATGTGACGGAGGTAGTTCAAAGTCAACTCAATGACACGAGCCAAACTCAACTCACTGGTGGTAAACTCGAGACTCCGACGACGGCCAGGCGATAAACGCAGCGCCGGAAGAACTTCAGCTATTCGTCAAAGCTTCGAATAGACCGAAAAATCGAAGGAGCCAAGAGTTGAAGCTAACTACAGGTCCTTACGCTGACTGAAGGCTAGACCAATCACATCCAAAGTATTCCAGCCTCTTCTATAAAAGAAACGAGTCCGGAACGCTTTGGAGGGGGTATCTGTAGGCATCGAAAATCGCCTATAGGTCTCCACGAACGGTTCAGTGTTAAAGAGCAACGATGAACGTCACAATCCGATCTACAGGAGTCCAATTGACATCGATGAACGATTGAAGTGAATCGACGAACTACGTGAGCTGATAGGATTTCGGAACAATGAAGACCCGGGCCAATCGGGAACCCGGCGATGTTCACAAAAAGGACAACGCCCTTTGAGTCTCGTTCATTCTACAGGTAATCCAACCACCGGAGCGGATAGAACTATTCGTCAAGCTTCCAACGCACTTGGAATCACTCAAATCCGAGTTCGGACGAAGAATTTACGGCGAAAACAATCAAACATACGCAACAGAGCGTCTCAGGCTGAGTTGGGACACACGGGGTGTCTCGGGAAAGTCGAAACACCCTAGGGGTGTCTAGGCACCCTAGGTGCTCCCATTGCCTATAAATAGCCCCCTAAGGCCTCATTTTTGGAGGTCGGGAATTTTGGAGAAGAGGCGAAGCCCTGCCGGAGTGAAGAGTGACCGAGCACTTCAACGCAAGAGAGCTTCTTCATCATATCTACATCGCCCGTACCCGACCCTTAGTATTACCCTTCGCCGATAATACTAAGAAGAGCAAATATCTCGTTTTAGCCGAGATAGGCGCTTCAAGCTTCTAGATCCCCTCGCGGATGGACGAAGCTCTGCCCAATTTTTCAGCAATTAGATCTGATCGATGGTGGTCCACGGATAAACCCCGGCACAGGCAAAGACACCCACGCAAGCAAAAGACCGATAAACGATCTCTGCGTTTGTTTGATAAAGTTATAAACTTTTTTTTTATTTTCATTGTGTAAAGAGATCTTATAAAAAGATCGACTTTTTATTTCATTCGAGTTTATTGTAACGACTAAAGTTGTAATAGATTCGATGGCAATGAAAACAACAACTTTCACAACAAACAATCAAAGGCTAATATCTTCTTATTAGGAAATACTAGTATTCATCCTATGCTAAGCACAACATCCTTACAGATTATTTTTGTGCATAATTTTTCCTCATCTCATTTTTATTATTTTGTCACGATAAATTTATCTTAAACATACTTATGAACATTATAATTGTTAGACCCTAATGCCACTAGGAAAGAACCCTAGAGGGGAGGGTGAATAGGGTTTATGCTAATCTAATCCGATTTAAATGCCAATTAAAACTTATTCAAGAACTATTCTTGCAAGATAGATATACAATATGATATGAGCAAGAACATGCAATATGAACAAAGAGATATATCCTAGCATTGAGATATATGGTAAAATATATGCAAGGATATATAAATAACACAAGGATAAACAATCTATAAACAAGATAGTGGGTAATATAAACAATGAGCAATTGACAAAGGCGATATAATGATAAACACAAGAGAAAGTGCGTCAATGCAATCACAAACAAACGATATGTTCACGAGGTTTGGTCCCCCACGAACTACGTCCCCGCTCCTCACCTCGAGAAGATCTCCACTATCACAACCCGATTTGGAAGCCGGAACTTCTATACACACTCGGTTTTCTAGCCAACCGAAAACTCTACACACTCGGTTATCAAGTTAACCGACAACTCTTACAAAACCTCACAATGTATATACACAAGCTACAACTTCAAGTGTTGGTCCTCACGTATCGACTCCCTCAAGTGCTCGGAATTATCACCTCTCACTAGGCCACCGACGCCACTCCTCTCGGTATCGACTCCATCCTCACCACACACTCCTCTCGGTATACAAGTGTATTACAAAGTGAACTTCACAATTTAAGCACAACAAATGATTGTTCTCTAAACAATGTGAGAACTAAATTAGGCTCAACTCTATGTTACTATCTCTCACAACCCCAAATATATTATGAATACAAATACAATAAGCTCAAGTGGGTGTGTGTAACAATGAAATTAATCAAATCTAAACTCAATATAAAACTAGCTTTAATAAGATGATAACCAAACAAATAAATATAAAGCAGCTTTAATAAGATGATAACCAAACAAATAAATATAAAGCTAGAAAAGAGTTTAGAAAACTTCTCAATATATGACAAGAAATGGAGGGAGAATAGTTGATTGCTCAAACTCCAATAGATGATCTCCTTAAGCTCTTGCGGAATTAAAATCACAAACTCAAACTTGAAAATGCTTAAACCAAAACTTAAACCCTTGTTTAAAACTTTCTTAAACTTCTTAAAATATTCTCTTGGTTGTTTTAGAAGTATGAGGGCATGGGGTATTTATAGACTCATGAAACAACCCCAAAAACCAAAAAAATCAAGCAAAAAAGACGAAAAACATCAAATCTGGAAAACTAGCTGTTATAAGCTGAAAAATACTGTTAAGTCGACTTGGGGAGAGATTAAGTCGACTTATATATAGCCATTGGAACAGTAACGGCAGTTCTGGAATTTTACATATCTGCTTTTATAAAATTAATTAAAAATAATAAATCAACTCTAAAAATAATAAAATTTTGAAGGAAGGTTCAAGACATGTAGATAAACATGTTAGAGAAAGAATTTATAAAATAACACTTCCCAGCTGAAAGAAAAAAATATTTGAACACAGATATACAGTTTCTAAAAAAACTGCTAAAAATACGGTTTTGTAAATTCAATTGAAAATTACAAAACAACTCCAAAATTAGTAAAACTTGGGGAAATGTTTGTATATATGATGGTAAACATGTAAAAGAAGAAATTTTTCAAATCGCATTTCCCAATTATAAAAACACATATGTTTTACAAAAACATGCACGAACATGTGCACAAACATGAGCTTATTAAAAACTTGATTTTGTAAATTCAAATAAACATAACAAATTAATTCCAAAATTAATAAAACTTTGAAAAATATTTATAAATATGAAATTGAACATTTTAGAAAAATAATTTCTCAAATTGAGTTTCCCATTTGTGAAAACTCATGTATTTTGCAAGTGTGTCCAAAACATGAAAAAAATGTGATATACATGAAATTTGATGTTTTGACATAAACAATATTTTGAAAAACCCTAGCTATGAAATGATTTTATAGACTTAATGAAATATGCATACAATAATTGTTAAATCCATAAATCAAAACTTGTGTGTATATATAATTATATATATAAAAACCAAATGTGTGTGTGTATATGATTGAGCTTAAAGTACTAACACACATAATATAAAACCTTAACTAACTATACCCAAGCTTGATTGATCTTCGATGTAGCTCAATTTGGTATACTTACGGATGAAGCTAGAACTAGAATCTTCAATTTGAATTGCATAGGCTTCACTCCACAATTCCGCCAACCTCCATTGGATATGATCGTGAATGCGCAATTCCATCCATCCTCCAACACGTTGTTTGTCTATAATAAATAGAAATGCACAAACACTAGACAAACCATATTAGTGATCAATTATTTGTTAAACATCATCAAAACAAAGAGGCCAACAATAATAACTTAACACAGATAGGTATTTGTGGACATTATAACAACTTAATTCAACTTAACTCAGATGGACAAAGAAAAGAGAGTCGTAATCAGCATTTATGGACATTATAACAACTTAATTCAACACGATAGGTTTTAGAGAATATGAATTTGCTAATAGACTTACAATGTTGACCTCCTCTCGGACTCTGAGATCTTGATCAGTACTTTAAAAACACGATGTTGCACTGCAAAATAGATACATAGTAAGGCAATTGGTTTATATCAAATGAGATTATCCCATTTTATCTAAAGTACTTATCCTGTGCAAAGCACGACTAGTATTAATCTTTTGGTCCTTTTTATGGGTACATATTTTCATGCATCACTGCTCCACTATTATAACACTTTTTACAATTATATTACAATTATATAAACTCATGATGAAATTAAGATAGATTTATCTGCTAAGTTTAAAGAGTATCAAAGCAAAATAAAACTTGAATGAAAAACAAAAAGAGCTTTCTATACACCCTTGTTTATAGCTGAAACCAAATACATAGTAAAGAGACAAAGTACATAGCAAAGAGACCAAATGTCAAGATATGTTGAATAGTGTCTAGCCCCCATGAAGTAGGGTCTATATACCATAATATGAGGATCTAAATCAATGAGTTATATTCATTCTCGTGGAAAGCTATGTAAAGGAGAGGAAAAGTTATTTAAGTTGGATATAGTTTCTTTCTTCTAAGTATACATATCTCATGAGATTACTTCTTAAAGAGATTAGTGAACTCAGATGAGATATCCTTTCAACATCATCAAAATTTCAGTCCATAAAAGGTTTGAGGCTTTGGGAGAAGATGAAATTTAGCCATATGTAAAAATATATCCATAGCTTTAATTGAAAGTTGAGATGATCAATGTGAATGTTTTACCTAAGACCCCGTGGCCATGAGTAACTCAAAAAACATGTAGCAAAGGGTAATTTAAGAAACATTATGAACTTTAAACTGTTTTGTTCTAAAATTATCACGAATCTGTTTGTATGCTCTATAACACATACCTTTAAGCTACAATGGATTTTTTTTCATCTTTCTAGAAAATAATGGACGAATGACATCTGAGAGAAAATATATTGTCTTTGTGGTCAATAACCCCAAAAGACCTTATGATCAAAAACCATAAGCACCCAAAACTCATAGTGTTACAATTATTCATAATTACTCATAAGCACCCAAACCTTGCTAAAATAAAAATTATCAAAAAAAACATGAATATAAAGATAAAGGAATAAATGCATAAGTGACTTGCTCAAGAGCATCAAACACATGAGTTATAAAATAGTATCAAACATTTGGGGAGTAAGATCACTACTACCAAAAATATCCTAGCAAAAATATCCTCCTACCAACTCCACAAATTTTTACTCCCTTTAATTTCAAAACAAATCCCAGCAAAATAACAAGGAAAATATACCATCAATTTAAAAAATAATCCAAGAAAGGTTTGTGAAAAAATTATTTTGGATTTCTATTCTTTACCATTGGAAGAATGAGGATTTGAACTTCCCTCTTTCATCAGAGTTCCATCTGAAACAAAAAAAAACATTCCGTCCAATTAAAAATATTGCTCAATCGTTATAGATCATCATAAAAGCAATTAGAAAAGAGCAAAAACATAGAAATAAATTTCTTTTAGAAAATACAGATAATTGAAATAAAAACTTAAACCGAATCACCGTAGGCTTCAAGATCGATCGCTAACTGCAACCTTATGATGATCGATCATCGCTGGCTTCAAGATCGATCAGCGCGCCGCTGCTGCCGTCGCCGCTCGCCGGAATCACCGCAGGCGGCAGCGCCGATGGTCGCGGAGGGTGCCAACTCTGAGCTGCAGTTCTGGGGACAACATCTGCAGGAGAAACCCTGGAGCTCATCCTTGTGCATCGCTTTGAAGATGAATTGGTGCTCATAATCTCTGCAACTTCGATCAAAGATAGAGTCTTTAATTGGGGTAATTTCCTAATTGATGAAAGAGAGTGAGATATATTTGGCTTCCAATTTCGATTTTGTACGTGATCATCAAACCAAGTCAGGATCTCTAATTCATAATTGCAGAACAAATTCATTAAAATAAAAAGGGAAAAAGCTATAGAACTGTTAATCAGCTAATGCAACAATAAAAAAACCTAGATAATTCTGCAGATCCAAAATCATTACAGGGAATTCATGAAATCAAGCAGCAAAAAACTTACCAGAGAATTCAAATCAGCGCTGATTCCAGAGTCGCTGTGGTGACGGTCGGAGATGGAGGCGGTGGCGAGCGGAGATTGGAGAAAAAGGTGGGATCTTTGTCGAGAGAGAGGGCATAGATCTTGAAATTTTCACCTTCGTTTTCCCCTTTTTTCTTTTTGCTGTTCAAAAGAAGAAGAGAAGTCGACGTGGGCCCTAGCGAGACATCGTGGGTTTTTATTTGAGAGTGGAGGGAGACATCGTGGAGTGGAGAGTGGAATGATACGAAAATGGACGGTTGTGGGGAAATGATAGGAAAATACGTGGATATTCAAATAATTTACTGTTCACCTTTAGGTTTTCCTTTAGTTATAAAGCAAAGTAGATTAGGAACACTATTTATTAGGAGAGGATCCTAAGACCCCGTGGCCATGAGTAACTCAAAAAACATGTAGCAAAGGGTAATTTAAGAAACATTATGAACTTTAAACTGTTTTGTTCTAAAATTATCACGAATCTGTTTGTATGCTCTATAACACATACCTTTAAGCTACAATGGATTTTTTTTCATCTTTCTAGAAAATAATGGACGAATGACATCTGAGAGAAAATATATTGTCTTTGTGGTCAATAACCCCAAAAGACCTTATGATCAAAAACCATAAGCACCCAAAACTCATAGTGTTACAATTATTCATAATTACTCATAAGCACCCAAACCTTGCTAAAATAAAAATTATCAAAAAAAACATGAATATAAAGATAAAGGAATAAATGCATAAGTGACTTGCTCAAGAGCATCAAACACATGAGTTATAAAATAGTATCAAACATTTGGGGAGTCATATCACTACTACCAAAAATATCTTAGCAAAAATATCCTCCTACCAACTCCACAAATTTTTACTCCCTTTAATTTCAAAACAAATCCCAGCAAAACAGCAAGGAAAATATGCCATCAATTTAAAAAATAATCCAAGAAAGGTTTGTGAAAAAAATATTTTGGATTTCTATTCTTTACCATTGGAAGAATGAGGATTTGAACTTCCCTCTTTCATCAGAGTTCCATCTGAAACAAAAAAAAACATTCCGTCCAATTAAAAATATTGCTCAATCGTTATAGATCATCATAAAAGCAATTAGAAAAGAGCAAAAACATAGAAATAAATTTCTTTTAGAAAATACAGATAATTGAAATAAAAACTTAAATCGAATCACCGCAGGCTTCAAGATCGATCGCTAACTGCAACCTTATGATGATCGATCATCGCTGGCTTCAAGATCGATCAGCGCGACGCTGCTGCCGTCGCCGCTCGCCAGAATCACCGCAGGCGGCAGCACCGATGGTCGCGGAGAGTGCCAACTCTGAGCCGCAGTTCTGGGGACAACATCTGCAGGAGAAACCCTGGAGCTCATCCTTGTGCATCGCTTTGAAGATGAATTAATGCTCATAATCTCTGCAACTTCGATCAAAGATAGAGTCTATAATTGGGGTAATTTCCTAATTGATGAAACAGAGTGAGATATATTTGGCTTCTAATTTCGATTTTGTACGTGATCATCAAACCAAGTCAGGATCTCTAATTCATAATTGCAGAACAAATTCATTAAAATAAAAAGGGAAAAAAGCTATAGAACTGTTAATCAGCTAATGCAACAATAAAAAAACCTAGATAATTCTGCAGATCCAAAATCATTACAGGGAATTCATGAAATCAAGCAGCAAAAAATTTACCAGAGACTTCAAATCAGCACTGATTCCAGAATCACTGTGGTGACGGTCGGAGATGGAGGTGGCGACGAGCGGAGATGGGAGAAAAAGGTGGGATCTTTGTCAAGAGAGAGGGAATAGATCTTTAAATTTTCACCTTCGTTTTCCCCTTTTTTCTTTTTGCTGTTCAAAAGAAGAAGAGAAGTCGATGTGGGCCCCAGCGAGACATCGTGGGTTTTTATTTGAGAGTGGAGGGAGACATCGTGGAGTGGAGAGTGGAATGATACGAAAATGGACGGTTGTGGGGAAATGACAGGAAAATACGTGGATATTCAAAAAATTTACTGTTCACCTTTAGGTTTTCCTTTAGTTATAAAGGAAAGTAGATTAGGAACACTATTTATTAGGAGAGGATCTTAATCCTCGCGTTTCCCCCTGATTCCCTCAAAAATCCCCTCTCTCACTCTCACATGTCACACACTCTCTCTCTCTCTCTCTCTTCAATTATTTTTCCCCAGCACTCCTCTCTCTCTCCGTACTCTCTCTCTCTCTCTCTCCTTCATTCCCTAAGAAAACCCACCGCCGAACCCCGAACTCCGACGTTGCTGCTCCTCTCCCCAACCCAGCACCACGTCACCCAAGCTCTACCCCGACCAACCTCATGTTGGAGTTGTAACTTAAAACTGGAGTTGTAACTTAAAACT
The DNA here is from genome assembly GCF_001876935.1 of Asparagus officinalis. Classification (NCBI taxonomy): domain Eukaryota; kingdom Viridiplantae; phylum Streptophyta; class Magnoliopsida; order Asparagales; family Asparagaceae; genus Asparagus; species Asparagus officinalis. The sequence goes on from NC_033795.1 coordinate 49,305,566, forward strand.
GGAGTTTGTAAAGGAAAAGTTTAGTCCCACATTGAAAAGGAGATTGGAAGGTAGGTTGTTTATAAGCCTTCCTTTTCTCTCCTATGCTTAGAAGAAAATAAAGGTTATGCTCCACACCATACACGTGCGCGCCGGCCAGGTCGGGCTCGGGTTCGGGTCGGGTGGCACACGCACACGACCTGCTGACACGAATGCAACTCTGGCTTGAGGGGCTCTTAACCTACTATATTTTGTTTTTGCTAATTGGAATAATTAAAACAAAATTAATTTGATGCATATTAAAAACGTTATTAATGTTTTGTAACGTCTAGCATTAAACTGCATATTAATATTTTGTAACGGCTAGCATTAAACTGCGGATTAATATTTTATAACGGCTAGCATTAAACTGCGGATTAATATTATGTAACGGCTAGCATTAACATGATTAATATTTTGAAGCGGCTAGCGAGATTTGTGGGCTAATAGTCGCAGTTTAAAACCTATATAAAGCCGTGTATCTGCGAGGGTTAAGACAGTGTGAAAAAATAAACAACAGTTCTCTTCTATTTTCTGTTCTATTCCTTTTGAATTTTGCTACTGTTCTTTTCTGGTTCCCTGAAAGTCATGAAGAATTCGCAAAATCTTCTTGAAGCTCATGCCGACGAGAAGGAGGTCGCCTGACCGAGGGTCGTTGTATCTCCGAGAACTTTTACCGTATAGCCTTGTACGAGAGGGGGCAATTAGATTCTTGGGATAGTACTTTGCACTCCTCGACCATCAGGCCGTATTTCTAACTTTTATTTATTTTCGTTTGATTCAGTTTCATTTCCAAGTTATAATATTTATCTGATATTATCTGATTTAATAATCAACTATTTAAAAATTAATTTGTGTTAATCTTTGTCTAAACAGCTATTATTCCCAACAATCCAAGAATCTAATTGTGCTGTTTAGAATAATATCATGCTTAGCACATTTACTATTCTGTTTCGTATTATGTTTGTTATGTTAATGCAGTCTACAACCGACATGCTACCGTTGATTTTGTTGCTTGAATGTTTGATTTCGTATTATAATAACAAAAGTATTCATTCATCATCAGATTATGGCTACAAGTGAAATTATGTCGGCTAAACCAGAGAAGTTTGATGAGAATAATTTCCGTCGTTAGCAAAACCAAATGAGATTTTGGCTAACAACTCTAAATCTAATAACAAACCCGACAACTCATCTTCATCTAGACCAAATACTAGTCAATCTTCCTCAGCTTCCTCTTCAGATTCCATTCTTATCCCGAGAACACCTCAAAAAATAGAGTATCATTGTCTACACAGAATCTTAGGAGCCTTATCTGATAGGTTATATGATATATATTATACTATCACTAATGCTAAAATTCTATGGGAAACTCTAGAGAAAAAGTATGGTTTAGATAATATGGGAATTAAAAGATTTAAAGCCTTTTATTTTAACAAATTTAAAATGGTAGATTCTAAACCAATGAATGAGCAAATTCATGAATTTGCACATATAGTTCACCAACTAAAAATGAAAGGATCTATCTTAGATGAAACATTTCAAATAGCTTACCTTATAGACAAACTTCCGAGTCTTGGTCAGATTTTGCCAAAAACCTTAACCATACCCAAGGAGATCTTACCCTTGAACAAGTGTTGAATGCCAATAGAATCGAAGAGCAACATAGACTTAGGGAGAAAAATGAAACAAAATCCGAACCTAAAGAACCCAAAGTAAACAATGTTGAATCTAAATCTTTTCCCAAACACAAGAAACGTCCCTTCCACCAAAATCAAAATAAAACATTTAAGAAGAAATCCTTTCTTCAAAATAACAACCGTGTCCACTTTCAAAAGAAGGAATGAGCTGAACGTCGAGCCTGCTTCGTTTGTGGAAGAACTAACCACCTTGCTAAGGACTATTTTTTTAAGAAAACTGAACCACCCAAGCCTAGGAAGGGAGGACCTCCACCTAATAAGTCATAAGTAAACATGGTGACTTCCAGTTTAGCTGAGACTGCTTTTAGGTCTGTTCTCTTCACCTCTGAAGTAAACATGACCTTTCAAGCAAATGATTGGTGGATTGACACTAGAGCTAATATTCACGTTTGCTCTAATCAATCTCTGTTTTCCACTTACCAGGTCTCAAGTATAGGAACTATAAAAATGGGAAATAATAATGTTGCTCCTGTATCTGGAATAGGTCGGATCAACCTAAAGCTGACTTCTGATAAGACTTTGATCCTGCAGGATGTCCACCATGTACCAGACATTAGGAGAAATTTGATTAGCGGATCTTTATTAGTGCAACAAGGCTATAAACTTGTTTTTGAATCAAATAAAGTTGTAATAACTAAATGATTGAACTTCATTAGAAAAGGTTTTTTGATGTGATGGTTTTTTTAAATTGAATGTTAAGAATTCTACTCTTGCATCTCCAATAGCTTTGAATATCGAACCTTCTATCACTTGGCATCAAAGATTACGACATGTGAATTATAATTCAATTAAAAGATTGATGCATCTCAATATAATTCCAAAGCCTAATATAAAAGATGATGGAAAATGTGAAATATGTGTAGAAGCTAAACTTCCTAAGAAACCCTTTAAGACTATTGATAGAGATTCTGAGATATTAGAACTCATCCATAGTGATGTCTGTGATCAGGAAGAACATCTAGAGGTGGTAACAAATATTTCGTAACTTTTATAGATGATTGTTCTAAATATTGTTACCTCTACTTAATTAAGACCAAAGATGAAGTTATAAACAAATTCAAAATATATAAAGCAGAAGTTGAAAATCAGTTGGATAGAAAAAATAAAATACTAAGATCAGATAGAGGTGGTGAATACACATCTAATGAATTAAAACAATTCTGTGAAGAGAATGGAATCATTCATGAAATCACTGCTCCATATACACCACAATCTAATGGAGTAGCTGAAAGAAAGAATAGAACATTAATGGACATGGTAAACTCAATGTTAATTAATTCTGGTGTGTTAGAAAACCTGTAGGAAGAAGCTCTTATGACTGCTTACCATATACTAAATATAAGAATTCTGATAAAACACCTTACACTATTTGGAAGAATGGAAACCCTAATTTAGATCACCTAAAAGTGTGGGGGTGCTTAGCAAAAGTTAAAATACCTGAGAATAAGAGAAAGAAGATTGACCCTAAAACTGTAGATGAAATATTTATTGGCTATGCTTCTGATAGCAATGCAAATAAATTATTAATAATCATCTCTGATATTAATGAGATAGCCAACAACACCATAATTAAATCTAGGGATGCACATTACTTTGAAAATATTTTTGATATTAATGAGATAGCCAACAACACCATAATTAAATCTAGGGATGCACATTACTTTGAAAATATTTTTCCTTACAAGACCAGAGTAAACAACACATGTCCTAGCTCTAGCAATTCAGATCCTAGTTCTAACCAAGGTGAAACTAGTTCTAAACAAATCAGGCCACTAAAAAGTACAGAGGAGCCTAGGAGAAGTAAACGAACTAGAATAGAAACGGTCCATGAAGATTTCTATGCATTACTTGTAGAAGATTCTCCAATTACATTTGAAGATGCAATGAAATCAGTAGATGCTCCATTTTGAAAGGAAGCTATAAATAATGAGATTCAATCTATAGTTCAAAATCATACTTGGGAACTAACCGATCTTCCTTCAGGCTATAAAACTATAGGATGTAAATGAGTATTTAAGAAGAAACTCAGACCTGATGGAACAATAGATAAATATAAAGCCAGATTAGTAGCTAAATGATATACCCAAAAATCTGGTATTGATTATTTTGATGTCTATTATTTAGTAGCTAGGATTACTACCATTAGAGTCCTTATAGCTCTAGTATCTATTCACAAATTAATAATACATCAAATGGATGTTAAAACTGTATTCTTAAAAGGAGATTTAGATGAAGAAATCTATATGGATCAACCTGAGGGATTTATAACTTTTGGACAAGAGAAGAAAGTATGTAAACTTATTAGATCACTATATGGTCTCAAACAAGCTTCAAAACAATGACACATGAAATTTGATGAGATTATACTATCTTATGGATTTGAAATTAATCAAACAGATGAGTGTGTATATCATAAAATAGATAATAACAACAAAATTATGATTTTATGCTTATATGCTGATGATATTCTTATTTTTGGTTCTGACATACAAACCATAAATGAAATCAAACGCTTCTTATCACAAAAATTCGACATGAAAGATTTAGGTCAAGCTGACCTAATTCTTTATACTAAAATCATGAAAAATGAGAATGGATATGTGCTAACACAATCACACTACATAGAGAAAATCCTCAAGAATTTTTATGATCTAATTTGTCAACCTATTTTTACTCCATATAATCCTAATGTACATCTCAAGATAAATACAGGTCATCCTCAATTACAAAGAGAATATGCACAAATAATTGGAACATTAGGATTCGTAACAAACTACACAAGACTTGACATTGCTTATGCAGTAAATAGACTTAGTAGATATACATCAAATCCTGATAATAGTCATTGGGAAGCTCTAGAAAGAATTTTGAGGTATCTAAAAGGAACTATAAACTATGGTTTACATTATAAAGGTTATCCATCTGTATTAGAAGGATACTCAGATGTAAATTGGACCAGTGACTCAGTAGATGTAAAATCTACCACTGGGTTTGTGTTCCTTTTGGGAGGAGGAGTTGTATCCTGGAAATCTACTAAATAAACTGTAATTGCTAGAAGTACAATGGAATCAGAAATGATAGCTCTTGATACTACTAGTATAGAAGCTGAATGGTTGAAAGATTTACTATTTAAAATTCCATTAATACAAAAACCATTACCAGCTATTTCTATTCATTGTGATTGTAGGTCAGTGATTGACAAATGTCATCAAGAGCATGCAAATGTGAAGATGAATCGACAACTAAAAATGCGACATAAATCCTTGAGATATAAGATGAAAAACCATGTAATAGACTTAGATTTTGTAATATCAGAGAAAAATCTTACAGATTACTTAACTAAAGTCTTATCTAGGGCAGTGATCCTAGAATCGTCGAGGTGGATGGAATTAAGCCCATAAGAAAAATCACTGCAGCGGCAACCCAACCTCGCAGAGGTTCAATGGGTAGAAACAAACTGAACGAGTGATTAATTATGAGGAGCACTGAATTTATTTGCCCCCATGCTTAGGATGATTAGTGCTCATAAAAAGCAAGTGAAAGGTTGAGTTAAACTCTTAATGAATCCAAGACCCATGAGGCAGGACGCTTACTTGCTCGCATCCTTATTAGGATTCACCTATATGTGTGTAGTTGTGAGGCCACGACTATGGGATCAGGGCTGCTCCCTAGTAACACACATGAAAGATACCTGTGCAAGGCTGATAATAGCGCAACCTGTTTAGAATTCTTCAAAACTATATTATATGTGCTTTTTGTAGAAATCCGATAAATGAGTTTGGTTTAAGGCGTAGTCTACCAAGCTCTCACGGATCTATACAACTGTCATTAAGTAAAGGTTCAATACAAAAGGTACCTCCACCTATTACATAGTATAAGGGAACCGGCAATCTTAATTTTCAAAGTTCTTCCTTTACTCTTAATTTTGAATTATTTTAAGTTTTAAGTTATGTGGGGGATTGTTGGAGTTGTAACTTAAAACTTGAGTTTGTAGAGGAAAAGTTTAGTCCCACATTGGAAAGGAGATTGGAAGATAGGTTGTTTATAAGCATTCCTTTTCTCTCCTATGCGTAGAAGAAAATAAATGTTATGCTCCACACCACACACGCGCGCGCCGGCCAGGCCGGGCTCGGGTTCGGGTCGGGTGGCGCACGCACACGACCTGCGGACATGAATACAACTCCGGATTGAGGGACTCTTAACCTGCTATATTTTGTTTTTTGCTAATTAGAATAATTAAAACAAAATTAATTTGATGCATTAAACCACGGATTAATATTTTGTAACGACTAGCATTAAACCGCGGATTAATATTTTGTAACGGTTAGCATTAACATGATTAATATTTTAAAACGACTAGCAGGATTTGTGGGCTAATGGTCGCAGTTTACAACTGATGCGGCATAACCATGTACCAAAAAGGTTACAAATACACAACTGTGTCAAGTTATAGTATAAAGATATCGATCCCACAAGGAAGGTGTTTTGTAGGAGAAAATATAAAATCGGTTCTTATGTTGTGTGCGTGACAAATAAGATTGATGAGTGAATGTGATTGTGAAGAGATTGAGAGAGTGAAAATGGTGTGTAAATATGTGCAAAGTGTAAGTGAGAGTGGATGTGAAAAAGAATGAGTATGATCAATAAGGTGAGAAGGAAAAATAAATAAAATCAAGAGAAAAATGAAGAACAAAATTCTAGAATAAAAGAAAATACAAGAAATTAAAGATGGTGGATTCAATTATAGATATGGGTAATCTAAAATTGAGTCCACTTCTTAGAAAATGGTGATTCCCTAGAGGGTTCTAGCCTAAATGTGAATCAAATAAAATAAAAATAAACAAAAAGAAAAACTAAACCCAAGAGGGTTCTAGCCTCAATGTGAATAGTGTAAGAAATTTAAATCTAACTACAAAATAAATTGCAAGAATTAAATGCAAGAAAACAAATCTACTCTATAAGCATAAAATAAATCTAAGGCAAGCGGGTTCTAGCCTCTTGGCTATTTAACAAGAAAATAAAATCTAACTACAAGCATAGAAATAAATCTAAACTAATAAGCAATAAAAAAGAAATAAAAGAGAAATACAAACCTTCAAATAATTCTTTATCTTCATCTTCATCTTCATCATCCAACAAAGAGAAGAAGAGAAAAAATTTAAAGTGGTGAAAAAAATTATTATTATTAATTGCAACAAAAAGTTACAATTTTGGAAGGCCTTCTCAATTAAGAGTAGCCCTCCTCTCCAAAAAAAGTTACAAAATAGAGAAGAGAGATTTTGAGGGGTTTTTATATTTAATAATATTTATTTATATTTTCATTCATTTATGTGCAAACTAAGCTAACAACAATTATTAATGGTATATTTATTCATGTAAAATAGATAATAATGGTATAAGATTGTAATAAAAATCTGATTATCAAATACCCCCACACCTAAACTTTTGCTAGTCCTCTATCAAAGAAAGAAAAAGAAAATCCTAAACTCACTTTCGCATGATTCACTATTGTATTTAGCGCATACAACAAGCTTTTAAACCCCTAAGTTACCCTAGTGGACGAGTTGTAGTCTCGTGAAGGTTTGCAGTGAATATACCCACACAATTCGGTCAATTTTTTAAATTAAAGAAGTCAGTAAATTACTAAATTCACTTGATAACTTTTAGATAATCTAATTGGAGCCAGTTATCACTCAAGAAAACATTTTTATATATAACTCTAAGGTATATTTTTAAGAAAATTTTCTCATTGTAGCAATACAAAACTAAGCTAAACTTAGAAATTTAATTTAAAAGTTTTGAAAAGAACATGCTAACTCTTTGTTTTAAATAATTTTCAAGTTGCTTGATTTAAAATATTTTTTAAGACCATATATACAACTATAAAACATTTATTATTATTATTTTTTTAACTCTTTCTTCCTTGGTGATTTTTTTTTCTACTTTAATGAGCTTTCTAAGTGACCATTTAATGAGTTTTAGGCCAACGGATCCCAACCCAATTGGGCTTAGGTCATTAAGTATGAAAATACTCCTTGGGCTTAATTACTCGGTCAGCTTAAGCTTTATAAGATAAAATCACCTTGAATTCAAGAGTTTTTTTTTCTTCTTTTTTTTGTGCCCATTTTTCGCACTCTTCTTTTGTAATTTTTTTTGTATATGTATATATATTTTGAAAAATATGTAAATCAAGACACTTTGAAAAATTATTTTCAACTCTAAGCTAAGCATGCAAAAATTTCATTATTTTAAATAAAAATCCAAGTTAAGGCTTAAGTAAAGTATACTACTTTGAAAACCATTTCTTAAGAAATTTATTTAGAGTTATCAAAAGAAGTAAACTTAAGTAAATAATCAACTAGGGATTAGAAAATTTCAAATTTATCAAATAAATCAATTATTACATAACTCCATCAATTTGGTAAGTGACGCTATTTTTATAAATTTTTTTAAAGAAAAGGGGGGGGGGAACAAAAATGTAACTAAAAATGTAAAATAAAGAGAAAAGTAACTAATTCCCACCCCCACACCTAAATTTTGCATTGTCCTCAATGTAAACTCTATGATGCATAAAGTAAAGCAAATAAGAAGTGAAGCACTTACATTTGGTCGGCTGATAAAAATCTGCAATTACCTTTGGTCTGAGGAGGATGAAATTACAAATTTATTCTTTTTTTCTTTTCTTTTCTCTTTTTTTTTCTTTTTTTAACAACTGAACGAGAAACTCTCAAATAAAAGAAGAATAAATTCTTTTTATTATTCTAAAATAAACAAAATAAACAATGTAGAATGAAATATTCAACATGAAGAGTTCCTGTTCTACATTGAATCCTACCTTACTGTTGAAAATTCTTCCTCAGATTTTAAACAAATTCAGAATGATATAATCAATAATGTGAATTTCTAAGCATTTCGGGGTGTTCAGTAATTCTTGCAACAAAGTAAGGTAGGTATTATTAGTGTCCTGTATTTTACATTTCTTTATGAACTTAGATTCTTGTACTGTGAAGTTTTGTTTTCTAACAACCAATTCTTCTGTGAAGTTCTGAAAATTTGGTGGTTGATTATTCTCCAAGAATCTAAGTTCATCAAGAAAGAGTTCTTCAAAATTTAATTCAAAGCAGCAAATGTTTAACACAGTTTTATTATTCTCAAGGACCTGATCTGCTTCTTCTAAAAACTCCAACTCTTCATCAAAAATTTCCTCAAAACTCAAATCAGACTCTTCTTCTTCTTCTTCTTCTGATCTTTCCTGAATGTAATTTATTTTTAGAGGCTGATTATTTGGTTGGTTCCCTGGATTAAAAATATTAAGATCAGTAGTCAAATTCCCAAAGGACAGCTTCATTTGACTTGTTCTACAGTGTATGAGAGCATTAGAAGTGACTAAGAAGGGTCGTCCTAAGATGACAGGTGTCTGTCCTTTAGGATTAGAAACAGGCTGTGTTTCCAAGATTACAAAATCTACTGGAAAAATAAAATCTTCAACCTTAATCAGAACATCCTCTAACTCACCCATAGGGACCTTAACAGATCTATCAGCCAACTGTAAGGTGCATTTGGTTGGGTTCAGTACACCTAGACCCAATTGCTGATAGACTGAATATGAAAGCAAATTGACACTGGCCCATAAGTCTAAAAACGCCTTATTAATGTGAGTATTACCAATGATACATGAAATAATGGGGGAACCTGGATCTTTACATTTCAAAGGTACGGTATTTGATAGCATTTCACTGATATTAGCGGCTAAAAAGACTTTCTTTGGAACATTTATTCGCCTCTTCTTAGTGCACAATTCTTTTAAAAATTTAGCAAAAAATAGAATTTGTTCAATTACATCTGAGAGAGGAATATTGACCTTAACCTGCTTGAATGTTTCTAGGATCTTCTCCTCCTGAGGAGAGTGTTTCCTAGACTTGAGTCTATCTGGAAAGGGAGTCACCGGTCTAAATCTATCAAAAGTAGGCTCAGGTTCGGGTTCAGGTTCTTGGTCATCTAAGGGGAGTGATTGTTGAATAGATTCATTAGAAGGAGAAGGAGAAGGAATTTGTATAGGATCAAGAGTTTGACTTGGAGGAGTTCTCACTTGATTATCGACCTGTCTACCTGACCGAAGTGAATGAATTGCATTCACTTGGGCTTCATAGGATGAACTGCATCCTGTGTTCTTAGGGTTGACCACGGGTTGACTTGGAAATTTTCCTTTCTCTCTTTCACTCACGGCACTAGCTAGTTGACCAAGTTGGGATTCTAATCTAGCTATAGCTTGAGTGTTGGAGTTGAGCATTTGTCCAGTTGATTGCATGAAGGAATTCAGAGTGCTAGACGTTTGAGTCAACATATTCATGGTTTGAGTGGAGGCCTTAATTATGGTTTCCAAACCCCTTTCCAAAACGTTGAGACGTTTATCCTGATCTGGATTGTGATGAGTCTGAATTATAGCTTGATGAAGAGGAGACTGATTTTGATACGGCAGATTGGGTTATTGAAATTGTGAATGAGAATTGAATGAAGAGGAGACTGATTTTGATACGGCAGATTGGGTTATTGAAATTGTGAATGAGAATTGAACGGAACTATGTTTCCCCTAGGAAAATGTTGGGTCGAAGCGGGAGTGAAGTTTTGAATTCCGGGAGAATTTCCTAGATTCCATGCAAGCTGGGATGATTTCTCCAACCTGGATTGTAGGTTTGAGAAAATGGATCATTTCTAGGGTGCTGGAATGCAGCGTTCATCTGTTCTAATGAGTTGTTTCCTAGGAGAGGGCATTCCTCTGAAACGTGGGTAGGAGACTGACAATTATGACATCTTGAGGCAGAAACATGATTGATTTGAGCTGGAACTCGTTCCTTAATTTCTAAAGCTTCTAACCTCCGTAGAATCGTCGCTATCTTTGCTTCAGAAGCAATGTTTGACTCTAAGGAAAGACCACTAGACTTATATTGGGGAACTGATGAAACCTTATCATCGCAGTGTTCCCATTGCATTGTTTTTTCAAAAAGACTCTTCAAAAACTCCTAAGCTTCATCATCGTTTTTCCTCATGAAATCCCCATGGCACATTGATTCTAAGAAAGTTTTTGCAGAATAATCTAATCCCTCATAAATTATTTGGCACAATCGCTATTTTTCTAAACCGTGATGAGGACATTGGATGAGAAGATCTTTAAATCGGTCAAAACACTTCTAAAAAGGTTCTCCCAGGACAATTTTAAAGTTTTGAATGCTGTTCCTAAGCTTTACCATTTTATGAATAGGAAAAAATTTCTTAAGAAAAACGGTGATAAATTCATCCCAAGTTGAGATGGAATTTGTTGGTAAGCTGTACAGCCATTTTTTAGCTTTATCCTTGAGAGCAAATGGAATAAATCTAAGCTTAACCACATCTTCATTTAATTCTCTCATTTTAATCATAATACACACTTCCTCAAATTCCGAAATAAAAATATATGCATCTTCTGTTTCGTTACCAAGGAATTTGGGAAGCATGTTTATGTATTACGGTCTAAGCTCAAAAATTATTCCATTTGTTTCGGGGAGCCTAATGCATGAGGGGATTGCATTCCTAATGGGGTAGCACATATCTTAAAGAACGGGTGGATTAGGATATGCCATTTCTATAATTGGTTCAAAACGAATTAATCGATGTGTATTATCTCTAATCCACGCTTGCATACACCAAAACTATTTTATTTTATTTTATTTGTATAAAAGTTAGTTTTTTTTAAATGAGGAGAGAAACGAAAAAGAGGAAAATCCTAACTAAAACAAATCAAAATCAATCACTTTTCAATCACTCTAACTCTAGGGTTAAAGCCCAACTCAACTAGACTAGCTCCTAACCAAAAAATTCCTTAAGTGAAAAGATAAAAGTATTACCCGGGTAGTTAGCCAGGTAAGGATAGTACTAGAGGGTAATCAGAGATCAATTAAGTACCTCGTTCCTTACGGAGCGCTTTACGCAACCCCTAAACCTTACCTTAGACACCAACTAATCCAAAAAAACTTAAGCCGGTTCACTTAAGGATTCTTTGTTCCTTATTGAGCTCGAATCCTTAGGGGCCAACGTCTAATGAGTTTTATTAGGCTTGGGTGGTGTAGTGAGGAATTAGTGATTTTTGGGCTAAGGAAAGGGTGATGAAATCCCTCACCTTATATTGATTATGGGGTTTTGCCCTTAAAAATATTTTTAAGTGTGTGCCAAATCAAGATGCTCAAATCACTTGGTGAATTCCTACTAATAATATGAAATGCAACCCTACGAATTAAAAGCAACTAAAAAGGATGGAAAAGAGAAAATCTTTTTTTTAATTAGGGTTAACAATCAAACAAATGAGAAGGGGAGAATTTGTTTGAATTTATTATCTTGTTAGTAAATGTCAAAATGGAGGGTGAATTTTATTATGGTCAACAGAAATAAAATCTGTTTTTTTTGTTTTTAAGTCCTAATTGTCTCTAATTGTGAAGAGCTAACTAAAGGTATGTAATTGAAAATATAAGGAAGAAGACTTATCACAAGCGAATCTCCAATTCCTCAATCTCCAATTATTGATCTTAATCTTCAAGTAGTTATTTCACAAAAAACACACAAGTTAAAGAACCAAAAATATTAAAACCTACTTAAGCACCTTCCCGGGCAATGACGCCAAAAACTTAATGCGGCATAACCATGTACCAAAAAGGTTACAAGTGCACAACTGTGTTAAGTTATAGTATAAAGATATCGATCCCACGAGGAAGGTGTTTTGTAGGAGAAAATATAAAATCGGTTCTTATGTTGTGTGCGTGACAAATAAGATTAGTGAGTGAATGTGATTGTGAAGAGATTGAGAGAGTGAAAATGGTGTGTAAATATGTGCAAACTGTAAGTGAGAGTGGATGTGGAAAAGAATGAGTATGATCAATAAGGTGAGAAGGAAAAATGAATAAAATCAAGAGAAAAATGAAGAACAAAATTCTAGAATAAAAGAAAATGCAAGAAATTAAAGATGGTGGATTCAATTATAGATATGGGTAATCTAAAATTGAACCCACTTCTTAGAAAATGATGATTCCCTAGAGGGTTCTAGCCTAAAGGTGAATCAGATAAAATAAAAATAAACAAAAAGAAAAACTAAATCCAAGAGGGTTCTAGCCTCAAGGTGAATAGTGTAAGAAATTAAAATCTAACTACAAAATAAATTACAAGAATTAAATGCAAGAAAATAAATCTACTCTATAAGCATAAAATAAATCTAAGGCAAGAGGGTTCTAGCCTCTTAGCTATTTAACAAGAAAATAAAATCTAACTACAAGCATAGAAATAAATCTAAACTAATAAGCAATAAAAAAGAAATAAAAGAGAAATGCAAACCTTCAAATAATTCTTCATCTTCATCTTAATCATCCAACAAAGAAGAGAAAAATTTAAAGTGGTGAAAAAAATTAATATTATTAATTATAATAAAAAGTTACAATTTTAGAACGCCTTCTCAATTAAGAGTAGCCCTCCTCTCCAAAAGGAGTTACAAAAATTTTTACACCTCTAACCCCTCACTCTCTACCCCTATTTATAGTAATCATCAATGAATATAAGCCATTGGATTTGTCTTTAGCCCCAAGCAAAGCAATCTCCACCTTTAAATTTGTTAGTGAAGAAATGGGTTAGAATTTCCATGTTTGCTTTTTGTTCTTCTCTAGCCCAACGTAGGAGGCCCAAATACACTCACATGTGATTTTCAAAAAAAAAAAATGAAAACTCTTAATCTGCAGCAGGTCCGGTCCACTTGGCGTAATCTTTTTTTTGATGGGCTTTGGGCCTTGCTTTATTTATTTTCACAGTTCATGTGCTGCCATTTCAAACTCTTGGTGTGTTGGGTTATGGGCTTCTTTTTGGCTTCATGGGCCTTCATAGCATTGATTTTGTAGGCTTTTGCTTCAATATAATGTGCATTATAACATGATGTGCTGGAGACATGGGATTAAGGATTTGCTTCATTTCTCTTTTTTTTTTTCTTTTGGGCCATCATTTGCTTGATGGGCTTCATGCTCTTTGGGCTTCCAACTCTTCAATCATTTTCTTCTTTGAGCTTTTGGTTCATAGGCTTTTAAAATGCTGCAAAATAGAGAAGAGAGATTTTGAGGGGTTTTTACATTTAATAATATTTATTTATATTTTCATTCATTTATGTGCAAACTAAGCTAACAACAATTATTTATGGTATATTTATTCATGTAAAATAGATAATGAGGACATAAAATTATAATTGTAATAAAAATCTGATTATCAACAACCTCTATAAAGCCGTGTATCTGCGAGGTTTAAGACAGTGTAATTGTAATAAAAATCTGATTATCAACAACCTCTATAAAGCCGTGTATCTGCGAGGTTTAAGACAGTGTGAAAAAACAAACAACAGTTCTCTTCTATTTTCTGTTCTATTCCTTTCGAATTTTGCTACTGTTCTTTGCTGGTTCCCTAACAACAGTTCTCTTCTATTTTCTGTTCTATTCCTTTCGAATTTTGCTACTGTTCTTTGCTGGTTCCCTAAAAGTCATGAAGAATTCGCAAAATCTTCTTGAAGCTCGTGCCGACGAGAAGGAGGTCGCCTGACCGAGGGTCGTTGTATCTCCGAGAACTTTTACTGCATAGCCCTGTACAAGAGGGGGAAATTAGATTCTTGGGACAGTACCTTGCACGCCTCGACCATCAGGCTGTATTTCTAACTTTTATTTATTTTCATTTGATTCAGTTTCATTTCTGAGTAATAATATTTATTTGATATTATCTTATTTAATAATCAACTATTTAAAACTTAATTCGTGTTAATCTTTGTCTAAACAACTATTATTTCCAACACCTCCCTCACCGTCGAGCTCATCGTCCACGTCGAGCTCGACGACCACGCCATCACCATCACTCCAACATCTGAACTTCAGCTCCCTCCGACGAGCTCACTACCAACGCCCTCTGCCTTCACCACCGCCATTTCCTTCTTCCCCTCTCTAGCCAGATTCATCATACCGCATCCGTAGTGGCACCACTGCTTGTCATCAGGCCATTAGCCTCGTAGGCAACATCCTCGCTCTTGTTATTTATTTCGTACAATTTTAGATTGTTAATTGTGCGCAAGATCCCACCTCTCCTTGTTATTTCAATAATTATTAATTATATGTGTGGATTAGTTTGTAATATAATTATTTGCGTGAGTTGTTTGGAGAATAATATTGATTTAAATCATTGTTATGTGATAAATAGTATTTTAGAATAATTATGATAAATTAAAAGAATTTATTTTGATAATGAAATCATTTTAGGTGAGTTTATAATATTTTTTAAAAGAAATTATTTTGAGAAAAGAATTATTTTAGATGTATTATAATTTTAAAAGAAATTAGTTTGTAAAAATATTTATTTTAAATAAATAAGTTTATGGTTTTTAAAGATTAGTTATTGATATAATGAGAAACAATTCTTAAAAATAATTGATTTGGGAAAAGATTATTTTTGAATAATTATTATGAGAAATAATTTGAGGATTTTATTTTTTGTAAAGGATTATTTTGAAATAATAAATTAATGATTTTTTAAAAAGATTAGTTTAAAAGGATTATTTGTGTTATTATAATAATAGATATTTTAAAAGATTTTATTATATTATATATGTGAATGTTACTTGTGTTTATCACATATTACAATGATACCGACATTTTGACACTCTATTTATATACATAGTATTTAACTTGTTCGATACTGTGATATGATTAGTTGTAGTGTATATTGTGATTACACGCGTGAGATTGTTTTACATGAATGGCTGTGTGGAAGCTTATTGTTTTATCACTTAGTTGTTATCCAATAGGAGAGACTGTACATGAAGACGACTCCTGTTAAAAGTATGATTTATAAGCGTTCTTCAAAGCATGGCTATACTCATTCGACATCGATATCCCGATGTGAGGAGTCTTGAGTTCCCTTGATATCGATATCCCGGTATGAGGTTTCCTTGACTATTACTATTATAGCATTGACTAGACGATGCACTCTTGATCGGACGTGTTATGGGTCACGATTATTTTCATAGTTTTACAGAAGTCGTTCCACGGTAACTCTGTGGCTAGTGCATGATATTTCATGTACAGTTACTTAATTAATTTAACAACATGGGGTTATAAAGGGGAATTGGATGAAGAATATAACATGTATATAAACGGGCATATCTGCTTTCCTATTATCGTTATCGTGATATCTTGAGTTTTATATACATGGGCTAAAGGGCCAATACGTAACTTGAAGGCGGCCCCCAGATAGGTTTACGGGGACCCGATTATATACATGAAGATATTCTTCCCTAATTCAAATAACATGTAAAACAAATAATATGCTTGCGTGTTTTATGGTGGACTTTGTTAGTTTTGTTAAGATGTAGACCAGTGAGTTGTTATAGAATGGCTAGTTACATGACTTCGTCACTTGGATGAATATGGATTCTTGTGAGATGTAGACCATCTGTATTTCTTTTCATACATAGATCAGGATTAATATTTAATTATCTACAATTTGAGACATATGGTATATACATAGGGGTTTCCTTGTTTGGATTATTTCGCTCGACGTACTACATCTTGAGTTGTAGATTTTTAAGTATTAATTCCATCTAGTTGTCTGACATTGCTCTTGGATGATTATTCTGATCGCTAGCTGCGTGATCGACATGTTACTTGGTTGATTTTCTTGATTCTTCTGATTATTATATTCTAGTGATAGATTGTATTTAGATTATTAGTATTCTAGTAGTATGCTTCTATTATTATTATTACTATTTTTGTATTGGTCGTTCGACCGTTTCTATTCTTCCTTGTGGGATCTTGTCGTGTGTCATGCACGCTGACGTACTCCTTTTCTCTCAGGATGTACGCCAGACTTAGAGGATGGACGGCTACAGTTCAGAGTGGTACAGGAGCCAGAGGATCCTCCGCAAGAAGGCTTTGCAGACGGAACAGAAGAACAAGTCAAAGCTTAGTTACCCCTTTTAGTTAATTAGTTGAAGACCCTAGTTTACTTTTGAAGTGCTTTCCATTTCCACCTGATTGATGTATTTTTATATTTTTCCAGTATTTCATTCAGATAGTTTTGTATAAGGGCATGTTTGACCTGAATATTATATCTAGATGATTATTTCAGTTATGATATGTATCTTTTGGTTCTGAGTTGTTATTATATTCTCGCTACTGTGATCGGGGACCTTTGCCTTCGCTTTATATTGCTTAACACTTAGCGTATTAGATTGAGTAGAAATGGTCTAGTACTTATTTCTCCTCAGTCTAATACGTCACGGGCTTATTCACATTCTGATTCCCGGGTATTTGGGAAGCGAGGCGTGACAGTTCAAATCCATGATTTTGAGAGCTAAACCAAGGAATTTTTTAAACTATTTTTAGCCATTTCTACCGACTAGCAAATAATTTCACAGAGTCCAAACTTCATGATTTTATGAGCAATAACCCATGCTTTTCAAGCATTTTAGTCATTTTTCCCATTGACAAATAATTTATGTAGTCCAAGATTCACAATTTCATTAGCTATAACCCACAGTTTTTGGTTGTTTCTAGTTGTTTCTAGTTGTTTCTACTCATTGGCAAATAATTTCATGGAGGATATGAGCTATACCCTATAATTTTTTTTATCATTTTTAGTTATTTCAAATAATTTTACGGATGCTAAAATTTGCGATTATATGGGCTATTACCATGATTTTTGGCTATTTTTAGTCATTTTGATCTGTTTTGACTTATTTTATGTAAGCCAAAATCAAAGATTTTATGAGTTATAATCTTGACTTATTTTATGTAAGCCAAAATCAAAGATTTTATGAGTTATAATCCATGATAGCTATGTTTATTTGTTTTTACCCGTTGTTAAATAATTTCACTTTATGAGTTATAATCCATGATAGCTATGTTTATTTGTTTTTACCCGTTGTTAAATAATTTCACAGAGATCGAAATTTACGGTTTAGACCAAAAATGTTTATCATTTTTAGTCCTTTTGACTAATTTTCAGATAATTTTAAAGAGATGAAAATTCATGATTTCACAAGTTGGAATCCATGATTTTTAGCTTTTTTTAGTAGTTTTGACCCATTAGTAAATAATTTCATGGAGGCCAAATTCACGATTTCGGGGTTCGTCTTATTTTTTGGCCATTTTAAGTGGTCTCGATCTATTTGTAAATATTTACTGTTATGGTAATTTACCACTTAAAGACAAAGATGTCGAAGGATTGTCTACAAAGGCCAGAGAAGCCATGGTTGACATTAGCCTAGAAGCCCCAAAGCTCGGCACAGATCAAAATTTGCCAACCAGTCAAACAGATGAGTCATCTTTCGACCAAGAGTCATCATGACCGACTCAAAATACGGGACTAGTCGATCCCCTGTAATTAAAGCGACTCCTCGAATAGATGTCTCGGTCATACACTTGACTCAAAGCTCATTCGACCACCGAGTTGGCCAATTACAAAGGACGGCTCGAAATCCAACCCGCCTTTGCTAAAGAGATAAGATCCTGCCCCATCCACTTCAGATGTCACTTGACGCTACAGCATTGACCAGTCCGATCAAGATCCGCGCTCTGACAAAAATCGCCTGCACAAGCCGCTTATTCTACTCACAAGTCGCATCCCAGAGATCGCCATAAATGTATTCCTAGCCTCGAATGAATTCCCCTCCAATTACCAGTCGCCATCTGGAAAAGGAAGAACGGCGAAGTAGATGACCTATCTCCTGACCACTCCGCACCTATCAAATCCAAGACAGCTCCCCGATTCAGAACGACTTCCCCTCCAGTCGCCAGCCGACACCTAGAGGGAGAAGGATGACTCAGCAGCCTGCCTGTTCACCTTTCAAGCCACCTCCTGCGCAACAAAAGCTGATGGTCAGACTTCCCAAGGCAAAGAAGGGTCTATAAAAGGAGGTAAGGAAGGTAAGAAGAGGAGGCTGGATCTCTGCATCTTCTAAAAACCCTGAATTTTATTCCATCTTTCCTTAATAATTCTAGAAGAGGAAACCCCTACAAGGACCTCAATGACCAGGAACCTTCTAAAAAACCTCCCTCAAGCCCACTAGCTGACTTGATCGTCGGAGGTACCACGGAGAAAACTAGCCCCGTACTCTTGCGTTTCTTGAATGTGCTGGATATCAGTCCACCCCGAACACTTAGGGTCAAGCATGAAGTCGGAGGAGGAGCCGACCCCATCTTTCATCCTCCAGTCCTTCGTCATCAGTGGAAGACCCTCATTGACTGTGTGATTCCATGCATCAACATTTACAAAGACTAAAATTTACAATTTCATCAACTATAACCTATGATGTTTGGCCATTTTTAGTCATTTCTATCGGTTGATAAAAAATTTCATAGAGATCAAACTTCATGATTTCATGAGTAATAATGCATAATTTTTGGCTATTTTTAGCCGTTTTGACCCATTAGCTAATAATTGTATAGAGTCCAAATATCATGATTTCATGAGCTAATACATGATTTTTGGACATTTTTAGCCTTTTCGACCCGTAGACAAATAATTTTGTGGAGGTAAAAATTCAAGATTTCTTGAGCTATAGCTCACGATATTTTACTGTTTTGACCTGGCATCAAATAATTTCACGGAGGGCAACATCAAAGATTTCATAAGCTATAACTCTCAATTTTTTAACTATGTTTAGTTGTTTCGACTCGTTGTTAAGTAGTTTTACAATGGTTAAAATTTACAATTTCATGAGCTATAACCCATGATTTCTAGTTATTTTTTAATTATTTCAAACTATGGTTAAGTAATTTTGTATAGACTAGAATTTAAGATTTTAAGACCCCTAACCCTCTATTTTTGGTTATTTTAGTCATTTCAAAGTCGTCAAATATTTTTGTGATGGCCTAAATTGTTGACTTCGTGAGTTATAATGTAGTAATTTAGGTCATTTTTAATTGTTTCAACCTGTTGTCAACTAATTTTGCGGTGGTCAAACTCACAATTCGCAAGCTAAAACTCACAATCCATTCTTAATCGTTTTGACCCATTGGCAAACAAATTCGCAGAGCGTAAAATTTAATATTTTATGAGCTTTAACCTATAATTTTTATCCCATTTTAGTCATTTCAATTGTTGGCAAATAAGTTTGCAAAGTCCAAAATTCATAATTTTGTGAGTTATAACTCATAATTTTCTGTCATTTTTAATCCTTTCAACCTATCAGTAAATAATTTTGTAGAATCCAAATTTCAAGATTTCATGAGTACTCGTGATTTGTGGCCATTTTTATTTCGACTCATTGGCAAATAATATCGCAAAGACCAATATTCACTATTTCATAAGCTTTAATCTATACTTTTTTGTCATTTTTTGTCATTTCAATCTATTAGTAAATAATTTCATGGATGACAAAATTCATAATTTTATGAGCTATTAACTAAAATTTTTTGTTATTTCTAGTCATTTAGACACATTGGCAAATAATTTCACATGGGCTTATTAAGTTTACGTTTTCATGAGCTATAATAGACTAATTTTGACCATTGCGTATGTTGTGTGATCTGATACCACTTGTTGTGCGGAAGCCAAAACCGATGTGCTTTGAGAAACCAAAACAAACGCCGAGAGAATGCCAAACAAACCAAAGTAACGCCACAAACACAAACAACCAATTTTGACGTGGTTCGGCAAGTTGCCTATGTCCACGGGACAAGAAAGGGATGTGTTTTTCACTAATAGAGAAGAAGAGTACAAACTAATATTACAAATCACTCGAATTCACCAATTAATCTCACCAACAAATCTCTAATTCCCTTCAAACAAAATCATAACCAATAGCTCAGAAAATACCTCTTTTCTGTGCTCCAAATATCCCCAATTCAAGCCTATCAAACCCTCAAAATCATGTTCCTATTTATATCAAAACAGAAACCCAAACAGAATCCAAATAGGAACTCAAACTGTGCAGAAAACCTAATACAAGTTGACTTAACATGGGCCATAAGTCGACTTGGCAGAGCGAAAAACACCAACTGGAGAACAGATCGTAAGTCGACTCGTGGACAGACACAAGTCGACTTACCATAAGTTGACTTATGCATGTGCATGAGTCGACTTATGACACAAAATCTGTAAAATCTAAACCAAAATCTAAATTCTCCATAAATCTCAACATCGACGAAGTTTTCCCAAAATTGAGCCGACACTAATACCAATCAAACATCCCACTTGTTGCGTCCAGTACGAAGTGGAACAAAACCACGATAACGGACTCAATCCACTAAAGTCAAGACCCAAATAAGAATGTGATCACCTCCAAACATCGGTATCTAGTCACCAAACCGGCTGCATCATAAATGACTGTCTACGTATCCTCTTGTCCAAGGAATCAAGCCTTCACGTATCACCAAACCGGCTGCATCATAAATGACTGTCTACGTATCCTCTTGTCCAAGGAATCAAGCCTTCACGTAGTTCACTCAATGGCCTCCAAAGGCTGACTGTCTACGTATCCTCTTGTCCAAGGAATCAAGCCTTCACGTAGTTCACTCAATGGCCTCCAAAGGCCCTCAATCAAATAGAAGAGTTCGCAACCCTTCTCTAACATCACCACCGAATCTGCAACTGATAGCTCTCCCAATGGCCCCAAAATGAAACAAACTAAACACCTTCACCAAAGATGAACCAACGACCATATCCAAATTAAAACTATGTCCACCAGCTGCACTCGAATCAACCAACTCATCATCTGCATCCAAATCTAAATGATCCCCAAACTGTGTCACCTCAGTTGGAATCCTAAATGATGCAGTATGATCTGGAGTATGTGGAGTAATCTCCACCTAATGTGGAGTAACATCACCCTCCACCCGCTGCGATATCCTAAAGATCTGATCAACACTCTCTACCTGCCAAGAGTCAAATGTGAAATACCTGCTCAAAACAAAATCAGAGTCTCCCAACTAATAATAGAGCCTCTAAATCCCAAATGTGCAATCAGATCAAATCTCACATCCTCGATGTGACAAAATGCTGAGAAACCAAACATCCGACGCAACCTAAAATCTAAAGCAGCTCCACCAGATCCAAAATCTCCACACGCAGCAGTCGGCAACCTATGGCTAAGATGATCCAAATATGTCGAAGCCCGAACACCAAAACCAATGCTCGACATCAAACGTCGATCCTCCTCCAGTAAGGAACGATCCATCAAAACTATCATCTCACCTCGTTGCCCTAATGTCTCCTCTCCAATGAAGTGTCTCAAACTGTCGTGAGCTCGGCACAAATGTAAAAAAGAACTACTACCAAAAACAGAATGACGGGTTACCTTTCTGCCAATACACTTCCTCCATCTGTAGTTGACCCTTGAAATATATAACATCGAAAAAAGCAGCCTTCTCACAGACATACAAGATGCATACTGATAACCCAATGCTTTAAACTTCTTTATGCTTATGCATATGGCTTGAGATTTGGCAATGATTTTTTCTATGAATAAATAATATGTTAATTTTACAGAAAAAGAATATATAATGCAGTTATAATAGAAGTTCATGAAGAATAGCTTAACTCTCTGTCATTCTACTTTTAAGTATGAATGAATATGCAAATCAAACAAAACTTGCAGCTGTTGCATACAATTTTAGTATCCAGTTTATTAATTTGAAAAGCCATACTTCCCACCAACCACCATTACTGAATCCTTACATGTATTCAGATCTTCTCATCGTTGTAGCATCTTTAACCAAACATAGCACACTTTAAAATAATTCAGTGTCTGAGACCAATTGTCTCTGTTGCTCTCTACTTTTATTTTCAGATTGTAACTATGCATATTGCATGGTATTATACTTTTAAGATGTAGTTTTCCACTTAATATTATCTCCTTTTAACTTTTGGTAAATGAATCTGTTGCAACTTCTGATTTGGTTAATGTAACTATCACTAATAGAAGTAATGTGAGTTATGATCCATAATGCGCTCTGTATCATTTGTTTTCTCTGATATCAACTGGAGATTTCATATGTGGTTTATTGCTTGTGTCTAGGCTTTTTCAGAAATTAGATTGTCTAGATTGCCCCTTTCTTCAATATTCATCTTTAGCATATACCATTGTGCAGAACATTGTGCAAAGTATGTAAAAAAGGGGTGCCCAGTGCATGAGGCTCCCACCATTGGGGGCTCTGAGGAGGGTCAAATGTATGTAGCTTGACCCCTGCTTTGTCTCATAATCCACTTCTTCTTCATCATCTGCAGCCGAAAGTCCAGGAGAACTCATGATTGCATCTGCTTTAGTCATTATACCTGTTGTCGGGCTACGGATAGTAGCCCTCATAGGTGGAAATAATGCATAAGCGGCAAGGGATTAGTTTTCGCTAGGCTTTTCAAACTCGATCACTGTAGGTTCGTCTGCGGGAGGCCTAACCCCTTTAGATCGAGATGCTGTAGGCATCACCCCTGTAGTTGGAAGAGTGGCATCTAAAGCTTTACCTAGAAATGGTGAAATAACAGGGTCCATTATGGGGGAAGACTCTGTATCCCCAGCAAACGACTCATCCTCGCCCTCTTCCTGGTCTGAAGGATGATAGAAAGAGAATTCGCTTGATAACACAGGACCCCTGGAGCGAAGTCCAGTGCTTAGGGGACGATTTGCAGCAGCAGATTCCTGTTTTTCCTCTTTTCCAGTGGATTTAAAAGCATCCGCCATTAGTTTCTGAGAAGGAGAGTCTATTAATAATTTTCTGTGAGTACGTTTCTTGTACTGAACTGTTTCCTCCTCAGTAAGAGCCCTTTTTCCAACTGTCGTTATTCTCAGAATTTTGACAGCCCTAGGACTTACTGTTGAAGCGCTTTCTAGTCCCTGATCTCCTTCTTCTTCTTCACCTTCATCCTCATAAGATAAGAATTAGTTGATTTCTTTCAGACGAGATACTCGGGATCCTCTTCTAGATGAGTATATTCTTCTAATCTCCTGTAAGCTGGTTAAATTCAGCTTATAATCAGGCATCTTAGAAGCAGTATGGTACCAATTGTAGAAAGCTATAGAAAGGAAATAATTGGGCGTCTTGTGAGGTAATCGGAATATAGCTCCAGTGCAGCCTGCTATAGAATAATACCAGGCCCGAGCTCCTTCATATAGATTACCAATAACTACAAGCTAACGTCGGGGATTCCCAATATATAATTGATCGTACCCAAACTATCGAGCGAACCTGTACGGTTGGTACAACTTAATTATGCATTTTTCATTCTACCTAAGAAGAAGATAACTTGGTCTAATGTTAAGTAACCAGTGGAAGACTCCCCCGTCTAATCGGGTGAAACCATTCGGACCAGTTGTGTCTTGAAATACCTGCCCATAACCCCCGCCTTCAAAGTCTGGGAAGCAACGGAATATCTGATAGTTAAGGTCTCTCGACAAGATTTGACGAACCCTTACTACATACGTGCCCTCCCAGGTAGCTTCTTCCAATCTCTGCACGAAGGGAACAAATCTGTCATCCGAAGAAGATGGTGCACTCATTAAATGAGGACAATGAGATACGTACTATGCCATCAGATAAGTATACGGTAAGGGTACTCGAGGATTAGGAGTTATCAAACTTTTCTTCTCTCCAGAGCCTATATCTTTCACTTGAATGAATTCAAGGCACATCTCCCTTAAACTATGCTGCAAACATCATGTCATAGCCGAAAGTAAATTCACGGGCCTCCCATGGGCTAACAGAATAGCTGGGTAGACTACTTCCACTATAACAACATCTATCGGCCTGGTAGGGACAACACACTGTTTCAGCCACAGCATGAGAAAACCTGCCAGCAAGGCTATGTCAGAAATAGAAGTAGCAACTTGATGGTGGAAGCTTTCGAATTCAGTCTGAGCAGGGAATTCATCTTCTAATCCCTCCTTGACGTAATGAATAGTTGCATCATTGATCAAAGCTTGGATAGTCTCAGGGGTGCTCACACTTTGACGAGACACGACAGCAACTTTGTGAGATAGATTTGGATAGAGATATTCAG
This sequence comes from Asparagus officinalis, assembly GCF_001876935.1. NCBI lineage: Eukaryota > Viridiplantae > Streptophyta > Magnoliopsida > Asparagales > Asparagaceae > Asparagus > Asparagus officinalis. Next base: position 49,330,318 of record NC_033795.1, read on the forward strand.
CCTAGGACAGTTGCTTTATGTCACGTCCTCGTGTCCCTGTCAGTTGAGTGCAGATTTAAAAATGACACATCACTTCCTATAGGGTGTCATATACCTCAGGGTTTGTCTCCTTCAAGATTCTAAGCTCGCTCCACCCTGTGATGAACTCTTCATAGGGTATATCTCCAAAGGGAAGACCAGAAACATCATACATTTCATGGAGGGCAAACCCTAGTTCCCCTACCGGAGTAAAGAATGTACACATCTCTGGGTTATATCTCTCCAGGATAGCATAAAAATTGTAATGGTTGTAATCAATACTACATCTGGTAGCTATTACAGGGCAGTCGAGTCCAGATCGAGCTAACGACCTCTCTAACTCCGTCAGTACAAATTCTATCATCCTTGCCCACCATCCTGCTCTGGTGGAATGTACCCATCCGGGAGTTCTAAATACTGAAGAAGGGAAGTCCCCTTTCACAGCAAAAATCTCTGCATGAAGGTGTTGGCTGGACTAGCTGTTTCTCCTACAAGATATCCCCTCGAGAATAAGCATGGCTTTAAGGTTGACACCTGTCAGTTGTAACCTACGATGTGTACGCCTGTATAAGTTAAAGCCCCAAACTGCTACCACATCCTGCTCTCTAACGAGGTCCCAATTCATATGTCGAGGGACGGAGGCATATTGATAATAGGAGATAGGGAACATCCTATGCATCTCAAGAAGAAAGAAGCGGCGATCCCCTATTTGCCTCAACCACTTGTAGTGTCCACCATGTACGATTTCTTTTCTGGATGACAACATGGTCCCCAAACAGAAATGCTGGCTTGGTGAATTTCTTACGAGATTCAGTCTCAAACTGGACATATGTAACTAGAATCTTGAGTACAGTTGGGATAGCTTGGGTGATTAGAGTGGCACGTTCTTTGTCAACATCTTGAAAAACCGGAAGCTCCTGACACAGATTAAATTACATGTCCAAATCCATGCCGCGTTCACGCCCAAAGTGATAACGAAAAGTGAGAGGTTCGTGGGTGTGAGGTACTACAAAAGAAAAGAGTACTTAATCAGCTAGCATGAAGACAAAACAAAAAAGACCTAATTTAAATACAAAGGTTGAACTCCTTGAGAAGGAGGTCATGCGCAGAGTTCAGACTCTACATCAAATACCTTAACACAGAGTCCAAACTCTGCGTTAGAATAATGAAAAGCAGAGTTCAAATCCTACATTAAGCATTCAAATGCACGGTTCAAACTCTCCGTTAGAATAATCAAACGCACGGTTCAAACTCTACATTAGAATAATCAAACGCACGGTTCAAACTCTGCGCTAGAATAATCAAACGCACGGTTCAGACCCAGCGTTAAATATTCTTTTAACGCAGAAGTTGGATCTAGCGTTTCCAATTCCAAACACAGATGCCCAACTCTACGTTACAACATCAAAACGAGTTTCCTCGTTGATCAGAACTTGTTGAAGCAAGTTTTACCGCCACGAAAGTTGGTACTCACCACCGACGAGAGGGACTGATAGCGGCGACGCACCGGCCTGAGCTACAGCACCACCAAATGACCGGAGTCGGCAGCGAACTCGGAGCAGCAGCGGCGGAGGATCTGGGACGAGAAACAGTCTTCTTCTTGGACGCCATTAAGAATGATGGTCGGAGAAGATGAACAGGATTCGCCGGAGTTTAGAATGAAGAATTTTCGTTAAACCTTTTAGAGAAGAACAGAGGAAAGAGTCGAATGACTCTTGATTTGACCCCAGCGGTCTATTTATAGACTGCTGTGAGCTGTCGAATCGGGATGAGATTGTAGGTTAGAATCCCGCCAAACGTGATCTCTGCGTCAGCGTTGGTTGAACTTTTGAACGCAAAGTTCACATCTGCGTTTCAATTCTCAAGTACAGAAGTCCACCTGTGCGTTTTAACATCACAGAATGAACCCCTCGACGACTAGGGCTACGACATAGCTTCAAATAAATAAAGAGAGGCTAATGTTAGTCATCAAGGTGACCAAAGCCGAGAAGAAACTTGTTGATGACAAACAACTTTACAACCTTTCGGATGAGTACAGATAGATTACAGTCAGTGATGATTGAAATCATCGAGTTCGATCTGTCAAGCAACTCATTCTTCTGAAGGGCTTAACATTCCCACTAAGATTAACAAAGCCAAAAGATGCTCAACTTCACTGAAGAAGACCTCGTTGACAAGTTTGCAGTTAGCATTTCTATGATAGCTTCGTTATTACGCTCGCAGCCATGCGTTAAGTATTTATCAATGCCTACAAGAATTTTTTTGGATAACTGAATACACCTCATCGCAGATTGAGTGGAGTATCTTAAGGATCCAGATAAAATCCGAAGAATACACCTCATCACGGATCGAGTGGAGTATCTTAAGGATCCAGGCAAAATCCGAAGAATACATCTCATCACAGATTGAGTGGAGTATCTTAAGGATCCAGACAAAATCCGAAGAATACACCTTATCACAGATTGAGTGGAGTATTGATAATCATATTTTATTACAACTTTATACCCTCATTATCTAGTTTATATGAATAAATTTAACACTAATAATTGTTTTTATCTTTAATTGCAGGTTAATCAAAAATAAAAGCCCAATATCTCTTCTCTCAACAAAGCCCACTAATTAAATGAAGAACTCAAGCATGAAAGCCCAAAAGAAGAAGAAATGCCAAAGAAGCCCAAGCCCAAAGCATAAAAGAAGAAAAAGCTGCGGAATGCAATTGCAGCACACTGGGCATCGATGCCCGCATCGTCGATGCCCGCATCGATGCCAGCATCGTTCTGTTACGAATCTAAGGCTAAAATTCATGGTTTTTGGATAAGATTTCGATCCAAGGGCTCTCATTCACTGATGTTTACTATAAATAGGGGTAGAGAGTGAGGGGTAAGAGGTATGAAAATTTTTATAACTCCATTTGGAGAGGAGTGCCACTCTTAATTGAGAATGACATCCAAGTTTGTAACTTTTATTACAATTAGTAAAATAATTTTTTCACCACTTTAAATATTTCTTCTCTTTATTGGATGATGAAGATGGAGATGAAGAATTATTTAGAGGTTTGTATTTCTTTTCTTTTTCTCTTTTATTTCTTTTTTATTGCTTATTAGTTTAGATTTATTTCTATACTTGTAGTTAGTTTTTATTTTCTTGTTAAATAGCCAAGAGGCTAGAACCCTCTTGCCTTAGATTTATTTCATACTTATAGATTAAATTTATTTTATGCTTATAGAGTAAATTTATTTTTTTGTATTTAATTTTTGTAATTTATTTTGTAGTTTAGATTTTGTAATTTATTCTGTAGTTAGATTTTAATTTCTTATACTATTCACCTTAAGGCTAGAACCCTCTTGGATTTAGTTTTTCTTTTTGTTTATTTTTATTTTCTTTGATTCGTCTTTAGGCTAGAACCCTCTAGGGAATCACCCTTTTCTAAGAAGTGTGTTCAATTTTAGATTACTCATACCTTTAATTGAATCCACCATCTTTACTTTCTTGAATTTTATTTTTTATTCTTGATTTTTATTTTTCTTGATTTTTCCTTCTTGTCTTGTTGATCACATTTATATTATCACTTCCACTCTCAAATATATTCATTTACACAATCATTTTCATTCTCTCCATCTCTCCACAATCACATTCACTCATCACTCATATTTGTCACGCACATAACGTAAGAACCAATTTTCTCCTACAAAACACCTTCCTCGTGGGATCGATATCTTTATACTATAACTTGATACGGTTGTGCACTTGTAATATTTTTGGTACATGTTTATGCCGCATCAAATTTTTAGCGCCGTTGCCGGGGAAGGTGCTTAAGTAGGTTTTAATTATTTTGGTTCTTTAACTTGTGTGTTTATTGTGAAGGAAATGCTTGGAGCTTGAAGATCGCAGATTGGAGAACTAGAATTTAAAGATTTGCTTTCGGGTAAGTCTTCTTTCTAGCATTTTTAATTCCACCCATTTTAGTTAGCTTCACAATTAGAGACAATTAGGATTTAAAAAAAGATTTTATTTTTGTTGACCATAATAAAATCCATCTTTTACTTTGAAATTTACTAACAAGATAATAAATTCAAATAATTTCCCCCTTCTCATTTGTTTGATTGTTAACCCTAATTAAAAAAAAGAAGATTTTTTCTTTTCCATCTTTTTTAGTTGCTTTTAATTCATAGGGTTGCATTTCATATTGTTAGTAGGAATTCACCAAGTGATTTGAGCATCTTGATTTGGCACACACTTAAAAATATTTTTAAGGGCAAAACCCCATAATCAAGATAAGGTGAGAGATTTCATCACCCTTTTCTTAGCCCAAAAATCACTAATTCCTCACTACACCATCCAAGCCTAATAAAAACTCATTAGACGTTAGCCCCTAAGGATTCGAGCTCAATAAGGAACAAGAAATCCTTAAGTGAACCGGTTTAAGTTTTCTCAGATTAGTTGGTGTCTAAGGCAAGGTTTAGGGGTTGCGTAAAGCGCTCCGCAAGGAAAGAGGTACTTAATTGATCTTTGATCACCCTCTAGTACTATCCTTACCTGGCTAACTACCTGGGTAAAACTTTGATCTTTTCACTGTAGGAGTTTTTGGTTAGGAGCTGGTCTAGTTGAGTTAGGCTAAACCCTAGAATTAGAATTGATTGAAAAGTGATTGTTTTGATTTGTTTCAGTTAGGATTTTTCTTTTTCTTTATCTTCTCAAAAAAAAAAACTAATTTTCTTTCTTTTCTTTAAAAAAAAAATAAGCCGGAACTTCTTCTACACACTCGGTTTTCTAGCTAACCGAAAACTCTACAACTCACACTCTTGCAATCACACTCTACACCCACTAAGTGTTGGACCTAGCCGTGTCTCCCTCAAGTGCTCGGTTACAACCTCTCTCTAGGCACGTCAACCGACGCCACTCCTCTTGGGACGATCCCCGACTCTCACCACACACTCCTCACTCGGTGTACAAGTGTATTACAAAGTGATTCTCACAATAAGCACAAATATAACAAATGATTGTTCTCTCTAACAAGGTGCGAACTCAATTAAGCTCACTCTCAAAGTCACAAACCCACAAACCTATATTATACTATGAATGTAAATACAATAAGCTCAATAGGTTGTGTGTGATCAAAGAGATAAAACAATATAAACTCAATATAGAAATCTAGCTTATGGAAATTAAGATCAAAACAATAAATAGCTAGAATTGAGTTTAAGGAAAACTTCTCTATAGATCAAGAGTGAGAGAGAGATGAGTTGAATGCCCAAACACCAAAGGATGATCTCCTCAAGCTCTTGTAGAATTGAATCACAAAACCGAAACACTCAAATGCTTAAAAGCTTCTTAAACTTAAACAAACACTAAACAAGTTTAAAACCTTGTTAAAACTTTTTAAACCATTCTATTGACCTCTTGAAAAGATATCAGCAAAGGGGTATTTATACCCTCTAAAGATCTCAGCAAAAAATCCCAAGTCAAAAGACCAAAAAACCATCTTCAACGGCTCTAAAAAGAGCCGTTGGGACTCCAGCGGTCGACCGATGAAAATCGCGGTCGACCGGAAACAAGGTCAGAGTCGCAGGAGACGTCCAGAGAGTCTTCGGTCGACCGGGTGGAAATTTCGGTCGACCGATGGTAAATTTCGGTCGACCGACGGAAATTTCGGTCGACCGACGGTACTGAAGCAGGTATATCCGATTTTATAAAATCGGTTAAAAATAGTAAAACAGCTCCAAAAATTATAAAATTTTGAAGAAAGGTTATAGACATGTATAAAAATATATTAGAGAAAGAATTTATGAAAAATAATTTTCCAGTTGAGAGAAATAAATGTTTTAACACAGAAATACAGTTTCTGAAAATCTGCTGTGATACACGATTTTGTAAAATCAATTAGGCATAGTAAATCAACTCCTAAAATAGTAAACTTTTGTGGGAAGTTTCTAAATATATCGATAAACATGTCAGAGAAAGAATTTTTCAAATATCACTTCCCATTTGAGAAAACTCATCAGTTTTGTAAAACATGCACGAACATGTGCACGAACGAAAACGTAAATTTGTAAATTACTTTAAACATAACAAATCAATTCCAAACTTGATGAAACTTTGAGAAATGTTTGCAAATGATATTTTGAACATGTTACAAAAAGAATTTTCCAATTTGCATTTCCCAATTGTGAAATCTCATTATTTTGCAAAAGTGTTCAAAACATGAAAACTCAAAATCATGCATGTATATATATAACTATATATATACATAGAAACCAATTACGTGTGTGTATATGATATTGAGCTTAAGGTACTTAACACACATAATATAAAACCTAAACTAAGTTACCCAAGCCAGATCTTGATCTTCAATAAGCTCTTCTTGGTAATCTTGCGGATGAAGCTTGAACTTGGATCTTTAACTTGAATTTGCATAGCTTCACTCCACAATTCCGCCAACCTCCATTTGATATCGTCGTTATGGCGCAATCCATCCATCCTCCAACTATGTTGTTTGTCTACAACAAATACGAAAACACAAATACTAGACAAACAACATTAGTGATAAATTGTTTGTTAAACATCATCAAAACAAGAAGGCCAACAATCTCCCCCTTTTTGATGATGACAAACAATTTACAAAAAAAAGATATATGCATGAAGGGAAATGAATATACAAGATATATCATGCATATAAGCAAGAAAGAATATACATATACTCATAATATTTCTCCCCCTTTGACAACATCAAAAAGGGGACAAAAAGAATAAGAGAGCGAAAGCTCCCCCTACCAATAAGCATAGTTAACACAAAAAATATAAAAACCATATAAAAGAATAGATTTATGAAATCAAAAGAGAGAAAACATGAGAATCATGCAAAAAGAGTTTTCGAATGAAAACAAATCAACCAAATGAAATCATAAATCAACCATTTAAACCAAAAATGATGTTTGATCAACAAAAAGAATTTCTTTGTAAGACTTGATCAAACCACTCATAGAATACATTATAAAGCACGAATAGATGATCCATTAGCACAAACACATAAATATCATCATATAAGTGAATTATAATGAATTCAAAAGCAACAAATCAAAACACAATTTTTGAGAGAGGCAACAATTATATCAAGCTCTTGAGCTTGTTCCAACCCATATAATCATTTTAGCATCCGGTAAACTTAATTTGGGAATAAACACCCAATAAACCCGGAGGGTTATATAAATACACATCTCTCATCAAAATCAAAACTAATAATCATGAAAACAAAAGAATTTAAAAAAATTGTTTTCATATTCAAAAATTTCAAAGCATAATTTTCAAAACAAAAAAAAAATAAAAACACTAAAATTATTGGTTTAAATATCAAATTTGTTTTGGTACCCAAGAACTCTTGGTACCAAAGGATTTAGGGACATGACCCCTATCAATGAAGCTCAAAGCCCTAGGGTTATGAACCCTCTTGGGTATATATGGTGCACGGGATTGGTAATAGCAATAATCACTCAAATGACCATTCCGATTGCAATATGTACAATGGAAAGGAACCATTTGCTTATGTTGACCAAACGGTTGTGCACGGGAAACATTAGAAACATTTGCAAACATGGATGGTCTTTTAAAATTGTTTTGCAAATATGAAATTTTCTTTAAATCAAAACAAAATTTGGTCAAATGACAAAATCTACCACAAAAATCACATTTGTACACATGGACATGTTTATGATGATCTATATGTGTGTGTACATGTGAATGTACATGTTTATGATGATCTATATGTGTGTGTACATGTGAATGTGATGAAGAAGTCTTATGAGATGCACAATAAGGATTAATATTCTTATGTTTTAAGTCTTATGAGATGCACAATAAGGATTAATATTCTTATGTTTTTGTGCATCATAGCAAAATTTACCTAGGTGGCCTTTACGGCCGTAAATAGAGCATTTATAAATTTTGCTATACATGTGTGCATAGTGAGTGTTTGATTTGGAAGTGTTAACACGGGACTTTGCACACGAGTCCATAAGCTTATCATTTTTCACAATGCATGCTTTTAAGGTTGAATCTAAACAAGATATACGGTTTTTTACAAGATTCAATTCATCATGAGATATGTGTGCATTGTCGTAAGAAGTAGAGCAAACATGATCATTTTTGAATGACAGAACTTTATTTCTAATAGACTCTACTTCTAGCATGGCATTTTCTTTTTCATGAGTTAAAATAGCAAAGTTTGAAAGCAATGAATCATGATCCGAAGTTAATTTATCATTCTTTTCTTTGAGGATCACATTCTCATTAGAAATATTATCAAACTTAGAAATCAACAACTCATGATCGGATTTCAAATTAACATGCTTGCTTTTCAAATCTATAAAATTATTATGCAACTTAGTGTAGGCATGCATTAACCTATCATATGCACAAGCAAGTTCATCATTAGATAAATCATTTATAGATTCGAACTCGCAAACCTCACTAGGGCTATCGCCTAGTGCACGTGTGCATGAAGCTCCATATGAACTTGAAGCGGGATCCTCCAAAGCTTGTCGGATCGCCTCCAAGTCTCCTTGATGCGCTTCTATGAATTTCCATAATATATAAGCGCTATCAAAAGAATCAAGCTTGTTAGACATAAATGAATCAAATGCATTTAATAAAAATTCTAACATAAGCTTGTTCATAATAAACATCTTTTTATCATGTTTGCTCCACTTGGATTTCTCCAACGTGGGCACAATATAAGCACAATCAATGATTTCCCATAAATCGATATTTTTAGATTGAACAAATATTTTGAATCTAAAACACCATTGAGCATAGGGGAAAACATTGAATTTAGGAGCAATACTACAATCATAGCCTAAACAAGATGCATCATTCATATCCATAATTTGTAAAAATATGCAAGCAAGATACAAATGCAATCAAAACAAGATTAGCACAAAAAGATAACTTGGATCTTTAACTCAAGGCGATTAGACCTTAAATCAAAGAGCACCAAGCTCTGATACCAATTGTTAGACCCTAGAGGGGGGGTGATTAGGGTCTTATGCTAATCTAATCCGATTAAATGCCAATTAAAAATAATTAACAAGTTGTATTCTTGCAAGCTTCCGTCCTACGTCTCCGCTCCCCACTCCCGGGGAGAAATCCACTAACACAATCCGGTTTGGAAGCCGGAACTTCTTCTACACACTCGGTTTTCTAGCTAACCGAAAACTCTACAACTCACACTCTTGCAATCACACTCTACACCCACTAAGTGTTGGACCTAGCCGTGTCTCCCTCAAGTGCTCGGTTACAACCTCTCCCTAGGCACGTCAACCGACGCCACTCCTCTTGGGACGATCCCCGACTCTCACCACACACTCCTCACTCGGTGTACAAGTGTATTACAAAGTGATTCTCACAATAAGCACACATATAACAAATGATTGTTCTCTCTAACAAGGTGCGAAATCAATTAAGCTCACTCTCAATGTCACAAACCCACAAACCTAAATTATACTATGAATGTAAATACAATAAGCTCAATAGGTTGTGTGTGATCAAAGAGATAAAACAATATAAACTCAATATAGAAATCTAGTTTATGGAAATTAAGATCAAAACAATAAATAGCTAGAATTGAGTTTAAGGAAAACTTCTCTATAGATCAAGAGTGAGAGAGAGATGAGTTGAATGCACAAACACCAAAGGATGATCTCCTCAAGCTCTTGTAGAATTGAATCACAAAACCGAAACACTCAAATGCTTAAAAGCTTCTTAAACTTAAACAAACACTAAACAAGTTTAAACTCTTGTTAAAACTTTTTAAACCATTCTATTGACCTCTTGAAAAGATATTAGCAAAGGGGTATTTATACCCTCTAAAGATCTCAGCAAAAAATCCCAAGTCAAAAGACCAAAAAACCATCTTCAACGGCTCTAAAAAGAGCCCGTTGGGACTCCAGCGGTCGACCGATGAAAATCGCGGTCGACCGGAAAGGAAATTTCGGTCGACCGATGGTAAATTTCGGTCGACCGGCGGAAATTTCGGTCGACCGACGGTACTGAAGCAGGTATATCCGATTTTATAAAATCGGTTAAAAATAGTAAAACAGCTCCAACAATTATGACATTTTGAGGAAAGGTTCTAGACATGTATAAAAACATATTAGAGAAAGAATTTCTGAAAAAGAATTTTCCAGTTGAGAGAAATAAATGTTTTAACACAGAAATACAGTTTTTGAAAATCTGCTGTGATACACGATTTTGTAAAATCAATTAGGCACAGTAAATCAACTCCTAAAATAGTAAACTTTTTTGGGAAGTTTCTAAATATGTAGATAAACATGTCAGAGAAAGAATTTTTCAAATATCACTTCCCATTTGAGAAAACTCATCAGTTTTGTAAAACATGCACGAACATGTGCACGAACGAAAACGTAAATTTGTAAATTACTTTAAACATAACAAATCAATTCCAAACTTGATGAAACTTTGAGAAATGTTTGCAAATGATATTTTGAACATGTTACACAAAGAATTTTCCAATATGCATTTCCCAATTGTGAAATCTCATTATTTTTCAAAAGTGTTCAAAACATGAAAACTCAAAATCATGCATGTATATATATAACTATATATATACATAGAAACCAATTACGTGTGTGTATATGATATTGAGCTTAAGGTACTTAACACATATAATATAAAACCTAAACTAAGTTACCCAAGCTAGATCTTGATCTTCAATAAGCTCTTCTTGGTAATCTTGCGGATGAAGCTTGAACTTGGATCTTCAACTTGAATTTGCATAGCTTCACTCCACAATTCCGCCAACCTCCATTTGATATCGTCGTTATGGCGCAATCCATCCATCCTCCAACTATGTTGTTTGTCTATAACAAATACAAAAACACAAATACTAGACAAGCAACATTAGTGATAAATTGTTTGTTAAACATCATCAAAACAAGAAGGCCAACATTTTTATCTTTTTCCATTCTCTCTTCATTAAAAAAAACTAACTTTTATAAAAAAAAAAGTATAAAAAGAAATAGTTTTGGTGTATGCAACTGTGGATTAGGGATAATACACATCGATTAATTCGCTTTGAACCAATCATAGAAATGGAGTATCCTAATCCACCCGTTCTTCAAGATATGTACTATCCCATTAGGAATCCAATCCCCTCTTGCATTAGGCTCCCCGAAACAAATGGAATAAATTTTGAGCTTAGACCGCATTACATAAACATGCTTCCCAAATTCCTTGGAAATGAAACAGAAGATGCATATATTTTTATCTCGGAATTTGAGGAAGTGTGTATTATAATTAAAATGAGAGAATTAACAGAAGATGCGATCAAACTCAGATTTATTTCATTTGCTCTTAAAGACAAAGCAAAAAAATGGCTGTATAGCTTACCTGTAAATTCCATCACTACTTGGGAGGAATTTATCACCGTTTTTTTAAAGAAAATTTTCCCTATCCATAAATGGTAAAGCTAAGAAATAGCATCATGAATTTTAAAATTATCTCGGGAGAACCTTTTTGGAAGTATTTTGACCGATTTAAAGATCTTCTCATCCAATATCCTCATCACGGTTTAGAAAAATGGCGATTGTGCCAAATAATTTATGAGGGATTAGATTGCTCTGTAAAACTTCCTTAGAATCGATGTGCCACAGGGATTTCATGAGGAAAAACGCCGACAAAGCTTGGGAATTTCTAGAGAGTCTATCCAAGAAAACAATGCAATGGGAACACTGTTATGACAGGGTTTCATCAGGTCCCCATTCTAAGTCTAGTGGTCTTTTCTTGGAGTCAAACATTGCTTCTGAAGTAAAGATGACGACAATTGTGCGGAGGTTAGAAGCCTTAGAAATTAAGGAACGAGCTCCAGCTCAAATAAATCATGTTTCTGTCCCAGGATGTTATAATTGTCAGTCTCCTACCCACGTTTCAGAGCAATGCCCTCTCCCAGGAAACAACAATACATTAGAACATATGAACGTTGCATTCCAACATCCTAGAAATGATCTATTTTCTCTAACCTACAATCCAGGTTGGAGAAATCATCCCAACTTTGCATGGAATCAAGGAAACTCTCCCGGAACTCAAAACTTCACTCCCGCTTCGACCCAACATTTTCCTAGGGGAAACACAGTTCCTTTCAATTCTCATCCACAATTTCAACAACCCAATCTGCCGTATCAAAATCAGTCTCCTCTTCATCAAGCTGTAATTTAGACTCCTTACAATCCAGATCAGGATAAACATCTCAATGTCTTGGAAAGAGGTTTGGAAACCATAATTAAGGCTTCCATTCAAACCACGAATATGTTGACTCAAACGTCCAGCACTCTGAATTCCTTTATGCAATCAACCGGACAAATGCTCAACTCCAACACTCAAGCTATAGCTAGATTAGAATCCCAGCTTGGTCAACTAGCTAGTGCCGTGAGTGAAAGAGAGAAAGAAAAATTTCCGAGTCAACCTGTGGTCAACCCTAAGGATACAGGATGCGGTTCATCCTATGAAGCTCAAGTGAATGCAATCCATTCACTTCGGTCAGGTAGACAGGTCGATAATCAAGTGAGAGCTCCTCCAAGTCAAACTTTTGATCAAGTACAAATTCCTTCTCCTTCTCCTTATGATGAATCTATTCAACAATCACCCCCCCTCAGATGATCAAGAACCTGAACCGGAACCTGAGCCTGCTTTTGATAGGTTTAGACCAGTTGCTCCTTTTCCAGATAGACTCAGGCTTAGGAAACACTACCCTCAAGAGGAAAAGATCCTAGAAACATTCAAGCAGGTTAAAGTCAATATTCCTCTCTTAGATGTAATTGAACAAATTCCATCTTATGCTAAATTTTTAAAAGAATTATGCACCAAGAAGAGGAGAATAAATGTTCCAAAGAAAGTCTTTTTAGTTGCCAATATTAGTGAAATGCTATCAAATCCCATACCTTTGAAACGTAAAGATCCAGGTTCCCCCATCATTTCATGTATCATTGGTAATACTCACATTGATAAGATGCTTTTAGACTTAGGGGCCAGTATCAATTTGCTTCCATATTCAGTCTACCAGCAATTGGGTCTAGGTGTACTGAACCCAACCAAATGCACCTTACAGTTGGCTGATAGATCTGTTAAGGTCCCTATGGGTGAGTTAGAGGATGTTCTGATTAAGGTTGGAGATTTTATTTTTTCAGTAGATTTTGTAGTCTTGGAAACACAGCCTGTTTCCAATCCCAAAGGACAGACACCTGTCATCTTAGGACGACCTTTCTTAGCCACTTCTAATATTCTTATCAACTGTAGAACTGTCAAATGAAGCTGTCCTTTAGGAATTTGACTGCTGATCTTAACATTTTTAATCCAGGGGACCAACCAAATAATCAGCCTCTAGAAATAAATTACATTCATGAAAGATCAGAAGAAGAAGAAGAAGAAGAGTCTGATTTGAGTTTGAGAAATTTTTTGGTGAGGAGTTGGAAATTTTAGAAATAGCAGATCAGGTCTTTGAGAATAATGAAACTGTGTTAAATATTTGCTGCTTTGAATTAAATTTTGAAGAACTCTTTCTTGATGAACTTAGATTCTTGGAGAATAATCAACAACCAAATTGTCAGAACTCTACAGAAGAATTGGTTGTTAGAAAACAAAACTTCACAATACAAGAGTTTAAGTTCATTAAGAAATACAAAATGCATGACACCAATAATACCTACCTTACTTTGTTGCAAGAATTATTGAACACCCCGAAATGCTTGGAATTTCACATTATTGATTATATCATTCTGAATTTATTTAAAATCCGGGGAAGAATTTTTAACAATAAGGTAGGATTCAATGTAGAATACGAGCTCTTCGTGTTGAACACTTCATTCTACATTATTTGTTTTGTTTATTTCAGAATAATAAAAAGAATTTATTATTCTCTCATTCGAGAGTTTCTTATTCAGTTGAAAAAAAAGAAAAAAAAGAAAAAAGGAAAAAAAGAAAAAAAAGAGAAAAGAATAAAAAAAAGAGAAAGAAGAATAAATTTTTGATTTCATCCTCCTCATGCCAAAGGTAATTGTAGATTTTTATCAGCTGATTAAATATAAGTACTTCACTTCTTATCTGCTTTACTTTGTGTATCATAGAGTTTGCATTGAGGACAATGCAAAATTTAGGTGTGGGGGTGTGAATTAGTTATTTTTTCTCTTTATTTTACATTTTTACTTGCATTTTTTATCATTTTTTTCCTTTTCCTTAAAAAAAATTATAAAAATATCGTCACTTGCCAAATTGATAGACCTATGTAATAATTAATTTATTTGATAAATTTTAAATTTTCTAATCTCTAGTTTGTTATTTACTCAAGTTTACCTTTTATGATTACTCTAAATAAATTTCTTAAGAAATGATTTTCAAAGTAGTATACTTCACTTAAGCCTTAACTTAGATTTTTATTTAAAATAATGGAATGTATGCATGCTTAGCTTAGAGTTAAAAATAATTTTTCAAAGTGTCTTGACTTACATATTTTTCAGAATATATATACATATACATTTAAAAAAATATATATTTACAAAAGAAGAGTGCGAAAAATGGGCACCAAAAGAAAAAAAAACTCTTAAATGCAAGGTGGTTCTATCTTATAAAGCCTAAGTTAACCGAGTAATTAAGCCCAATGAGTATTTGCATACTTAATGACCTAAGCCCAATTGGATTGGGATTCATTGGCCCAAAACTCGTTAAATGGTCGCTTAGAAAGCCTGTTAAAGTAGAAAAAATCACCAAGGAAGAAAGAGTAAAAAAAATACTAATAAATGTTTTATATATATAGTTATATTTGTATATATGGTCTTGGAAAATATTTTAGATCAAGCAACTTGAATATTATTTTAAATAAAGAGTTAGCATGTTCTTTTCAAATCTTTTAAATTAAATTTCTAGGTTTGGCTTGATTTTCTATTGCTATAATGAGAAGATTTTCTAGGAAATTTACCTTAAAGTTATTTATAAAAACGTTTTCTTGAGTAATAACTAGCTTCAATTATCAAATAAATTTAGTTATTTACTAACTTCTTTAATTTGGCAAGATGACCGAATTTTGTGGGTATATTCACTGCAAACCCTCACGAGACTACAACTCGTCCACTAGGGTAACCTAGGGGTTTAAAGACTTGTTGTATATGTAACATTCCAATTTTTTTTCCTTTCATTGATCGGATACCGTTACCGACACCAATCCATAAATTAGTAGATTCTTTTCTTTATTGTATCTCATATAATCTTCTAGTATGAGAATTTAATTTAGCTAATTCTCATATTGTGATCTAGCTAACTAAGTCATAGCATGCATACAAACTTAGCATGTAAACCTAAGTTAACCATGCTTTAAACATTGATTAGAGATAACCAAATCATTAAATACCTAATGTGAAACTCTCTAATTAACATAGTTATTATATTTGTTCAGCCATGTTAGTGGGGGAAATTTTGCATAAAACCCCTCAACTTTGGCCAAATTGAGGATTTCTCTTCACATGAGCTTATATATATGTGCCCTCCACCTCTCACTTTTCCATTTAAGAAGAAAAATCTCTTAAAAACCTCCTCCCTCTCCTCTGAAAGTCTCCAGCACCTCTCCTCTTAAAAAAAAATAAAAGATTTCCAAAAGCCTTCATCTCTCAAGAACATTGAAGAAGAAGGAGTAGAGAAAGAAGGTAGTTGAGGGCTTTGGTGGAGGAAGTGGGGCAAAGTCAAAACCCTAGGTAAAACTCTCAGTTGCATGTTGTTATTAAGGATGTTAGAACTGAATTATATAGTTAATTTAGATTTAGTCTTGCATGTAACATTTTAGGGCATGCATGTCAATGTTATCTTGAAACTGAAATTTCGTGCAGAAATTTCCAGCAAGATACACTACCACTAAAGAGATCATAACTTTCTTTGTATATATCCAAATGAAGAAATTTTTTTTGTTCTAAAAACTAGACTTCTGTGGCTTTCATTTGCGTCCCTGTTTGTTTAATTCTGAGATCATTCACTTATTTGAAAGTATGGTTTAACTCAGTGCATGTGTCTGAAACTGTCTGCCTGAGTTATGTCATTTGTAAAGAGTATATATCTCAACATATACCATGCATGCATGAAATTATTTCTGTTCTAGAAACTAAATATTCGTGGATTTCATTTGATATCTTGTTTGTTTAATTCTAAGATCATTTACTAGTTTAAAAGTATGGTTTAACTCAGTGCATGTGTCTGAAACTGTCTGCTTGAGTCATGTCCTTTGTAAAGAGCATATATCTCAACATATACCATGCATGCATGAAATTCTTTCTATTTCTAAAACTAGACTCAATTTTATTTCTGTTGATAGGAGTTTGAATTAATTTGAATAACGTTTGGTAGGCCTAAACCTAGTTCTAATAGCTAGCGTATGTGCTGGAAATTCCAGTCTACCCCCCTGTGTGGTTTTGCATGTAACATGCATTTTAAAAATGCAAAATTGATAAAAATCATGGGACATGGAAGCTAATCCATAATATTACTTACATACCAAGTATGAGCTCTTTGGGATATAGTTAAGTACCCGAAATAAATTATTCATCCCAAATGATGATCTCTGTTTTTCTGCTACAGTTTTGATAGGTGTAGTTTTCTGAGAGCATGACTCTTACTATACACCATGCATTGAAGTAAAAGTTTTATATTCTGAAAATAGACTCATAATGGAGTCATTTGAGACTAGTTTCATGCATTTTGGACATCAATTGCTGTACCATCTATTCACCTAAATCTGCTGCATGTACACTACTTAGGTTGCTGTGCATATTAGAGATATTAGATGCAATCATCTAGGGTGTAGCTTATACCATGATATAAGTTTTAAGTTAAAGTTTTAAAAGACATAGTGTCTAGAATCTCATGTGGGTATACATGTATATATAGGACAGAGAATCTTGGATTCATTCGTTGGCCGAGAGGATCCCGACATAATCGGTAGGTAACCTTTCATTGTTTCCTCTCAAGTCTTTGAGAGTTCGATTGATTACTTTCTTGAAATTCCTGCGAGTTAGTTTCCCATGCTAATTGTATATCTTATCATTTTCATAATATTCCTATTTGATTCACCTCATGCATGGGCTCGTTGTTGATTGGTTAATCATTGCTATCCTAATGTTGTTTATTTCAGTTTTATACCTTCGATATCCTTGAATGATTTCATTGCAACAATTCAAATTGATTCGATGGTTCAACTATTGATAATGATAGTATTCCTCTCTTCGTTGATGATTGATTGTCTATATTCATGGATTATGCCCTGTGTGAAGTAAGCTTCACCGGTGGGTGGTAATGTTATAGTGTCCCGGTGGGACAATGCCCTGTGTGAGGACGCTCACCGGTGGGTGTATAAAAGCATGCGCGGTTTATTGATTATCCCATGATTGTTTTCGCCCTTCAGTATATCTATGTTGTGATGTGCATAAAGATTTAGCAGGTCAACCCTTCTTATTACAGATAGGTCATGCTCAAATTTTTATGTACCTCCCAGAGGAGGGGCGTTACACAGTGGTATCAGAGCCAAATCAAGCAGATAAGCCTACAACCTACTCTGTTGGACCAAATCAAGGAGCGACAGAAGGAAGACAAGGAGCTATGTGAGATAAGGAAGAAGGTGGAACAAGGAAAATATTCAGACTTTAAGATTCAAGATGGTGTTTTGAAGATGGGTAATCGCCTTTGTGTACCCAATGATGGGGAGCTTAAGGATCAGATATTGAGAGAAGCTCACCAGACCCTATATGCTCTTCATCCGGGTAGCACCAAGATGTATCAGAACCTCCGACAAAACTTCTGGTGGAACCGCATGAAGGAGGAGATAGCTGAATTTGTATCAAAATGTTTAACATGCCAACAGGTGAAGATTGAACATCAGAAACCATCAGGACTATTACAACCTTTGCCCATTCCAGAATGGAAATGGGATCACATCACCATGGATTTTGTTACTGGACTACCCCGATCAACAAAAGGAGAGGATGCCATATGGGTGGTAGTTGACCGCCTGACCAAGTCAGCGCACTTCATACCCTACAAGATGTCGTATACCATGGAAAAGTTGACCAGCTTATACATTGAAGAGATCGTGAAGCTCCACGGGATTCCCATATCCATTGTATCAGATCGAGACCCCCGTTTCACCTCAAGATTTTGGAAGAGCCTACATAAAGCTTTGGGGACGAAACTGAAGTTCGACACTTCAGCACATCCTCAAACTGATGGACAATCTGAGAGAACGATACAGAACCTGGAGGACATGCTGAGAGCTTGTACCTTAGATTTTGGAGGCAATTGGGCTACGCATTTGCCACTAATAGAGTTCGCCTACAATAATAGCTTTCATTCTAGCATTGGCATGACACCTTATGAAGCCCTATATGGAAGGCGATGTAGATCCCCTATCTGTTGGGAAGAGACTGGTGATCGTCGACTACTTGGACCAGACGTAATCCAGGAGACGACTAAGAAGATCCAAACTATTCGGCAACATATGCAGACGGCCCAAAGTAGGCAAAAGAGCTATGCAGATCGTCGACGCAAGGACCTAGAATTCCAGGTTGGTGATCATGTGTTTCTAAAGGCTACACCAATGAAAGGAATAACAAGAGGTGGCAAGAAATGCAAACTCCGTCCGAGATACCTTGGGCCATTCGAAGTTTTGGAGAAGATCGGACTTGTAGCTTACCGGCTAGCCTTGCCCCCAGAATTGGAGAAGATTCATAACGTGTTCCACGTCTCAAACCTGAAAAAGTATGTACCAGACCCCAGACACATCATTTCGCACTAAGCCTTGCCCCTGCGGGAGGATCTATCTTATGAAGAACGACCGGTTCGAGTGCTAGGCTTTAAGGAGAAGCAGCTGAGAAACAAATCCATATTGCTGGTTAATGTTTTATGGAATAATCGAGGCGTTGAGGAGGCAACATGGGAACTAGAACCTGAGATGCGAAAAACATATCCACATTTATTTTGAGGGTACGTAAAAATTTCGGGGACGAAATTTCCTTAAGGGAGGGAGTATGTAACATTCCAATTTTTTTTCCTTTCATTGATCGGATACCGTTACCGACAACAATCCATAAATTAGTAGATTCTTTTCTTTATTGTATCTCATATAATCTTCTAGTATGAGAATTTAACTTAGCTAATTCTCATATTGTGATCTAGCTAACTAAGTCATAGCATGCATACAAACTTAGCATGTAAACCTAAGTTAACCATGCTTTAAACCTTGATTAGAGATAACCAAATCATTAAATACCTAATGTGAAACTCTCTAATTAACATAGTTATTATATTTGTTCAGCCATGTTAGTGGGGGAAATTTTGCATAAAACCCCTCAACTTTGGCCAAATTGAGGATTTCTCTTCACATGGGTTTATATATATATGCCCTCCACCTCTCACTTTGCCATTTAAGAAGAAAAATCTCTTAAAAACCTCATCCCTCTCCTCTGAACGTCTCCAGCACCTCTCCTCTTAAAAAAAATAATAAAAGATTTCCAAAAGCCTTCATCTCTCAAGAACATTGAAGAAGAAGGAGTGGAGAAAGAAGGTAGTTGAGGGTTTTGGTGGAGGAAGTGGGGCAAAGTCAAAACCCTAGGTAAAACACTCAGTTGCATGTTGTTATTTTTAAGGATGTTAGAACTGAATTATATAGTTAATTTAGATTTAGTCTTGCATGTAACATTTTAGGGCTTGCATGTCAATGTTATCTTGAAACTGAAATTTCGTGCAGAAATTTCCAGCAAGATACACTACCACTAAACAGATCATAACTTTCTTTGTATATATCCAAATGAAGAAATTCTTTCTACTAGACTTCTGTGGCTTTCATTTGAGTCCCTGTTTGTTTAATTCTGAGATCATTCACTTATTTGAAAGTATGGTTTAACTCAGTGTATGTGTCTGAAACTGTCTGCCTGAGTTATGTCATTTGTAAAGAGTATATATCTCAACATATACCATGCATGCATGAAATTCTTTCTGTTATAGAAACTACATATTCGTGGCTTTCATTTGAGATCTTGTTTGTTTAATTCTAAGATCATTTACTAGTTTAAAAGTATGGTTTAACTCAGTGCATGTGTCTGAAACTGTCTGCTTGAGTCATGTCCTTTGTAAAGAGCATATATCTCAACATATACCATGCATGCATGAAATTCTTTCTATTTCTAAAACTAGACTCAATTTTATTTCTGTTGATAGGAGTTTGAATTAATTTGAATAACGTTTGGTAGGCCTAAACCTAGTTCTAATAGCTAGCGTATGTGCTGGAAATTCCAGTCTACCCCCCTGTGTGGTTTTGCATGTAACATGCATTTTAAAAATGCAAAATTGATGAAACTCATGGGACATGGAAGCTAATCCATAATATTACTTACATACCAAGTATGAGCTCTTTGGGATATAGTTAAGTACCCGAAATAAATTATTCATCCCAAATGATGATCTCTGTTTTTCTGCTACAGTTTTGATAGGTGTAGTTTTCTGAGAGCATGACTCTTACTATACACCATGCATTGATGTAAAAGTTTTATATTCTGAAATTAGACTCATAATGGAGTCATTTGAGACTAGTTTCATGCATTTTGGACATCAATTGCTGTACCATCTATTCACCTAAATCTGCTGCATGTACACTACTTAGGTTGCTGTGCATATTAGAGATATTAGATGCAATCATCTAGGGTGTAGCTTATACCATGATATAAGTTTTAAGTTAAAGTTTTAAAAGACATAGTGTCTAGAATCTCATGTGGGTATACATGTATATATAGGACAGAGAATCTTGGATTCATTCGTTGGCCGAGAGGATCCCGACATAATCGGTAGGTAACCTTTCATTGTTTCCTCTCAAGTCTTTGAGAGTTCGATTGATTACTTTCTTGAAATTCCTGCGAGTTAGTTTCCCATGCTAATTGTATATCTTATCATTTTCATAATATTCCTATTTGATTCACCTCATGCATGGGCTCGTTGTTGATTGGTTAATCATTGCTATCCTAATGTTGTTTATTTCAGTTTTATACCTTCGATGTCCTTGAATGATTTCATTGCAACAATTCAAATTGATTCGATGGTTCAACTATTGATAATGATAGTATTCCTCTCTTCGTTGATGATTGATTGTCTATATTCATGGATTATGCCCTGTGTGAAGTAAGCTTCACCGGTGGGGGGTAATGTTTATATTCATGGATTATGCCCTGTGTGAAGTAAGCTTCACCGGTGGGTGGTAATGTTATAGTGTCCCGGTGGGACAATGCCCTGTGTGAGGACGCTCACCGGTGGGTGTATAAAAGCATGCGCGGTTTATTGATTATCCCATGATTGGGGAGTTTGGAATCCTGAATATTAGACCTTGATTATTCATCTTTACATGTTATTTCACTTCGGTCAATGATTACGATATAAGAATGGCAACTTAATGTTGAGACCCCGTTGTTCAAGTTTGATATCTATGTCTATCATTTTCATTCGTTCCCTTGGATTGTACCCGAGATTTTTATGGTTACCTATTGGGCCTTAGGCTCACCCCTATTGTTTCTGAATCCACTCGCAGGTTATACAACTGGCAAGGATAAGGGCATTGCAGACCCTGAATTTGTAGATTAGCTCCAGAGGAAAATCTTAATAGGGGTTAATTTATGTTCACTTTTGTAGTACCTTTGACTTATAAAACATGTATTAATGTTGTAGCCACTGCTATTATTGTAATATTTTGTATTACCCTTTAGTTCTCTTCTATTTTGGTATTCAATGGACTCTGCTGTCAACCTCGTGATATTGGGTATTGCATATGCCTCTCTACTGCTTTATTTTTTGGCCTTCAGTATATCTATGTTGTGATGTGCATAAAGATTTAGCAGGTCGACCCTTCTTATTACAGATAGGTCATGCTCAAATTTTTATGTACCTCCCAGAGGAGGGGCGTTACTGTATATGCTAAATACAACTGAGATTCCTGCGAAAGTGAATTAGGTTTTCTTTCTGTTTTCTTTCTTTGCTAGAGGACTAGCAAAAGTTTCGGTATGGAGGTATTTGATAATCACATATTATTACAATTTTATACCCTCATTATCTAGTTTATATGAATAAATTTATCACTAATAATTGTTTTTATCTTTAATTATAGGTTAATCAAAAATAAAAGCCCAATATCTCTTCTCTCAACAAAGCCCACTAATTAAATGAAGAACTCAAGCATGAAAGCCCAAAAGAAGAAGAAATGCCAAAGAATCCCAAGCCCAAAGCATAAAAGAAGAAAAAGCTACGGAATGCAATTGCAGCACACTGGGCATCGATGCCTGCATCGTTCTGTTACGAATCTAAGGCTGGAATTCATGGTTTTTGGATAAGATTTCGATCCAAGAGCTCTCATTCACTGATGTTTACTATAAATGGTGGTAGAGAGTGAGGAGTTAGAGGTGTGAAAAGTTTTGTAACTCCATTTGGAGAGGAGGGCCACTCTTAATTGAGAAGGCCTTCCAAATTTGTTGGATGATGAAGATGGAGATGAAGAATTATTTAGAGGTTTATATTTCTTTTCTTTTTCTCTTTTATTTTTTTTATTGCTTATTTGTTTAGATTTATTTCTATACTTGTGGTTAGATTTTATTTTCTTGTTAAATAGCCAAGAGGCTAGAATCCTCTTGCCTTAAATTTATTTCATGCCTATAGATTAAATTTATTTTATGCTTATAGAGTAAATTTATTTTCTTGTATTTAATTCTTATAATTTATTTTGTAGTTTAGATTTTACAACTTATTTTGTAGTTATGTTTTAATTTCTTACACTATTCACCTTGAGGCTAGAACCCTCTTGGGTTTAGTTTTTCTTTTTGTTTATTTTCATTTTTTTTTGATTCGCCTTTAGGCTAGAACCCTCTAGGGAATCACCATTTTCTAAGAAGTGGATTCAATTTTAGATTACTCATATCTTTAATTGAATTCACCATCTTTACTTTCTTGGATTTTATTATTCATTCTTGATTTTTATTTGTTCTTGATTTTTCCTTCTTGCCTTGTTGATCACATTTATATTATCACTTCCACTCTCAAATATATTCATTTACACAATCATTTTCATTCTCTCCATCTCTCCACAATCACATTCACTCATCACTCTTATTTGTCACGCACACAACATAAGAACCAATTTTATATTTTCTCCTACAAAACACCTTCCTCGTGGGATCGATATCTTTATACTATAACTTGACGCGGTTGTACACTTGTAACATTTTTGGTACATGTTTATGCCGCATCATGTATCACAAGGACCCATACGAAATCCGATAATACACCTCATCGCAAATTGAGTGGAGTATCTTAAGGATCCAGACAAGTTCGTTATCATCTTCGTCCTTGTTTGGTTCAATAACAATGGGCTTTAGCTTGTTTGACTAAGTTCATTATCATCAAGACTCAAAAGTTACCTTGTTTGGTTTAAGGAAGCTGAATCACTACGTTCCAATAACCAAGTCCAAGACGTCTTCGAATCAAGCGGAGTGAACGATCAATCAATAAAATTTCGAGATCCAAAGTATTCCGAAAATTCGTCCCAATCAACTGCGAACTTTTGAAAACTTTGGAGGGGGTTCTGTAGGCTGTCTAAACATCACAATAGATAGCTGATCACTATCAAACCTTAACCAACAGTCTTGACTAAGAAGGTTACAATCAGACGACTTTCATGTCAATAAATAAAAGCTGCAAATGGAGGACTTTTCACATAGATTAAGAGGAGTTATAATTCAATGGCCCTTTCGACGACTGACAAAAACTCTATTCGGTAGTATTTACCATCAACTATGAGAGTTACAATCTAACGACTTTCACACCTTAAAATAGCTAAAATGAAGATCACTGAACAATGGTCTTTGTAACGATTTACAAAAGAGGTTACAAATCACTAGCCCCTTTCAAACGCAAAGTTCACATTTGCGTGTCAGTTTTAGAAACGCAGGCAACCCGTGTGTTTTCAATCTTCAATCAAACAAAATGCAAATGGCCTGTGCGTTTTCGGCCTGTACGTTTCCAATCTTCAGCAGATACCTAACTCTGCGTCTTAAGTCTAAGACGCAGAGTTAAGACTCAAAACGCAAGCGGCCCCTATGTTTTTCAATTATCAGCAAGCACCAAATTCTTCGTCTCAAGTCTAAGACGCAGAGTTAAGGCCTGTAATACCGATTTAGGAGTTTGACTTGTTCAAACACAAGCTGAACGGCCTCAAAACCGTTTATCCCACGTTTTGAGGGATTTTCGCCAACGTTGGAGCGGATTTAGGGGTTGGTTACACCCCTTATCCCCATATAAATAACCGCCTTACTCAACCGAGTAAAGGGGTTGGATTTTTTTAGTTGGATTGAGAGAGATCGGATCCTCGACGAGATCAGCTAGAAGGAGATTCTTGGCAACAAGAATATCTTGGAGTATCCTTCATCAACAGCAAATTCTACTTGGCTTAATAACCAATTATTCGGTTCAAACAACTCTTTTCACAGAGTTTAACACTCGCCCTGAGTTATAAAACTTGGTTAAGAGTTCTTGATCTAACTTGTCACGCAAGTTAGTTATTCCAGCGAATTGATACATGCGGATCGTCAACGGATAACAAATTCGACGCGAACATTCAAAGGATGCACTCCATCGTCACCGTGAAGAACCTAGAATTAAACAAATGAGAGAATTCAGATCAATCCTCCTCTCTTTTGTAATCAGAAATCCAAATTGTAATTGAGATTGAGAGAATACAAATCGAATATATTTCTTTTAATTTTTCTTTTTTACTACAAAATTTTCACCAAACACCAGACATGGGAGTTAGTGAAACCACCAAGGGGAAAGAAAATTGTTGGCTGTAAATGGGTCTTCAAGAAGAAAGAAGGAGCTTCGGATACAAATTCTGTATGGTCAAGGCACGCTTGGTAGCTAAAGGTTACAGTCAGACAGAATGTGTAGACTTCAATAAAGTATTCTCTCCAGTTATAAAACACACCTCAATCCGCGTGTTGATTGCCATTATTGCTCATTTTAATTTAGAGCTTGAGTAACTTGATGTGAAGACAACTTTTCTACGTGGCAAGCTTGAGGAGCAAATATTTATGCATCAGTCAGAGGGGTTCATTGTTGAAGGCAAAGAAGATAATGTGTGCATGTTAAAAAATCTCTTTATGGATTGAAACAGTCTCCAAGACAGTGGTACTTGAGATTTGATACTTTCATGTTTGAGCATGGTTACTCTAGGAGTAAGTATGATAGTTGTGTTTATCATAAAAAGCTCAATGATGGTTCTTTTGTGTATTTGCTATTATATGTTGATGACATGTTGATTGCAGCCAAAGATATGTTAGAAATCAAAATCTCAACTCAAACATGAGTTTGAGATGAAGGACTTAGGAGCAGTGAAAAAGATTTTGGGGATGGAGATACACAAGAACAGGCGAAAAGGAAGTTTATTCCTATCTCAGGAGAAATACATCAAGAAGGTGTTGGAGAGATTTGACATGCTTGATGTCAAGTCTGTGAAGACTCCGTTTGCTGCTCATTTTCGTCTTTCAGCAGATTTGTCACCTCAGACTGAAAATAAGGAGCGGTACATGTCTTGTGTTCCTTATGCTAGTGCAGTTGGAAGCATTATGTATGCTATGGTCAGCACCCGTCCATTTATTTCACATACAGTCAGTGTTGTGAGTCGGTATATGGATAAGCCTGGAAAGATTCAGTGGCATGCTGTGAAATGGATACTTAGATATTTGAGAGGATCTGCTAATACTGGTTTGCTTTTTTGGTAGGAACACAGACTCAGATTGCAGAATACTTGGCTATTCTGATTCAGATTATGCAGATGATTTGGATAAGAGACGATCCCTGATAGGTTATATATTCACTCTTTCAGATAGTGCCATTAGTTAGAAGGCGACTCTACAGTCGACAGTTGCTTTGTCTACCATAGAGACATAGTATATGGTAGTGTCATAAGCAGTGGAAGAAGCCGTTTGGTTGAGATGTTTGGTTGAAGATCTCGGCTTAACCAAGGTGTTACTACGGTATTTGTGACAGCCAGAGTGTTATACATTTGACGAAGCATCAGATGTATCATGAAAGAACCAAACATATAGATGCAAAGTATCATTTTATCAGAGAAATTAAAGTCATCAAGATTGAGAAGATTGGTACTGTAGATAATCCAACAGATATGATGACGAAACCCGTACCTTCGTGTAAGTTCGAGCATTGTCTCGAATTGTTTGGAGTTCGACAAAGCGGAGGTTAAGCCCGTAAGGATCTTCTAGAGAGATAACAAGAGTGAAGAGAAGATCATTATACTCAATTCAAGGTAGAGATTTGTGAGAGTGACTTGAATGTGGCTACCTAACTTTGTGACAAAATTTTTAATCTTTGCAACTCTTCACCTATCACTTTTTTATTTTTTTTATTTTTTTAAGAGGTTATAAAAGGGGGGGTGGGGGGGGTGGGTGGGAGAGAGTTCAGTGCATCAGACGTAGAGAAAAAAATTAGAGAGATAAAATTAGAGAGGAGAGAGAGGTAGAAAGAGAAATCTCTTTCTTTGTGTGATTCTTTAGTTAGAGAGTGATTTCCTCTTTGTATTCTTCTCTTCTGTGATTAGTGAAATTCTCTGCTGCTCTCGCCCGTGGACGTATATGTCATATTAACCGAACCACGTTAAATCCTTATGTACTGTTCTCTTTGTCTTCACTGTGTTTATTTAGTATTGTTATCCACTCTTGTATAGACATCTTTTGTGTTTGTGAAGCCCCCTGCCACCGCTGCAATAAAACAATTTGATTAACCCTCATTTCCATTTTATTGCTAGCTATGGATATACCATTAGCATCATCTTCATAAATTCGAAGGTTCGAGAGATTAACTCAATCACTGCATGTATTTATTTCTTGTATTTATTTAGAAGTTTCTGGAGAAACTTAAACTTCTGTCTATATATTGGTCCTTGATAAGTCCATTTATGCTATTTCGACGATATGGCTAATTGTCAAAAAGAAAGTTATTGATACCGCCTACAGTAACAATTTTATGCTTGTTGGTTACTTTGATATGGCGTATATATAGATTATTTTGATCATGGCCTATAGAGAAACCCCAAAGCCAAATTTCATGTAATTTACGCTAATTATATGTATGTAAGTATGAGCATAAATGACATATTTTTGACAATCGATCAAGATTTAGTTGTCTTTAATTACGTCACTGAACTCATTTCTAATTACAAAATCTTAATCAATTGTTTGCCAGAACTTTGTAATAAGAGAAGTTTCTATTCTTGAGATTGCAATGGATTTGTGCGTTCGCATTAGTGTCAGTGTTATCATAAAATGTCTCCTACAAGAAAGTGAAATTTGCAAAAATATAGCAAGAACTGCTAACTGGATATTGGTAATTAAGGTAGCGAAGTAAGCCCCTCTATATTAAGTTATTGCCCAGCATGACTCCTTTTTTTTTTAAGGAGGGGAATTGTTTCGTCTCTTTAAGTCTAAAAGTTATAGGAACTGATACATGCATGATTTAAAATAGACTCAAATAATTTATAACATGATTTGGAAGATTTTATCTAATTTCGCAAGCTTTCACAAATTATTTCATTACTTGTACCTATAAATTTAGTATGGATCAACACATTATTAATTAACAGGTTATATGTTAGATATTTTGTTAAGAAAAGACAATTTTGCCTTCATGAATAGTAATAAAGTTTTATAATTAAAACATGTTTTAATTAGCAATTAAAAATATGTGTAACGGCCATATAATTATGGGGAACGTTACAAAATTTATGACGAACGTTACAGAATTAATTACGGGTTTTGTAACGTCTTTTCCAACCCTATATATATATATATATATCCGTGTGTTGAGCTTAAAACGATAAGAAAAATAACAAGAAGTCTCTCTTGTTTTCTCTTCTCTCCCCTACATATATTATTTTCATTATATCTTAGTTTTATTTTATGGGCAACTTTCTTCATCTGAGCTGAAGCTCTGCACTCTCGCCCGAGTGTAGAGGCCGGCCGTTTCCGGGGGCTTTTACCGCTAGGGGGGAGGGAACCATCTGCGCCAGGGCGATAGGCGGGTTCTCAATCTTCTAGGGCAGTGAATACACGACTGCTCCCGTTCAGGCCAGTTTTAATTGTTTAATTTTTCAGATTTATCGACATGCTATAATCTTAATTATTTAATTATTAGATTGTTGGTATATTGTTTAGTAAAGGTTTCTTCCTTTCCTGCTTAATTATTTGCTGACCAAACTTTTGCTTAGCATTTATGTAAATTAATTAGCATATAATGCGTCTTGATGAAATTTATTTATTATTCATCATCATTGTGTGGGGATGGTGGGATGTGAGACCTTGTCTAACACTCAAATAATTTGTTTTCCCCCCTAATGTGTACATTCTTATCTTGCACTTTGCTAATAGAACCATGCACATAACTGAAGGTTTGGGCGATTAGTTTATTGCTGGAAAAAAAAATTTATTGTTCGTTTATTTTAAAAAAACGTTACTGTTCATGCAAACAGTTTTGGTTATTTTTTTTAATAAAAAATAATAATAATAAAATTGTAGTTAAATATTTCTGTTAATTTAATTTAATAGTTAATTACATTTATCTTATAGTTGTTTTATAATCAATAACTATTGCAAGTTACGAATATCAAAGAACCTTTAGTGGTTTCTAAAAGCCTAGTTTATATTTGTTAGAATCATCTAAAACCTACCCTTATCCCCTTGTGTTAGTGAATATGCACGCATTTGAAACATGCTATAAATTTGTAGCAATGCACATTTTTATTCTTAAAAATTTCATATGCATGGTTTTGACAAGAATAAAGAGAACAAACTCTGGATGCATAGATGCTTTGAAATATTCGGATTTGTTCATGGTTTAATACTTTCATTTCTTTAAGCTATCAATAATATGGTGCCTTCTATTAATAATTCCATACTTTAGTGTATTTATGCATCTAATAAGCTTAGTACAGAAGGTGGTAAAAGTGAATGCAAATTTGTTCAACAACTTCTGTGGCAGTTGTCTGCAGCAGATGGGTTTTTACTCTCAAGACATGAAAATCATGAGGTTCGAACATCAATAGGTAAACCCCTCCTCGGCCTTATCCAACATATGTTTGCAGTATAATTGCTAGGCAATTTAAATGATTGCAGGAAATAATTTAAAGTTTCTATATACTGTTAAGGAACAAAAACTCATTGAGTGAACCGATTTAAGTTTTCTTGGATTAGTTGGTGTCTAAGGCAAGGTTTAAGGGTTGCGTAACGCGCTCTGTAAGGAACGAGGTACTTAATTGATCTTTGATCAACCTCTATTACTATCCTTATCTGGCTAACTACCCGGGTAAAACTTTAATCTTTTCACTTTAGGAGTTTTTGGTTTGGAATAAGAGGATCGGAATTATGAGAAAAATACATATGCATTTATTTAATTACGCTTCTTGCATCATATATTGCCTAATGATAAATGATCAATATATGAGCGAACCAAATTAAAGTGGTGCATTTTTTAAAATTCTATTTTATATGGTGGATTATATTTCAAATCTTCAAATGTAAAGTTCATCTCTTTTATTGCGTTACGATGGATATTGCAATAAATGTTCATATGTCCTTTTAGATAACTTGCATTTGTTACATGATTAATTACAAGGTTTTATGCAAGAATACACTTGAAAAATTTAAAGCACGTATGTACAAATATTATTATTATTATTATTTGTATAAGAGGTGGTACTAGAAAATGGCAACATAAATTTAGAAGGTCTCTTTTGTAGACAACCAATTTAAATTTGGAAGGTCACATTTGTAGGCAACCGATTTAAATTTGGACGGTCTCCTTTGTAGGCAACCAATTTGTAACCTCTTATAATAGAATAATTTAAAAATTTTATGCATTTGAATTATGAAGTATGAAATATATTTTAAGATACGAAAATAT
The DNA here is from genome assembly GCF_001876935.1 of Asparagus officinalis. Classification (NCBI taxonomy): domain Eukaryota; kingdom Viridiplantae; phylum Streptophyta; class Magnoliopsida; order Asparagales; family Asparagaceae; genus Asparagus; species Asparagus officinalis. Next base: position 49,360,369 of record NC_033795.1, read on the forward strand.
ATTTTAAGATACAAAATCCTATTATGCTTTGCATGTATATATTATTAATTTCATTCATGTATGTGCATATGCATAACTGCAGAATTTTTAGTTCCACATTAGTTTGAAATGTTCAGATATTAAGGTCAATCTCTTCAGACATAGACTATGATCTTTTATGATCATAGATCATGACCTAATGTCAATTTCAAACAATATGATGGACTAATTACAAAATAAGAACTTGATAAATAAATACAACGCCTGCTAGGCAAAGTTATGATTCTAGACTTTGTAAAGTCTGTGAAAAGAATCTTGATGACCCTTTGACTAAGGGATTATCCAGGAGTGTGGTTCTGGATTCATCGAGGGAGATGGGGTTAAGCCCATAGATGAGGTCACTGACAGCGGCAACCCAACCCTTATTTGGAGACGTAGTCCCAATGTCGGTTCAATGTGGTAGAAACAAGCTGGACAAGTGACTCTCGTGTGGAGCATCGACCTAGATATATTTATATATCATTATGTAGCATTTGCTACTACCCCTTCTCTATGATGACGATGCTCTTATGATACAGCTGGCTAGGCTGAGTTTTACTCTTAATAAGTCCAACGCGTGTATTGTGGGGGGTATTAAATAAACAGCTGTAGTACCCTTTGAGGACTTACCTACGTGAGAGGAACCGTGATGGCCGCGGTTAGGGGGGGCTGGGCTAACCCCTAGAAACTCTCATGAGTCGGTTTATTGTGAGCATGGCCTTTAACGCTCAACCCGCTTTGCTCAATAGATGAAGCGTATTGTGTGTGTTTTCATCAATACCTGATTAAAGGGGCCTAATTCAAGGCCTAGTCCATTATGTCCCTCAGGTGGCGATGAACTCACTAAGGAAAAGTTCAAAGGCGAAAGCTACCTCTCCCGAATTCACGATACGAAAGGTTGCCCAACCTATATTTTTTTTATGATTCTTGATTTATTTATTGATTTCTGAGTTTTCAGTCAATATTGCCTTTTGGGGGGGACTGTTTTTATTTATTGATTTCTGAGTTTTCAGTCAATATTGCCTTTTGGGGGGGACTGTTAGATATTTTGTTAAGAAAAGACAATTTTGCCTTCATGAATAGTAATAAAGTTTTATAATTAAAACATGTTTTAATTAGCAATTAAAAATATGTGTAACGGCCATATAATTATGGGGAACGTTACAAAATTTATGACGAACGTTACAGAATTAATTACGGGTTTTGTAACGTCTTTTCTAACCCTATATATATATATATCCGTGTGTTGAGCTTAAAACGATAAGAAAAATAACAAGAATTCTCTCTTGTTTTCTCTTCTCTCCCCTACATATATTATTTTCATTATATCTTAGTTTTATTTTATGGGCAACTTTCTTCATCTGAGCTGAAGCTCTGCACTCTCGCCCGAGTGTAGAGGCCGGCCGTTTCCGGTGGCTTTTACCGCTAGGGGGGGAGGGAACCATCTGCGCCAGGGCGATAGGCGGGTTCTCAATCTTCTAGGGCAGTGAATACACGACTGCTCCCGTTCAGGTCAGTTTTAATTGTTTAATTTTTCAGATTTATCTACATGCTATAATCTTAATTATTTGATAAATTCCCAACATTATATGGGTCGAGTGAAATCTGAATACGTTTTGCTCGCCTGCAGATTTTTCTTTTGACTAATGAGTTTTCTACATGGATAAGGATGATCCAGCACAATACTGAGTTAATGAGACCATGATGACGGTAAGAGTGTTGTTTTAGGATATATCTTGCTCAATATATATAGTATTATAAGCCACCTAAGAACTAGGATGAAGGCTCTATTAATTGTTACTAAGCTTTCACACTAAGAAAGAGTCACAGTAAGAATGAGCTGCCAGGGACATTAGTTGTGATTATTCTTCTCTTTCAGCATTATTTTTATTTTCAAATTTACAAGGTATTTTGCAATGTGCTTGCTAGACACGGTCAAAAGTACGCAAATGGAGCTGTTAGCTTGACAATGTTCACATATATAGGAACCTTAAGCTCCAGTGAATGAGAAAATATTGTTTTTTTTTTGGTCAATGAAAATTTTTATTCATAACCAAAATGTGAAATATATGTACATCAAAGACATTCCAGTAATAACTGGAAGAAACAACTATCGTGTTTTTTACATTTGCTCAATTCTTTCCTTTATGTGGATAGGAATATCATCATTTAGGACTTTAGAAAGAATTAGAAGCTTCACTGTCTTGAACACAAAATCAGCTCCTTTTGCTTCATGTTGAAAGATTCTTTGGTTCCTTTCTTTCCATATAGCATAGACTGTAACTGACAGTGCCAATCTCTTAAGCTTCAACATGAAACCCTTTCCTTTCAGTTTTTCACTATACCATTGAATAACACGCTCCCAGTTGCAAGTTTTCCACCTGAAATTCATCCATTCCATAGTTCTGTTCCAGATAGTAGCAGAGAATTCACATTCAAAGAAAAGATGCCCAATGGTTTCATGCTTTTGATGAGTGCATAGAACACAGGAGTTAGTGTCGAGGATCCCCAAGTGACACAACCTGGCTTTTGTTAACAGTCTAGATTGGATAGCAAGCCAAAGTATAAAGGAGTGCTTAGGATACATCCATCCATCCCAGACTGTTCTAGACCAAATAACAGGTGCATTTTGCTGTATGATTTCATTATAGATAGAAGAAATCTGAAATTTTCCTCCAGAACAGCACCTTGTGATAATATTCAGCACATTTGAGATATTTCCAAACTTGGATATCATTTTATCTCTCACTTTAAGCATTTGCTTCCACATCCATGAATCATTCAATTTTACTTGCACTTGCCAGATGTTTGACTGCCTTAGATAATGCCCATGAATCCATTTGATCCACAATAGATCCTTCTTGAGGTGTATCATCCAAAGGAGCTTCATAGCCGCTGCAAGATTCCAGGCTCTAGCAGAGAAAATCCCCAAACCTCCATGCTCTTTATCTTGACATGCTGCAGTCCATGATATCAGATGTATTTTGTGATTCCACAAGAATTCAGAACAGAGATTATCAATTTTTTCCAGGACTTTAATTGGGAGAACATAATTGCTAGTCCAATAGAGCTGAACACCCAGAATAACAGTTTTAATCAGCTGCAGTCTTCCTGCATAAGACAGAGCCTTCTTCTTTTGCCAGTTTTGAAGCTGAGTAGATATCTTATTGATCAATGGACAGCAGTCCATATAAGACAGTCTCTTAGAGATTAGTGGTACTCCTAAGTATCTCACAGGAAGTACTCCTTCAGAGAAATTAAGGAGAGCACAAATTTGAGCTTTTAAATCATCTCCAATCCCACTCATGTAAATAGAACATTTGTTAGGATTTGTTTCTAATCCAGACACACAGCTGAAATCTGAAAGGCATTCTTTTAATTTTGCAATAGAGTATAGATCAGCCTTGCAGAAAAGCAACAGATCATCAGCAAAGAAGAGATGGGAAATTTTCAGCCTTGAACACTTTGGATGATATTTGAACAGTCTATCTTCTTTGAGCATGCATAGCCTTCTCGAAAGATACTCCATTCCTAAAACAAATAAGTATGGGGAAAGAGGATCTCCTTGTCTTAAACTTCTAGCTCCCTCAAAATAGCCATGAAGTGTGCCATTTAAAGATAGGGAATATTTTGGAGTACTAATGCATTGCATGATCCAGTTAATCATGTTCTTTGGAAAGGCTAAATCAGTGAGCATATCTTCAATAAATTTCCAATTTATAGTATCAAAAGCTTTCCTTAAGTCAATGTTAAGAATAGCTCTTGGAGTTGTGGACTTCCTGCCATAGTGCTTGATCAATTCATGAGCTAGAAGGATGTTACTAGATATAGCCCTTCCTTTAACAAAGGCACTTTGAGCCTCGTTAATCAGATAACCCATAACCCCCTGAATTCTGGTTGCAATGACTTTTGAAATGATTTTATAAACAACATTGCAACAAGATATATGTCTATAGTCTGAACGAGATTTGGGGTTGAGGATCTTAGGAACCAAAGTAATAGAAGTACTATTTAGAGCTCCAAGAAGTTTACCAGATTTAAAAAATTCCTCAACAGCAAGAAGAAGATCATCTTTGATCAGATTCCAGGATGCTTTGAAGAAAAGAGCAGTGTAGCCATCAGGACCAGGAGCTTTTTCATTATCCATAGAGAATAGTGCTTGTTTAATCTCATCTCTTGAAACAGGTGCACTCAGGTTATTTGCTTGATCAGTTGAGATAACAGGCCCTTTAGCTATCACATCATGATTAATCTCTGCACAAGAACCAGTGTATCCCAGGAGGTTTTTGAAGTAGGCAATGAATTCCATAGTGATGTCAGACATATCAGTAAGCCTTATTCCATTATCAGAATATATTGACAGGATCCTATTTTGATGTCTCTTTGTCTTCATAACAGAATGAAAGAATTTAGAGCATTTATCTCCATGAAGACTCCATTTGATGTTAGCTTTTTGCCTGTAAAAAGAAGCTTCAAAATCAATCAACCTGGCACAGGTACTCAGACAAGTTTTCTCCTTTGCTATCAGTTCAGAATTGAAAGGAGCATTGGCTAAGTGCTGTTGAATCACAGAAAGTTCTTCTTTGGCTCTTATAACCTGCTCACTGATACTCATAAAATGTCTTTTATTCAACTCTTTTAAAACTGGTTTGAGATTTTTCAGCTTTGTAACCAGTTTATACATGTAATAGCCCCTGAGATCTTGATCCCAAACAGTCTTTACTTTTGTGTTGAACTCAGGGTGCTTAATCCACATGGAAAAAAATTTGAATGGTTTCTTTCCTTCATTAATTTCATCATCACCAATGGTCACTAAAGCTGGGGAATGATCAGAAAAATTTGGCACTAAAAAATCAACTTGACTGGAGGTAAATTTTTGAATCCACTCCTCATTAACCAATACCCTATCCAATCTGCTCCATATTCTGGGTTTTGTATCTTGTTTATTACACCATGTGAAAAAACAGCCAGTAGCTTTTAGATGATGCAGCTGATTCAATTCAATGAACTTTTGGAAATCTTCAGTGTCAGCTTCAGATACTTGAGATCCACCAAGTTTTTCTTGATTGCTAATGATAGCATTGAAATCACCACCTACAATCCATGAACAGTTAACACTTTGCTTGAACACTGATAGATCATGCCATAGAGTTCTCCTTCCAATGTGGTCATTTAGAGCATACACAATAGTAGCAATGTAAGAAATTCTGCCATCTTTTGAAGAGATACTGCATGTTATAAATTGCTCAGAGGAGGATATATATTGAACAGATAAAACATCACTATCCCAAAGTATCCAGATTCTTCCTCTATCTGTATGTTGAGCATTAGAAATCCAGTCCCAATCTCTAGTCATTTTCTTAGCAATAATATGCATTTTACTGCTAGGGATTTTAGTTTCCAGGAGTGCAATGAAGGAAAGTTTATATTCATGAACTATTTGCTTCACTATTATTTGTTTAGAGGATTTGTTCAATCCTCTAACATTCCAGATAACTAAATGCATATTTATTGAAGTTTTCCCCTATCAACATTTGAAGGGTCAAACAAATGATCCTGATGATCTAACAGAGAGAATTGTGAAACATGTATCTGTGCAGAGCTGTCTCCAGTATCCGTTTTTGATCTTCTGGCAATGCTATTTCTGCTTACACTGGTGAAACCACTGGCATTGATAGTGGGTGATATATTTGATTGAACAAGGCCAAGTATGCCAGGACTTCCACAACCAGCAACTGATCTTTGTTGAACAGATATCCCATTTTCAGGCCTGGTAAGACTTTCTGTATGTTCAGCCAGAGCTTTTCCTTTATCTGAATTTGATGCAACATCTTTCTGTGCATGTATTTCATGTTCAACTTGCACATGTTTATCTGTGTCAGGCATATTCTGATTTTTTTGTGCATGTATGCTCCCTGTTGATTTTTGAATCCAGATTTTCTTAACAACATTTCTTCTGCAGTGTTCAGTATCATGTCCCACCATCTTACAGTTTGCACACCACCTTGGCTTCAGCTCATAGACCACTTTTTGTGTATAACTTTTTCCATCAGGCCTATTTATAACAATCTGGTTTGGCAGTGGCTCTTTTAGAGGCAAATCAACTTCTAATAAGGCTCTAGCATAGGATAATCTCTGTCTCAATGCAGTAAGCTTATCCGTAGTGATGGGATTGCCAATAATACTAGCAATCTTACTAATACCTGAGGAACTCCACAAATTTAGTTTTAAATTTGGGAATTGAACCCACATTGGGTAGCTACAATCTTGAATCTTATCAATGTCAGTGTCAATCTTCCATGGCTTCAAAATCAAAGGTCTGGCACCAAAAAACCAAGGCCCAGCTTCTAATACCTCATTCATAAATTCAAAGAGAAAGACACCTTGTTTGATTAAGAAAACTTTTGGAATAGAAATTTTCCCCCAAGTCTTGTTGACATATGATTCCATGGATTTAAATTTAACATTTAATCCAATAACATGTCCTATTAGAGCAAACTTCCAAAATTCCTCTCCTTCTTTCCATTCTTCCTCAGTAAAAGAAACATCATTATTTTGTAAAGGTGAAACAAATTGCAGCGACAATCCATTCCCATGCTTTCTATTTTCAGAAAAGAGGCTAGCAAAAGATCTTAGATCTTCAGATCTAGATTCAGATCTGGAATTTTTTCCTTGTTCAATAGCATCAGAATCCTTTCCATTATCTCCCTCAATAGCTATATTGTTATCAACATTATTTCCATTTATCATTTGCCGAGTGTTTACTTCCAAATTATGCTCAGTAATCACATTCAAATCTGAGTCAACTTGATCAGACCATAAAGCAGAGATAGGAGTTTTACCTAAGCGACGAGAGATCATCACACCAGATCTCATTTCAGGGGACTGAGAAAATATTGTTGTGGGAGTCATAGTCATCTCATAAAAAAGAGGTCCTTCGCTAGAAGAAATTGGAAAATGGAACCCTACAAGGCAAATTCGGCTAGAATAGGAAACTGCAATTTTCCTCTGTCCACTTTTTTATCAAGTCAAGCCACTGCAGGAATTGTTCTTTCTTCATTTGAAAATCAATCTGAAACTAATGACTGGCTTTTATATCTGGGAAAAAAAAATAGCTTGGACTTGGATAAGAGACTGTTATATCGAGTTCAAATTGTTATCGAAACATACTTTGTCCAAATTAAATCCTTTATTCGTTATGAGTCGTATGAATTTAAGTTACTACATTCCAATTAAACATGTGATACTTGCACAAGTCAAAATGATTAGGCAGACATAAACTCCTAATAACTAAAATATTATCCAACAAGCTTCTTCGGACATGAGAACCAAAGAAGTTCAGGGCCAAAAAAAAAAAAAAAAGGAAATAATCATTAAGCTAATAAACTCGATCAAAATGTTATCTGAAAGGGATCCTTCCCCTTTTTTTCTTGACTACTGGGGCTCTCACCACCTTCCTTTCAACCGAAGTAGCCATTACATTATTTCATCCCACCGCCTTCTCTTTACATCAGCTTATATTGAGCATAATTTTCTCTCTGACTGCCCGTCTGTCTTTCTTCGTACATTTCAAAGGAACCCAAGACATCCTTGATTTCTCCTCCTCCTCCGCCGTCTGCCACTTGTCACTGTCTCTGGATGCCACGTCAGCCACCTCCGTTCCCCTCGTTACCCTTGCCCTACTCTCCTCCTCCGGCCTTTCGCCACCCCCACCAACGAAAGAAATTCAAAGAACTGGCCTCGTCACCCCAAATGCATGATCCAATCCATAGTCCCAACTTAAGATAAATGCACTTGCATTTATCATGAGTGTGGGGATGCAAGAATTCCTATGGATATTAGAAATTTCTGGTTTAGGTATGGGTGGTATGAGACAGTAATCAACGGCTTTTTTTTTTGTGTGTGTGTTGGGATTTTTTATGATGAGTAAAATGATCCTCACGGCTCAATGAAACAATTTGCTTAACCCTTCCTTCCCATTTTATAGATATACCATTCACATCATCTTCATAAATGCGAAGGTTCGAGAAAATTGGCGAAATCATTGTACTTATTTCGCGTATTTATTTAGAAGTTTCTGGAGCACTTACACTTCTGTCCGTATACAGGTCCTTGGAAAGTCCATTTTATGATGTTCTTTGGTAAGGTTATGTATTAAAGAGACAGTTAGCGAATGCAATAACAAGTTTATGCTTGTTGGTTACTTTGATATGGCAAATAAATTCTTTCGACCAAGGCGTATAGAGAAACAAGAGAACAAATCTTAATGTAATTTAGTATGAGCAAGAGCATGGATGTCATTGTTTTGACAGTCTAGTTTTAGTTGTCCTTTTTGTCACTCAAGTCATTTCTTGCAACTTAAATCCTAATCAATTGTTTGCCGAATTATTAATTAATCATACAAGAAGTTTCATGTCTATGCACAGGATTGCAGTGAGTTGGTGCTTATGCATTTGTCCATGTGTTACTATGGTTTCTTCCTAATTCTAGAAATTGAAATGTACAAAATATAGGAAGGGCTAGCTAACTGGAAATTAGTGGTTAAGATTTGGAAGCAAAAAACAAATTAACAGTTATAGATGGCATTTTGTTTCTCTCTAAGTCTCAAAATTATAAGATTACATACATACATGATTTAGATAGACTCCTACCTATAACATGATTTGGATAAGTTTATAAAATTTCATAAATTATTTCTCCACAATCCATTCCCACAAACCTTATGGCCTGATCCATTGATATTAAACAGATTATAGCTGGAGTCTGAATGAAATGTTATATTGATGAAAAATATGCTTACAAGTTTCAGACTGAGGTTGGTCCAGGAAACAGCCACGCGATTATTGGCAAGAAGTTTAAGTCTGCCTATGGAGTTTTCTTTTTAGTAACGACTTTTTTTTTACAGGGAATTGATATGGATGATCAATGGAGCACAATAATGATTGCCAGTACTGGTAGGGATAATAAGAGCCAGACATGAGTACTTAGTTGTAAATTGTCCTCTTAAATAGTATTATGAGGGTTTGATGAAAGCTTTATAATTGTTGTTGAACTTTCGTATATACTGTCTAGAATGAGTTACTAGCTAGTGACGTGTACTCATGTAGCAGTTGTGACCACATACGATATGCTTGCTTGTTGATTCCTTCAGGTCTTGTGCATGTTCTCATTATGATTGAAAAGGTCGAAAGGTGCATAATACACATTACTGTTTGTTTGGCAGCGTTCACATTAAAACCTTAAGCTTTAACAAAAGAAATAGAAAGAAGAGAAGTATTATTGTGGGAATCATGGTCTTGTCATCAAATTAAAAGGGGTTATATGTTTCTCGTAACTTTTGACTTTAGTGATTGGTGGGATGCTAAGAAACAATTGGCAAATGAAATTCATGAGGCAAATTTGACTAGAAAAGGAACCGACATTTCCTTTCTATTTTATAGTAAGAAGCCACATAGGCTGCAGGAGTACATTAAAATATCAATCTTTAATTATCAATTTACAATTAGATGCGCATTTGAAAAATCAATCCTTTTCAATCTACTGTTATTCATGGCTGAGGTTTCTGTGCACAATTTATGTGTTGACATGCAGACTTAAACTTCGGGGATAATGCTTTGTTTGTATAAGAGAGAATGCTTTAAGTTTCTCGTCAAAATAAATTAAGTTTAAAAATTCAATCATGAAAAAGAATTTGGACTGATTGACGAGTGCGCCTTAACTGCTCAATAACAGTTTACTATAGCAAGTACTCACTAGTGGAAAATCATGTATCGCTGACGGGCATTCCCGTCAGCGATGCCCAAATTCCCGTCGGAAAAACGTATCCTTGACGGCGTCCTGTCAAGG
>NC_033795.1:49370464-49445132 GCF_001876935.1 Asparagus officinalis
TATCGCTGACGGGAAGCCCGTCAGCGAAAAGTATCAGCAGCAAAAAAAATCTGATGATATATACTCAGTTCCCTGTACATATATATATTCCCTGTACATACAAATCTCCAAACGACATTTCACACGCATTCTAAAACATCTCGCAATGAATACAATCCAAATTTTCCCAATTAAACCTCTCATCCAATCAATTTTCACAAACAATCTAAATATATACATTCACTTTTCACGATAAGTTCCAAATCCACAATAATAATTTTCACAACAAACAATACACACATATCATAAGTTCTAAATCCACAATATACAAACACGAGTATCATAATCTCAACTATAAAGATGTCCACAATATAAAGATGTCCACACTATAAACACGAGATTATGATACAAACACGAGTATCATAATCTCAACTATAAAGATGTCCACAATATACAAACACGAGTTTAGGATATAACTCACTAAGATAGGTCATCCGCCCTATCCATGTCATCGTCCGCGTTGCCACTGGCGGATCCATCCCTACGACTCGTGCTCCCAATAGTATCATCTCCAATCTAGCAACAAAATAATTTAAATTTAGAATCACATAATATTGTGTGTAATCATGTTTTACATGTATAATAACTATACCTGTCTGCTACTCTCTCCACTACCAGTAAATGCCTTTTGAGTGGCCAAGAAGTTCATAATCTGGCTTTGCACCCGAGTAGGAACCCGCCTTCTACAAGATTTCATTATTTGCCTATAAACCATCGCAAAAGTAGCAGTAGGCTGGATCACTCGCATAAGCTCCTCTTGAATATCCTCCCACATCTCCTCGGGAATCTGACCATCTAACATATTCATCACAGAGGAAACAAGCTGCATCGCCTGCTGAGTGCAATCCTCCTGCGGCATGTAAGAGGGCCCCGAGGGCATAGTCGATGGGAAATCGGCGGAGGCTGGAATTGTGTAGACACCCTCTGAGCTCCAACTCCCATCCACCTGGTCCTCCCTTTTTTAGGAAGTCCACAAACTAGATGGCTCACATTATAATTCTGCTCTCTAGTCAGGGGCTCTTGGCTCTGTGCAACAACCTCAGAATATGTGTTTTCCAGAGCTTCCTAGAAGTCAAAAAAATAAATTTAAGAATTGGCCTTTCAAAAATAAAAGATATTTACCTGAACAAGTAAAATAAAAGTACATGTGAAGGGTGTTTTGTGCAACATAAAAGTACATGTGAAGAAGGGTGTTAAGTGCTAATAAATAGTTGAAGGGTGCTTTGGCTTGTAAGGTGATAGGAAAAGTTTTGTCATTAGCAATTCAAAGGTTTTCGAGAATAAAACCAAGTAGATCAATCATGTTATAGTATGTTATTTCTTATGCATTGTTATATCCTAACAAGCAAGCCCCTCATACGAATGGGTCATAATAACTCGGCTAATAAGATGACCAAAAGAAGAGTGCAAACAATAAATTCCCAACATGATAACATGCTAATAAGAGCTAAGATAATTAGTTAACCTGTATTTTCTTGGCCAATTCTAGCTTTTGTTTCTTAGTCTCATCGTCATCGTACCCCTTCTTAAATTTAACCATCGTTCTCCTGTGCAGTTCTGGTAGTGGGATAAAGGGAGCGTTCTGAGATTTAAAAATATATTTATTAGTTTTATTTATCAAATATTCTAAGAAGCGGAGAGAATATACATAGAAGATTAAAAGACTTTATACCGTTGTCCTACAAAATTGATCCTCAATCTGGGCAAATGAAGTAGTCCCCGTATGATGATCATAATCTTTTTTCCATCGATTAAGTTTATTTCTCCTACATTTTTCCTTCAACATGAACAAAGAGAATTTTAGTGCATGGTATAATATACAATGGAATATATCACTAGTTTCAGATAAATAACTTGATGATAATTAACTACTATACATATTTACCTGGTGCTCCTCTTGGCCCCACAATATTATAAGTGCAGCTAAGTGCTCAGGCTCAACCCTCTTATCTCGCTTGTATATCCTCTCCCAGTTGTGAGTGAAACAATCAAAGCATTTCTTCTTTATCTCATGTCTCCACTCCCGAAGAGAATGCTTGAACTTTCCCTGGTATCCAAATAAAAATTCCCACCCTACGGGATTGTCGTCGATGTTGAAATATCTCTAAAAAATAAAATATAGTTAAGCATGGACAATTGACAGAATTAAAAAATAATTGTGCTAAATATAAGAATTTACCCAACAATCTCGATATATACTCTCCAGGACATGAAATGGCTGCTCCCAAGCCTCGTAATAGGGATTCACATTATCACTCCTCCGTATCAAACATCCAAGGTATGAGCTGAAGTTATTAGCCCACTGTCCGGTTGGAATCCCATTATGTCCCCATCTCACAATTGCTCGAAAACCATCCGGTGGTAACTTTTTTTTAAAGTCACTTCCTTGGCGGCCTTTCTTCTGGTAAAGTTTTTCTCCTACAAAAAAGAAAGAATAGATATATCAACACTTTTATTTAATCAACACTTTTATTTAAGCTCTTAGAATTTACTAAAAAAGGAAGAAGAAAAATATTAAGGAAAAGAGAAACCTTAGAATAGCATGTTTATTAGATATTGATACAATTATGGAAACATTCAAATTTCAACATTCTGGAATTGATTATGTTTTTTTATTAATAGACTCGGAATTGATTAAGTTTTTGATCAAACTCACCAAATCTTTGTCTGATTTCATTTTTTGCATCAGATAAAATCTCATCAATCTGTGGGGCCCATTCATCCAATCTTTTTTTCGCAAGCATGTATTTTTCAGTCTGCTTAAGTCTGTACCCCTCTGCACATGCTGGTAAGGGCCCGCGCTCAATCCTAGGAATGTATGCTCAAAGTATAACTGGAGGATCTGCATATAATGGTATGTGAGTCGGCTCTTCCTCACCCTCATCTATAAAAATAAAAGAAATAAATTATCATTGTGCATATATCATGAATAAAAATACGTAAGTTAAACTAAGTTATACCTGACATCTCTCCTGAACTCGGAGGCTCTTCCTCAGTGGATTGGTCTTGACTGGGGTTAGCTTCGAATAACCTCCTGTTAATATTTTTAGACATCTGCAAGTTGAATAAACATACAAATTAATATAACATAGATGCAAATTGGCTTGGTGAAAATAAAAACAATATGTATTGTTGCGTTACTAAATTTTTTATTTCACATCAAGTTTGTAGGGATCTGCAAGCTGAATATACAAAATAAGATATTACATATTTATATCGTCCAAAAGGTAATTGAGATACATTGTAGTGATATTAAAGTTTTTATTATACAATTTGCAAACTAAAAAAAGTTACATGAAGACCCGATTATAAATAATTGTTGTTTAGCTCCTATTAATGTCTATGATAATATTTGAAATGTCTGTCTGAGTTGTTGGAGCATCCGTTTCAAACACTACGTTTTGAGGGTACGAGAATTCATCGATCGCTGTATTTGGCTCATTGAAGTTGTTTATATAGCTCTCGTCATCATCTTCATTAGTGGAAGGTTGAATATAAGCCCTAGAATCCTTGTACAAGACAACCCACTCGTCTTTAACTGTAGGATCTTTCACATAGAAACATTGTCCCACCTGAGATGCAAACATGAATTTTTCATCACTATCAATTTCTTTATCGAGATTGACAATTGTAAATCCAAAGGGATCCTTTTGAGTCTTTGTAAAACACCAACGAATCATGAACATCATGTATTTATGTTCATTTGGACCACCATAGCCGTAGAATATCTCCACCACGTCTTCCAACCGTCCATAATATGTCATATTATTTTCAACTGGATTCTGATCTCTTCTGCTTGAGAAACATTCCCGTGAGTAGGTAGCCATGACACCACTATTCTGGGTGATCTTGGTATCATCAACCTCCATTGTGTGAAATTTATAACTGTTAACACGATACCCACCATATTGAATTACAGCATAGTAAGGCCGCTTTGCGTGAACCTTCACTTCTTCTGATATTTGATTATTAAGGACAAGTTGTTCCTGGATCTAAATATACAAAAATAAGCAAACTATTAAATCAATAATTTCTAAGTTTTTTATCAATAGAATACAAATATCGCTAAATTTAACGATACTTACTTCACTATTCAACCAAGCAGGGAATTCCTTCATATGCCTTTCTTTAATGTCATGTACAGCTGTACTACCGGTAACTTCATTCTTAAGTTTTTCCTGATGTTGCCTATTAATGTGCATAAATTTAATTATTATTGTCAAAATAAAAATTTTGTCAAAATAAAAATTAAAGAGTAAATGGTATTAAAAAGTCTTTTTATATATTTTACCTCCGGTACTCCGAGAAGATTTCAATATTATTTATAACATATGCATGCGCTTGATCTAATAATATGTTAGAATAATTTTTGTTCAGCCCGTGAGGATAGAGAACTGTGTACTCCTTATTATCAACGGGTGCTTGAAGTTCAGTTTGTTCCCCTCTCATATAACGAGAGGCAAATAAGAGACACTCGCTTCTCACGTAACTTTCAGCTATTGAACCTTCTGGGCGAGCTCTGTTACGCAATTGGCGCTTCATTGAACCCAAATATCTAAAAAAGGAATATTAATCAGATATAGATGTAAAGAAATTTCCATTTAATAGATATTTTTATTGATAGGTAACGATTAAATTTTTCTAAATACTAACCTCTCTATTGGATACATCCAACGATAATGGACTGGTCCTGCTATTGCAGCCTCCTCCGCGAGATGATGTGTAAGATGAACCATTATTGTGAAAAAAGATGGAGGAAAGAGCATCTCCATTTCACACATTGTTTCGGAAATATTTTCTCCAAGTTTCTCAAAGTCACGGGCGTCTATAACTTTAGAACAAAGCTTTCTGAAAAATCCACAAAAATCAATAATAACCTTCACTATTTTTTTATTCTGCATAGTACTGCGTAGTGCCACAGGTAGCAATTGATGAAGAAGCACGTGATAATCATGAGTTTTAAGCCCTAATATTTTCCTTTCTTGCACCTGGACATAGTTCGATATGTTTGCGGAGTAACCCTCTGGTAACTTTATTGATTTGAGGACTTGACAAAATGTTTGCATCTCAACTTTCGACATTATAATACGAGACGCAGGCAACTCTAATCGGTCATTTCCAATAATTTTCCGACATTTTTTGGCTGCAGTTCCTCTCTAATGTTCAATGCAGTTAGATCTCGACGAGCTCGTAGATCATCCTTTGATTTATTAGCATCTTGCAACAGTGTGGACAAAAGATTATCACAAATATTTTTTTTTAATGTGCATAACGTCCAAGTTGTGACGTATTTTTAGCTCTTTCCAATAGGGGAGTTGAAAAAAAATGCTGAATTTTATCCATCCTGAAGATAATTTTACGACTTCTGCCCCATCACTCACCACTTGTGCTTGTCTCTTTCGTTTTGGTATCCTTTTGTTAATACGCAAGTTCCTTACTCCAAGTAAATCTTCTTTCGAATAGCGCTTCTTTCCAAACCTGACGGCAGGGAACATCTCAAGCAAATGTACAATCTGATCCCCACGTAATGGACGCGGAGCATCTCTCTTCTCAACAGTATCATCAAAAAACTTGCTCCATTTTTTGGTTCTGTACCTGTGTTTTATGTTCAACCACCTTCTATTAAACCAATAACAAAACTTTCGACTGTGCTGCAGATAAAGACCTTTGAATTCTGGACCACACACTGGACATGCATATGTTCCCTTTGTAGACCAACCTGAAAGATTCGCATAGGCTGGAAAATCATTAATTGTCCATAGTAAAATAGCACGTAGTCTGAAAGACTGCTTTGCATGAGTATCATAAGTCATAACCCCTTCAGTCCAGAGTTGTTTTAACTCATCAATTAGCGGTTCTAAAAACACATCTATGTCATTGCCTGGTGCATGCTTACCCGGTATCAATAATGAAAGTATCATATACGGTTGTTTCATACAAAGCCAAGGTGGTAAGTTGTAAGGCGTTAATACCACAGGCCATGTAGACCAACCAGAACTCATTATCCCAAATGGATTGAATCCGTCGCTAGACAAACCTAGTCTAACATTCCTGCACTCATTCGCAAACCAAGGAAAAGTTCTATCCATATGCTTCCACACCTCTGCATCAGTCGGATGTCTAATTTTACCATCATCAGTACGTTCTTCCATGTGCCACCTCATTTGCTTAGCAGTGTCTTTATTCATATACAACCGTTTTAGCCTTGGTATTAAGGGAAAATGACGCAGGACCTTTGCTGGAATCTTCTTTTGCTTAAGCATAGACCTTGTTGTCCCATGTGTTGAATAATTTTTGCGTTGTACCCACCGTGATACTCCACAAATTGGACACTCCTGAAGATCTTTGTTATCCTTATAGTAGAGGATACAATCATTAGGGCATGCGTCGATTTTATTGTAATCAAGTCCTATAACGGAAACAATCTTCTTTGCGTTATCATAATTTTCTGGTATGCTATCTTTTCCATTTGGAATGACTTTTCTCAGCAACACAAGCAACATATTAAAATATTTATCCGCCATTCCGCTAAGAGACTTTATACGCAAAAGACGCAGCATAAATGATAACCTGGTGAACTCGGTACAACCCTCATACAGATCATTTTCATTGTCGTTAATTAATTTCATTATCTGCGCTAGCTCCTCATGATCAGTCACGCCTCCAGCATTTCCCGACTCGTCAGCATCCTCGGCATCTTCAGATTGATCTATATTAGGAACTGTTAACATATCCGCGAGCATCGTATGTGTATCATCTATTCTCGTATCATCTATTCTCCCACCGGACGTACCGGTATCCGCCATCAGTTCCATTTCTTCAAGGCATCCTTCCCCATGAAACGTCCAATATTTGTACTCCTCATGAAATCCGGATATTAAGTGTTTTTGTAAATCACTTTTATCCACCAACGCCCTATTTTTACACCAACAGCAGGGACAATACACGACATCACTATTTAACTTCCGTGGGTCTGCCAACGCGTATTGTATGAATTGATTTATTCCATCTTTATATCGACTATCCCTCCATCTATCAATACGAGGAATATCGATCCATGATTTGTCCGGAACTATCCTCATATATAGATCTGTATGATATTAAGCATAATTAGATAATGTGAATTTTTATTAGTAACGCATCGTCTTTAAAGGTTGCGTTATCAAATTTTAATTATAATAATCTCGGAGGGAAAATTACCAGAACATAAATTATGTGGGAGTAAAATCTAACGCTCATATTTGAAATAAGACAATTTAACGGCTGTCATAGGAAATGGACCTATCCCATTAGGAATATAGTAGTGTCTACAACTACCTTTATATACTTTAAGCGTATGCCTTTCTTTAATGTCATGTACAGCTGTACTACCGGTAACTTCATTCTTAAGTTTTTCCTGATGTTGCCTATTAATGTGCATAAATTTAATTATTATTGTCAAAATAAAAATTTTGTCAAAATAGAAATTAAAGAGTAAATGGTATTAAAAATTCTTTTTAGATATTTTACCTCCGGTACTCCGAGAAGATTTCAAGATTATTTATAACATATGCATGCGCTTGATCTAATAATATGTTAGAATAATTTTTGTTCAGCCCGTGAGGATAGAGAACTGTGTACTCCTTATTATCAACGGGTGCTTGAAGTTCAGTTTGTTCCCCTCTCATATAACGAGAGGCAAATAAGAGACACTCGCTTCTCACGTAACTTTCAGCTATTGAACCTTCTGGGCGAGCTCTGTTACGCAATTGACGCTTCATTGAACCCAAATATCTAAAAAAGGAATATTAATCAGATATAGATGTAAAGAAATTTACATTTAATAGATATAAATATTGATAGGTAACGATTAAATTTTTCTAAATACTAACCTCTCTATTGGATACATCCAACGATAATGGACTGGTCCTGCTATTGCAGCCTCCTCCGCGAGATGATGTGTAAGATGAACCATTATTGTGAAAAAAGATGGAGGAAAGAGCATCTCCATTTCACACATTGTTTCAGAAATATTTTCTCCAAGTTTCTCAAAGTCACGGGCGTCTATAACTTTAGAACAAAGCTTTCTGAAAAATCCACAAAAATCAATAATAACCTTCACTGTTTTTTTATCCTGCATAGTACTGCGTAGTGCCACAGGTAGCAATTGATGAAGAAGCACGTGATAATCATGAGTTTTAAGCCCTAATATTTTCCTTTCTTGCACCTGGACATAGTTCGATATGTTTGAGGAGTAACCCTCTGGTAACTTTATTGATTTGAGGACTTGACAAAATGTTTGCATCTCAACTTTCGACATTGTAATACGAGACGCGGACAACTCTAATCGGTTATTTCTGACAATTTTTGGCTGCAGTTCCTCTCTAATGTTCAATGCAGTTAGATCTCGACGAGCTCGTAGATCATCCTTTGATTTATTAGCATCTTGCAACAGTGTGGACAAAAGATTATCACAAATATTTTTTTCAATGTGCATAACGTCCAAGTTGTGACGTATTTTTAGCTCTTTCCAATAGGGGAGTTGAAAAAAAATGCTGAATTTTGTCCATCCTGAAGGTAATTTTACGACTTCAGCCCCATCACTCACCACTTGTGCTTGTCTCTTTCGTTTTGGTATCCTTTTGTTAATACGCAAGTTCCTTACTCCAAGTAAATCTTCTTTCGAATAGCGCTTCTTTCCAAACCTGACGGCAGGGAACATCTCAAGCAAATGTACAATCTGATCCCCACGTAATGGATGCGGAGCATCTCTCTTCTCAACAGTATCATCAAAAAACTTGCTCCATTTTTTGGTCCTGTACCTGTGTTTTATGTTCAACCACCTTCTATTAAACCAATAACAAAACTTTCGACTGTGCTGCAGATAAAGACCTTTGAATTCTGGACCACACACTGGACATGCATATGTTCCCTTTGTAGACCAACCTGAAAGATTCGCATAGGCTGGAAAATCATTAATTGTCCATAGTAAAATAGCACGTAGTCTGAAAGACTGCTTTGCATGAGTATCATAAGTCATAACCCCTTCAGTCCAGAGTTGTTTTAACTCATCAATTAGCGGTTCTAAAAACACATCTATGTCATTACCTGGTGCATGCTTGCCTGGTATCAATAATGAAAGTATCACATACGGTTGTTTTATGCAAAGCCAAGGTGGTAAGTTGTAAGGCGTTAATACCACAGGCCATGTAGACCAACCAGAACTCATTATCCCAAATGGATTGAATCCGTCGCTAGACAAACCTAGTCTAACATTCTTGCACTCATTCGCAAACCAAGGAAAAGTTCTATCCATATGCTTCCACGCCTCTGCATCAGCCGGATGTCTGATTTTACCATCATCAGTACGTTCTTCCATGTGCCACCTCATTTGCTTAGCACTGTCTTTATTCATATACAACCTTTTTAGCCTTGGTATTAAGGGAAAATGATGCAGGACCTTTGCTGGAATCTTCTTTTGCTTAAGCATAGACCTTGTTGTCCCATGTGTTGAATAATTTTTGCGTTGTACCCACCATGATACTCCACAAATTGGACACTCCTGAAGATCTTTGTTATCCTTATAGTAGAGGATACAATCATTAGGGCATGCGTCGATTTTATTGTAATCAAGTCCTATAACGGAAACAATCTTCTTTGCGTTATCATAATTTTCTGGTATGCTATCTTTTCCATTTGGAATGACTTTTCTCAGCAACACAATCAACATATTAAAATATTTATCCGCCATTCTGCTAAGAGACTTTATACGCAAAAGACGCATCATAAATGATAACCTGGTGAACTCGGTACAACCCTCATACAGATCATTTTCATTGTCGTCAATTAATTTCATTATCTGCGCTAGCTCCTCATGATCAGTCACGCCTCCAGCATTTCCCGACTCGTCAGCATCCTCGGCATCTTCAGATTGATCTATATTAGGAACTGTTAACATATCCACGAGCATCGTATGTGTATCATCTATTCTCGTATCATCTATTCTCCCACCGGACGTACCGGTATCCGCCATCAGTTCCATTTCTTCAAGGCATCCTTCCCCATGAAACGTCCAATATTTGTACTCCTCATGAAATCCGGATATTAAGTGTTTTTGTAAATCACTTTTATCCACCAACGCCCTATTTTTACACCAACAGCAGGGACAATACACGACATCACTATTTAACTTCTGTGGGTCGCGTATAGTATGAATTGATTTATTCCATCTTTATATCGACTATCCCTCCATCTATCAATACGAGGAATATCGATCCATGATTTGTCGGGAACTATCCTCATCTGTATGATATTAAGCATAATTAGGTAATGTGAATTTTTATTAGTAACGCATCAAATTAAAGATTGCGTGATATTAACTTTCTTCACGACATCAAGGAAATTTTAATTATAATAATCTCGGAGGGAAAATTACCAGAACATAAATTATGTGGGAGTAAAATCTAACGCTCATATTTTCAATAAGAGACTTTAACGGCTGTCATAGGAAATGGACCTATCCCATTAGGAATATAGTAGTGTTTACAACTACCTTTATATACTTTAAGCGTTTTTATTTCTTAAAAATTTCGGCAGCACCTACCCGCTGTTCTTCGAGTACACTGTGCGGATGTTATAATGCGTATCAATCATCGATAATATATCGATTATAGATCGAAATGCAAAACAACATGCGCTTATTGTACACGGAGAACAATGCGGTACGTGTTACCGAAATTTTGTAGGAATAAAAATGCGTAAAGTATACAAAGATAGACGATACACTACTATATTCCTAACCTGTACGAGCAGGGGAATCCTCCCCGGACAGATCTAATAATTATTGCATGTAGAGCATACTCCTAACATAAATCACGTTATTCTCTTTAGATGTAAAAAGTATTTTCACATTCAACTAGAATTGCATGAGTTTATATCAGAAGAGATTCACATCCAACAATATTAGACGGGAAACTAGGGGTAACGACTTCTGATAACCCCCCTTAATTTTCAAAATATCAGAAAACCTAATTTTGAACTGAAGAATCAAAAAAGGACAAGAAATTACCGCTTGGATCTCTTGCACTACAATCCAAGAAAACGTAAGACCCGCTTGGATCTCCTGCACTGCAATTGCAAGAATTCAAATATCAGATCAGAAACAACAAAACCTAAAATTACAACAAAATAATTTAAAAAAATCACTGACAGAGAGGTTTCTGCGCCCTATTATCACATGAATATCAAAAACTTTGGAAGATTAGGACCATTACTAAGAGTGCACTAGCTTGTGATGGAAGTATCCGTATTGCTAAGGCTAAATACCATAAACCCTCCTTTAACTTTGGACAACTATCAAGAAACCCCCCTTATATTTCAAAATATAAGAAAACCTCCTTAAGTTTAAGTGTTATTGGAAAACCCTCCTTTAGTTGTAGAACTCATAATCAAATCTAACAATCATAAGTTGAGGGAGAAGTATAAGTATTTACAAGGTTAATATCTGAAAATAAACTTGAGATGTACACCCACATAAATATTAATGGTTCTATAAGTATTTACAAGGTTAATATCTGAAAATAAACTTGAGATGTACACCCACATAAATATTAATGGTTCTCCCTTATATTTCACATAGCTAGTGGTGGCTCTTTTTTTTTCCCTTTTTTTTTGAATACGTAGTGGAAGATAAATGCTTACATAATAACACAAGTGTATACATAGAGGTATGCGAAACCGATTTTTTTATTAAATTGGGAACCCATATTCTCAAAATCCATGTTCTAAGGAGAGTTATAAAATCTTGTAAATTGTTTATTGTGTATATATATGCTTAACTAAACAGCGAGAAGATTATCTAGTAGTGTAGCCCCTGGGGAGCCGTAATGGCGCATTAGAACTTCTCTTCATTACAAATGATAAGATAGTTCAAGAGCAGGAGTGCACGGTAGTGTAAACAAGATTTAGTTTTGTTATTATTGTTACAGATAGACCCCTGGATTATTGTATCATTATTATTGGCTAATTTGTTGTATACATATAAGATTTATGTTTAATTTGTTGTATACATATAAGATGTATGAATCAGGCTCAAACTTAATCAACTCCGAAGAATCTACATATATCAAACATGATGTTTGCGTTTTAATGTCAAACTGATTAGGCAGATATCAACTCTTAATAAGTAAATAACGTCTAAAATATCCAATAAGCTTTTTCTGACATGATTGGCAAAAAAGTTCAGAAACAAAAGATAAAGGAATATAATCAATAAGATAATGACCTTAATCAAATTGTATACGATAAGGATCTCTTCGGCCTTTTTCTTTACTTTCAGTCCTTCGAATCTTGGCTAATGGGACTCTCACCACCTTGCTTCCTATATATCCGAGCAGCTAATACATTAAAATCCCACCACTCTCTCTCTCTCTCTCTCTCTCTCTCTCTCTCTCTCTCTCCCTGATCGTTCTTCTTGGTCATCTAAACATCGATGGGACATGAGGAATCCACCACCATCAAGCCCATGAACGTCTGCAAGAAGCTGTTCAATGCGTTCAATATTAAAGATAAGTTTTCTAGAGTTGGATCCAAGTCTGAAGCAGCACAAAGTGCAGAACAAGAGACAGACATAGTTATTATTCACGTCAACGATGCTCTAATAGAAAAGACCACACCATCATCAGTCAGGGAAGAAAAGGATATCGACTACATGGTTGAGGACTTCATCTATCGTACAAAGGATAAGTTTATTGATTCGTAATATAAACGAAAATATTGTAGTTTCAGTTCATGTTGGTTTCGAATCATGTAATGTTTAATAGATACCCTGTGTATGACACTTGTATGGATGTATGTACGTTGTTTGCTATTACATGAATGCAATCTACACATATTATTGGTTGTATCTTTTCACACTTTAACTTCTGAAAATATAATTCTTTGTTATTGTTAGTGTGAGTGCTTTAATACAATGAGAAGGTGCATGTCCAAATTAATTTGTTCAGTTACAGCCTTGGAGAATACAATGGAAATTCAACCCCGAATGTTAGTTTTAATATTGAAGGAGACAGAAATTCTGAGACGTGAAACACTTTCCTTAAAGAAATATTTGCCCCCACTTGATATTCAAAGTTGCTTCGGGCTAATGTAAATTTTCTTCTCAGGATACAACAGAAAATGAAAATTCCAGTAAGCAAATCTGGAATTTTCCTTAATTCGTTGTGAAACAAGTTTGTAATATTGCAGAAGTTTTTGATAGAAACGATTCAGAGAAAGAATTATTTTGATATCTGAAAATATAAACTATTTATAGATTTTGAAAAGGTGCTTCCAACAGTCACAACTTTTCAAAACACCCCTTAGAACAAACAGCCACTTTTCAACAGTTGGATAAACCAGCCACTTTTCAACAGTCTTGTCTTTTCATAAAATTTAAAATAATATTAAAAATAAAATATATCCAATATATAATTATATATATAAAAAATAGAACATTTAAGCGGTAGCGTCTAATAATCGCGCATTATTCGCGCACGCGGGTTTAGAAGCCTATACTTTGATCCATTATTCAAAGCCCACTAAGCATTCAATGCTTTTAAACCTCTAAAACAATGCTCAAAATTCCAATGTGGGACTATCTTGTTTTTTACAAACAAATACTAAACAAATACTAACACCGAAAACTAGGAAAATGCAATGGTCATTTTCATAAACTTATACGGATACAGAATAAAGATCCAAACCCAAGAGAGTCATTTCGATATTAGTCCCTCAAATCTTTCATATTTTGAGGTTACCCCCAAATCATTGAAATTGCTATTATGTTCCCAAGATCATCTTTATTAGTGCATACTCTAATGAGAACTAAAAGACTATAAACACTCCATAAGGTGCCACATCAGCTTTTCATTCACAAATCTTTTTCCTACGTTCACCTACATCTTAATTTTACATTAAACATTTAGATTAAGTCTAACCCGTTAATCTCACAAAAAGATTCATCTTGTAGGCAATGCATCGTCACAATTCATGTAAATATTGTTGTGTATTTCAAAATACACAAAGATAAATGTTTGGTGTTCCCTAAAAAAATGTTTGGTGTTCCCTATGCGTGTCAACCTTTGGTGTTCTCAATATTTTCAATTTTTGGTGTTTCCAGTGTTTCTATCTTTGGCGTTCACAACACGGTTTAACCTTTGGTGTTTTCTATGTAGTATAACCTTTGGTATTCCACCATGGTTCATCTATAAATAGAGACTTGATCTCTTTAGTTGAAATACTAAAATCACTCAAAATACTTTCTGTACTCTATCTTCCTTCCTGTCAGAGAGATATTTGATGTTCTTTGTAGAACAGGTTATTAGAGTGCACCTTAACCTGTTGTCTGTCGTTAAATCCTGTGAGGAAAGACATCATTGTAGCCTTTTACACCGAGAAGGGGTAAAATCTTTTCTTAAGGACAGTGATTACACGTCTCGGCAGTTCGTACACTTTGTGCCTTGTTCCGGCCATAAGCAATTTATTCAACAATCTTAAGAAAAGATTTGTCCAATGGATGGATCAGAAGATGGTGTCAACAACCTCAATGCTGCAACCACAAACTTCAGCGGAGTCTCGACCATTGTTCCGCAGGAGAATTTTTTATCTAGACGACTTCTCCCAAATACATCGAAGATCAAACAGTTCCAGGGAGATCATTTCAAGCTCTGGAAGGAAAGGATTTTTGATGCCCTTGACGTTCTCAACTATGCTGAATATCTCACCGAAAAGGAACTTCTACCAGGTTCGGTAGATTATGAAGCAAAGCTAGTGGCTTGGAAGAATGGTAACAAGGTATGTCGCCATACCATCCTATCTACCTTATCAAATGAGTTCTTCGATATTTACTACTCCTATAAGAATGCATATGAAATATGGGAAAAAATGACAAACAAGTATATTATCGAAGATGTTGGTACACAGAAATATGCTATAGGAAGTTTTCTAAAATTTTAGATGAATGAAGAGAATGAAGTCTCTGCTCAAATTCATGATTTTCATATACTTATAAGTGATTTAAAAACTGAGGGAATTACCTTACTTGATTCCTTTATTGCTAGATTTTTGGTTGAAAAACTCTCTGAGTCCTGGGATTATTACAAATAACATGTGAAACACAAACAGAAGCAAATGCCTCTTGAAGATGTGATTGTTCACATCCATATAGAGGAAAAGAACAGGGCTCAGGATGTTAATTTAGCTAAGGAATTTGATTCCAATTGTTCACATCCATATAGAGGAAAAGAACAGGGCTCAGGATGTTAATTTAGCTAAGGAATTTGATTCCAAAGCTAATATTGTTGAAGATAAACCCGAACAGGGCTCAGGATGTTAATTTAGCTAAGGAATTTGATTCCAAAGCTAATATTGTTGAAGATAAACCCGACAACAAGTTCAATAAAAACAAAAAGAAGCCATTTAACAAAAATCAAAAGGACTTGAAGGTTAATGGAGGTACCTTTAAGAAGAAAAGTAAATGTAATTGCTATGTGTGTGGTAAACTGGGACACCATGCTTTTCAGTGTAGGTACAGAAAAGATAATAACAAAGACAAAGATGACAACAAAAATCCTCCGAAAGCAAAATTTGCTCAAGGAGATGTTTTTGTGGCTGTTGTCTCTGAAGTCAATCTGGTTGCTAGGGAGAAGAGCTGGGTGGTAAACTCTAGAGCTACCCACCACATTTGTGGTGATGAATTAGCCTTCTCAACATACACTAAAGTCAAGGATGGAGAAGAACAAGTCCACATGGGAGACTCTCGTCCTGTTCCTATCAAAGGGAAAGGAAAGATCTATCTCAAGTTGACTTCGGGTAAAACCCTTGCTTTGACTAATATCCTGCATAATCCTAAAATTCGGTCAAACTTGATATCTGTTTCTTTGTTGGGAAAAGCTGATATTAACGTGGATTTTGAGGCTGATAAGTTTGTGTTAAGCAAGAGTGATACTTTAATTTATAAGGGTTACTGTAATCAGGGACTATTTGCTCTGAATGTTCTTGATGTTATAAATGAAAAATCTTCTTCTGCTTACTTGCTTGATTCCTTAGAAATGTGGCATAGTAGATTAGGACATGTTAATGTTCAATACTTAAAACAGATGAAAGCATGTGGATTATTGTCTGAATTTGCTAATATCAATTTTGATAAATGTGAAGTATGTGCTGAAACAAAATCTATAAAGAAACCTTGCAAACCTATTTCTAGAGATAAAACTGAGTTGTTTACCCTTATTCATACTGATCTTGGTGAATTTAGGAGTACTATGTCTAGAGGAGGAAAGTTTTACTATATTACATTTGTAGATGACTTCTCTAGGTATACAAAAGTTTATCTCCTAAGAAACAAGAATGAGGCAGGAGACATATTTTTGAAATATAAAGCAGAAGTTGAAAACCAACTTGACCGTAAGATAAAGAGATTTAGGTCAGATAGGAGAACAGAATATTAATCAAATCCGTTTTAGAATTTTTGTGATAAACATAAAATTATACATGAGACCACTCCTCCATATTCTCCGGAATCTAATGGAGTCGCTGAAAGGAAAAAAAGAACCCTTAAGGAAATGATGAATGGCACGCTTGTGAGTTCAGTTGCTCCCTTGAACTTGTGGGGGGGAAGCAATTCTGTCTGCATGTCACATTCAGAATAGGATACCTCATAAGAAAACTGGAAAGACACCATATGAATTATGGAAAGGCTATACACCTAACCTAAAATATTTTAAAGCGTGGGAGTGTCTTGCCAAAGTCCATATGAATGAACCTAAAAAGAGAAAATTAGGACCTAGAAATGTAGATTGCATGTTCTTGGGTTATGTTCAAAATAATGCTGCTAGTAGATTTCTTGTTATCAAAAGCAACAATAATCTAGTAGCTGAAAATACTATTATTGAAAGTAAAAATGCTGATTTCTTTGAAGATATTTTTCCTATGAAAAGTAGCTTTGAAAAATCTAAGATTCATAAGGACACACAAGAAGTGGTTTGTGAATACTCACAACAAAATCCTAAAACTTCTGAAATATAAATTCAAAGGAGTAAAAGAGAGAAAATTCACTAATTTTGGTGATGACTTTTACACATTTCTTTTGGATAATGATACAGTTACCTATAATGAAACAATATGCTCTAGAGACACACTATTTTGGAAGGATGCGATCAATTCGAAATTGAATTCTATCATGTCCAATCATACTTGGGAGGTGGTTGATTTGCCACCTGGTGCTAAACCTATAGGTTGTAAGTGGATCTTCAAAAGAAAGCTTAAAGCTAATAGTTTAGTTGAAAAGTATAATGCTAGGTTGCTAGCTAAGGGGTTCACCCAGATGAAAGACATAGATTATTTTGATACTTTTGCTCTTGTAACTAGAATTTCTTCTATTAGAGTTCTAATGTCTTTGGCAGAGTTATTTGTTCATCAAATGGACGTCAAGACAATTTTTTTTGAATGACGATCTAGATGAATCAATATATATGAATCAACCTGAGGGTACTATCGTACTAGGAAATAAGCAAAAAGTATGCAAGTTAATTAAGTCGATCTTTGTATGGGTTGAAACAAGCACCTAAATAATGGCATGAAAAATTTGATAATACATTATTATCCAATGGTTATCATATAAATGATGCAGATAAGTGTGTTTATTTTAAAAGATTTGAGAATCATCAGTATGTCATTATCTACCTTTATGTAGATGATATGCTCATCTTGAGCCCTAGTCTTGAATTAATAAGTAAAACAAAGAAGTTTTTATCCACCCAGTTTGATATGAATGATCTGGGAGAAGCTGATGTAATTCTTGGGATTAAAATCCTTAGAAATATAAATGGTTTCACTTTGACTCAAGAACATTATGTGGAAAAAGTTTTGAAAAAGTTTGAATTTTATGATAGTAAGCCTGTGTCAACACCTTATGAGGAAAATGTTCAACTTAAGAAAAGTAATTCACATAGTATTTCTCAACCCAAATATGTCCAAATTATTGGAAGCCTTATGTACATGATGAATTGTACAAGACCTGACATAGCTTATGTAGTGGGCAGATTAAGTAGATACACCCAGTGTCCTAGTCAGAAACATTGGACGGCCCTAGAAAGATTAATCAAGTACTTAAAAGGCATCATTAATTATGGACTAAAATTTGGAAGGTCTCCACCAGTATTAGAAGGGTATTGTGATGCAAATTGGATCTCAGATTCACAAGAGATCAAGTCCACTAGTGGTTATGTGTTTACCCTTGGTGGGGGTGCAGTGTCTTGGAAATCATTCAAGCAAAACTTGATAACTCGATCTACCATGGAGTCCGAGTTAGTTGCCTTAGATTAGGCATGTGTTGAGGTTGAATGGTTGAGAAACCGTTTAGCAGATTTTCTCATTGATTCTACTCCGTATCCTCCTGTGTCTATGCATTGTGACTACCAGGCCGCAATTGCAAAAGCAAGAGTAATATATATAATGGGAAAAGTAGACACATACGTCTAAGACACGCAAGTATTAAGTAGCTGCTATGATCTGGAGTTGTAACTATAGATTATGTGAAGTTAGATCTAAATTTGGCCGATCCTCTGATGAAACCACTAAATTAGAGGCAAGTGGAAATTACATCGAGGGGAATGAGACTACTACCTAATAAATAGAGCAAGATTGACGGTAACCTTACCTACGTGATTGGCGATCCCATGAAGTAGGTTCAAAGGGGAAAACAAGTCACTCCTCGTTCTGACAATACTATCGATTTCTCTATGAGATGTACCTACTTATGGTGAGATAGTATATTGTATTCATATAGTATATTTTCATATATTCATATATTACTTGATAAATTGAGAAAGGATGAGTTAAGCTCTTAATGAAGAGTCCATAAGCCTAATTTGTGGCAATATATTTTATACACACTTTATGGATATTCATCTATGTGAGTGTAGAACTAGGTCGGTTCTTATGGGTACCTAGGCATGTACTCTAGAGCATTCATGAAGCACAGGAAGCGTAGGGCCAAAAAGCGTACACCCGCATGAACAACAATATAATGAAGGTGTAGTGTGGGCATGAGTCCTCTATTTTGTAGGTTGTATAAAAATTACTGCAGATAGTTGATTCTCATCAAACACTGATGGTGGAAGTTACAATTTGACGACTTCCAGAAGACTATAGTTTGAAGACTTTCATGTAGATCGATGAAGCTTATAATCTGACGACCTTCACAATAACTGATGAAAGCTTTAACTCAACAGTCTTTACAATCAACATCGGATGTTACAATCTGACGACTCTCATATTTTCAAGGAGCCAAGATAAAGATTACAAGATGACGATCTTTGTAATGCTCTAGCAAAAGAGACTACAAATTGAAGGTCTCTTCAAATCAAAACGCAGGGTTCATCCCCAACGTTCAAGTTCAAAACACATGGTTCATCCCCAGCATTCTAGTTCAAAACACAGGATTCATCCTCAGCGTTCTAGTTGAAAATGCGGGGTTCATCCCTCGCGTTCAAATCCCAACGTAAAGCTCGTGGCTGCGTTCCAAACTCCCGGAAACAAAACACAGAGCCCGTAGCTGTGTTCCAGAATGAGATGAAAAACTCAAGAGCTACGTTCCAACTTCAAAACGCAAGGGTCAGCCTTGTAGTCTAGATTCAAAATGCAGCGCAACCTGTGCATTCTTAGCCGCCAACGCAGGTCCCAACTCTGCGTTTTAGTCCCAGAACGTAGTGTTCGCACCCAGAATGCAGACCTCTGTGTTTCAGCTTCGAAACACAGAGTGACCACTACATTTTGTACCCTAAGTGGAGCTCAACTCTGCATCCCAAGCCCAAGACGTAGGGTCCATGTCCAGAACGCAATTCTTTGTGTTTGACTCATTCAAAGCACAAACTGAACGGTTCCAGAAACCATTTTCTCCCCATGATTTGAGGGATTTCTGCCCTACTGTTTACGTTGAAAGTCGATGTATTCATTGAGGTATTCATTACAACTTTAATCATTACAATGAAAAAAAAGATAGTATTTTGATAAGACTCTTACACAATGAAAACAAAAATTACAACTCTCGTCAAAACAAACGCAAGGAGATCGTTTATCGGTCTTCTGCTTGTGTGGGATCTTTGCCTGTATAAGGGATTTTGATATCCGTGGACCGCCTTAGATCTGGATCCAGTTGATGGAAAATTAGGCAGAGCTTCGCCTTCAGCGAGTGAGTATTTGATTGAAGTACTGAAATCGACCAAGCGAAATCAGTAGCTTTTCTCGAGATTAAGACAAAGCCTAATCTCAAGGAACGGATGTACAGGCTTCAGATCATTCGAATAGCTCCTTCTTTATGCTGGAGTTTGCCGGGATCTCACTAACCCTCGTTGAAATTCATGACTCTTGGCTCTGGAATTCGACAGCACCTCCTCATCTTGATAATAAATCACCCCTCGTGAATTGAGCCCCTAGGCCTATATTTATAGGCTTCGGTTGGGGGGGTTTTAGATAAGAATGGATGATTTGACCCTATCTTCAGTTAAAAATAGTCTAACCATGTTTGTAGATGATATCAAGTAAGTTGGGAGCCCCTGGAACAGATAAATCCTAAGAAAAACCACTTTAAAATAGCGAAAACGCATCTGGGGGGGCGCGGGGCGACACAATCCGACCCGCGCGTGCGTGGGTCGGATTCGTCTGACCTGCGTGGGTGCGGGTCGAACCGCACGGGCTCGTGGTTTTGACCTTTGGCATTTTTTCGATCCTACGGGACTCGTATTGCGCATTTCGTCATTCTGTTGACTTGTACGCTTCGCGCGTGTTGACCGACGCATGTGAGTTAATTGATGCGTGCGAGCTGATTGATGCGCATGTGTTGACCGATGCGCACGAGCTGATTGACATGTGCGAGCGGATTGGCGCACGTTCGGACAATTGGAGCTGATTGACGTGCGCGAGCTGACTGTTGGGCTCATGTTGATTGATGTGCACGAGTTGATTGACGCGCACGAGCCGATTGGCACGCGCGTGCTGATTGATGCGCACGAGTTGATACTGAGTGGTGTGCGCGTGTATTGACCGACGCGTGCGAGCTGGTTGACACACGCTTGTTGACTGACGCGCGCGAGATGATCGACGAGCGTGTGTTGATTGGCGCGCACGTGTTGACTGACGCGCGCGAACTAATTGGCGCGTGCGAACTAATTGATGCGCGCATGTTGATTAACGTGCACGAAATGATTGACGAGCATACATGCTACTCGGTTCGCCGTTACGCTTCATGCGCTTATCGACGTCAGATAATCCTCTTAGACTCGGATAGCGACGTTCGTCGTCTTCTCTCCGTCTCGATCTGTGTGCATACACCTATAGGCATTTTTAGATGCCTACAGATACCCCCTCCAAAGTATTTTAGACTCATTCTTTTATAGAGGAGTCTGGAATACTTTGGATAAGATAGGCCCTTTCCTCAATCTCGTAGAGGGACCTGTGAACTGCTTCAATTCTTAACTTCTTCAGCCTTCAGTCTATTCATTGTTTTGTCGACTAGACGAAGTTCTTCCGGCGCTGCGTTATCATCTAACCATTGTCAAAATCTTGAACTGAAGTTGATGCGTAAGTTTATGAACTTAGCTCGTGCCATTGAGTTAACTTTGAACTGATCATCTTTGTCAGAAATTCATATCTGAACGCGACTGAGCCCCCTGGAATCATTCTTTTGCCTATTTTGGCGAAATTGCTGATGTGTTGACCGGCATCGACCTTTGCTATAACGCATTGTCTGACGTTAACTTTTGTTGTAACGCGTTGACCGGTGTTAACACAGTTTATACTCGTATGTTTGTTAGAGTGTACAGAGTTTAAGCTCTTAAGGCGTTGGAGCATGGTGGTCCCAAAATTTAGGCTACAGGACAAACTATTAAAGTTGTTTCGTCTGTAGATATGGATCTTATCCCGAAGTCATTGGATGCTCAAGTCACGAGACCAACTAATGAAGCTGATGCGTCAATGACTCACATTTATAGAATTTTTGGCAAATTATTAGCCATCAACGGGTTTGATTAGCCTTTACCGACTACCGTTTGGGTCGGGCTAGCATGCAGATTGTTTAGACCCGTTCTGCACGTAACGTTGTGCTAAAAGAGTTAACTCTTTTAATGCTACGATATTGAATACGTAGACTTCGTTTTTCTCACGGAAATAGACTACCCGGCAACGCGTGTTAGACGCTGACTTAGGATTTTTGGTAAATTCTCGGTCTTCAATGGATTTGACGTGCCTTTACCGATTACTGTTTGAATCGGGCTTGCATACGGATTGTTTAAGTCCATTCTGCATGTAATGTTACGCTAAAAGAGTTAACTCTTTTAGTGCTACGATATTGAATACGTAAACTCGGTCATTTTTTATGGGAACGAACCACCCAGCAGCGCGGGTTAAGTGCTGACTTATCCCTACTTAGGCTTCGGTATAAAATGCCCCAGACTGGATTCTGGTGTCTTCTTCAATCGGTGAAAGACTAAACCGGTAACTCGTGTTAGGCGTAGGCTTATCTTTGTTTAGGAGTCAAGATAAAGTTCCCCGCACGTGTAAGACGCGGATATTGGCGTTATTAATAATAACCCACCACAATGTCGAATATGTAGGTTTTTGTCCCTTTTTACGGTCAAAGACTAACCGGCAACGCGTGTTAGGCGCCGACTTATCCCTACTTAGGCTTTGAGATAAAATTCTCCGCACGTGTAAGGCGCGGATTTTGGTGTTATTAATAACAGTCTGTCACAATGTTGAATATGTGGGCTTCTGTTTTTTTTACGGGCAAAGACTAACCGGTAACGTGTGTTAGGCGCCGACTCATCCCTACTTAGGCTTCGGGATAAAATTCTCCGTGCGTGTAAAGCGTGGATTTTGAAGTTATAATGTTGAAATATTGTGTCTTCTCTTGGGGCAAAGACGAACCCAAAATGGGAAAGGAAGAATTTTATATTCTATCTCCCGAAACCAAAGAGGAAGAATTTTATATTTTATCTTCAGTGTAGAGGAAACTCAAAGTGGGATCTCCACTTTGAGAATCTAAAGAGGTGAAACTAGGAGTGGGACCTCCACTCCGAGAATCGAAAGATTCGGATAATCCTAACTGTCGGAAGGTTTGATTATCGAACTAAAGGTGAATTTCTCGTTTATCTAGAGTGAATTATGGTTTTGGCCTTAACTGTAGGAAGGTTTGACCAAGTGGGAGTTTGATGTGACCATAACTGTAGGAAGGTTTGATCACTCGATTTGTGGGCTTCTCGTTCATTGGAGGAATCGAGAGGGGATTTTAGTTTTAGCCATAACTGGAGGAAGGTTTGACCAGGTAAACAGTGGGAGTGGGAGTACAAATCACAGTGGGAGTGTTGACTTATACCGATTACTCAATGGGGATTCTTGGTGTTAAGTATTAAGAACTTAACACGAAGGGGTTTGACAATTCGTCAAAGATTAGGACATTAAAATTCTGGGTACCATGTCCGGACTCTAACAATGAGGATGTTGAGTGCACAGATACATCGAAAGTTTAAGTTGATTTAACCGAAAGGGATTTTGGTGGTCTCACCGTCAATTAGTCAGATCGGTGGGGGATTTTATGGTGGAAGACTGTGAGTCGTCAACCAAAAAGTGTTCGGAAATCACAGTAGGAGTTTAGTATTTATCACTTTGTTCGTAATGATTGGGTTATCCCTAAGAATATTACATTTAACATTCTTTCGGGAACTTCCCGTTACATGAATTATCCACCCCAGCATTCTTTGCAAAACTGGGTGTAACGAGGAGTAGGTTGGCCTCAGTCGCATGTTCGGGTTATCCTTAAGAATATAAAATTCTCTAGGAACTTCCCGTGAAAGAAATGGAATAGTTTAGACTCATATACCTATTGGAGTATTAAAAAGCAGTTTATACTCGTATACTCTTCGGAGTGTCAGAAGGAGCAGTTTATACTCTTATATTTGTCGGAGTCTTCATTCGACTTAATTGAGCATTATGACGCTGCCTTCAACCAAGGTTTAGATGCTATTCTTGAGAGCGAAACAAGCCTTGGTAGGATGAAGGATCCTTCTGTGGTACGCACAGTACTTCGGATCCGTAGTAATTATCAGCTTCCTCCTAATCTGCAATAGGTGGTAGCTTGATCTTGTTATTTTTAAGGAGGGACTCGAAAATGGCCGGAACGTCTTCGTCCTTGAATGAGTACTCTTTTTGAAGTCTCGGATCCGAAGTCTTTTGCTGTCTTCGGGATTACTGTTATGATATTTGATTATCATCAACAGCAGCTGCAGGTGTCTTCCCCTTACTACGGGAGACGAAACTTGAGTTTGGAGGATTAGCCGTCGGTTGGCTCCTCTCGGCCTTTTTCCTTCTGATGAAGCATTCAGCCCGTTCTCCGCACACCTTCAACTCTTTCTAGGTGTTAGAGGGTGCTACTCCCATAACTTCCAACACGTCCAAAGAGAGGTAGTTGTGACAGGTTTAGAGGATGAAGTCCTCCGTGATTGGATCTTGGTAGTTCATCGTCTTATTCCGAAAGCGTTTGACGAAGTCGTTAACTGTCTCGTCGTCTTCTTGTTTCTCACCGAAGAGTGTTCTGATTAACACCTCGGCATCATCATCAAAGAAGTGAGCGAGGAATAGATTCTCTAGGTCATCCTAGCTGTTGATGCTTGTAGACTTGAGATGGCGGTACCAATCGAAGGTGAGCCCACGAAGGGTGCCAACGAATGATCGAACCATCAAGGCTTCATTGCCGGAGATCATACCCAAGTGGGATTTGAAGTAGATTAGGTGTTGAGTGGGTGAACCCTTCCCGTCAAATGACGTGAAGTTGATCAGGTTGAACTTCATCGAATACGGGATCGAATCCCACTCTCTCGGGTAAGGACACAGAATTCAGGTCTTTTTTACCTCTCGATCAGACATCAGAGCGTTGACTTTTCTCTCGAGGTCCTTCATCTTTTCGTCCTCGTCTGTATCATGCTTCGGACGATTTGTGTGAGGAACAACGGGGTCACCCCCAATGTTGTTATCATTGGCGGGACCACCCCTGGTGTTATTATCTTCAGTGGGGCCACCCCTAGTGTTCTGGTCAATGGGAGTGTTCTCAGCATTAAGACGTTCATCCACATCTGAATCGCTACTTGCTTGATCAGCAAGGTTGCAACGGCTGGATTCACCGAACTGATTGGACAGAGCCCGAATTTGTTGGTCATGCTCTTCCCTCATCCGTAGCATAGCCATTTTCATTTCAATCTTGAATGCCTCTTTCTGCTTGGTTAGAGCATCCTTCAGAATTCTGGCGATTTGCTCGGTGTTGGTCATGAATGCCTCGTGGGATTGTCCTGGGCTGGACACCATTTTGTCAGGAGCGACTTCAAAATTGGCATCTGATGCTTCATCATCTGAGGATAATCCCCTTTGCATTCTCTGATAATCTCTTTGTCTAATAGTTTCTGATCACAATTGGGTTAGACGATGCGATATAAGCGGGTCAGAGATAGAAGGTCGAACCGACTTTCCCTTATCAGCCATATTTATTATGACTTCCGAAAGTACGTCACTTTGAACGGCCGATCGTTTCTTACGAAAATGTTTTGGCTTGGACTTAGTCGCTCTGTTAGAGATCCTCTCAAATACCGAGACCCTCTGCGGAGAGGTCTTGGGGAAGCTACACACTGATAATACAGCCCTGATAATGTTGGTGCACGGACAATGAGAGTCCATTTCTCGGGTACCTCTCTTTCGAGATCTATTTGTACCCCCAGCCCGATAGTACAACTCATCTGTCTGAAGACTGGAGCAACCTATTGTGTGTTGACACGACTCCTCAGGTATAACGTCATCATCTGACGAACATGTTTCCTTCTAAGGGATTGCTGCCTTGATGGCGTTCTCAAGAGTCACATGTTTAGAGTCACACATTTGTAAGCGTGAACTCTTGGCGGGCTCTTGGACTCTAATTCGCCGTCCGAAGCGATCAATTACAGGAGTTTTCTGTGTGCGACCCCCAGCTCGAGTAATTGCTCGTGGTTCAGTCACCGGACCCAAGCGCTCTTTGACCGGGGCTTTGCCTCGACCCGCGTGCAAAGGACCAAGATGATCTGTGATCTTAAATTGGGATAAATCCACGCTGTCGCGGTGCTCCACCGGAGGTGCGGAACTCGAAGGGATCGACAAAATAGGTACAGAACGTTTTCTGTCTTGACCCTGGCGTGGGTCAGATTTAAGTGACCCACGGGTTGGAGGGTCGGATCCGGGGGACCTACGGGCAGGAGGGTCAGATCTGGGTGACCTGCGGGCTGGATGGTCAGATCTAGGTGACCCGCGAGCTGGAGGGTCAGATCTGGGTGACCCATGAGCAGGAGGATCGGATCTGGGTGACCCGCAAGCAGGAGGGTCAAATCTGGGTGACCCGTGACTTGGAGGGTCAGATTTGGGTGACCCACGAGCTGGAGGGTCGGATCTGGGTGACCCGCAAGCAGGAGGGTCGGATCTGGGTGACCCGTATTTTTCGATCTTTCCGGCCGTGGTTTCGGACTTTGGCCTCCAAGTTTGATACAGCCTTGATTGTTTCTTGACTATGTCCTTCTTTTGCATCATTTGTGCCTTTTGCACAAGAATTCGCGCGTGCGCAAGTGCGCGGCGCTTCTGGATTCGCTCCACCAGAGTTGAACGGATCCTTTTGACTTGGATCCATTCACTTGTTGATGATTTGGAGGAGGGGGCGTTTGCACGCTGTTGGGTCACTTAATGCTCCTTGAATTTCAGATCCGCCTCGTAACGAATCCCGTCTATCAGCTTCAAAGCCTTAGCAAACTGACGCACGAGGCGTTGACGTTGCCTTTGACATGCCCTCTTCTATAGGATTGACACACCTTCAGTACCCAACTCCTTGATTGAGGAGGAGTTCAGATCTGTAGATCCGGCCTCGTTGGAAGCTAGAGGGGCGTTGCAAAGTGAGAGGGTAGCAGCAACGGGGGTTTTGATCTTCCTGTGCTTACGAGGGGCTGAGGATCTGGAGGAGGAGGACAACAGATACTCCTCGAACTTCAGTTGGTCGAACTCATATTCGACCACTTCTTCAACTGGGATGCAGATCCGAGGTTGCGACACGACAGCCTCGGCAACGAAGCTGTTGGCTCCTACTGTGGTCGTCAGTTTGTTTGCGTTGAAAACCAATGTATTCATTGAGGTATTCATTACAACTTCAGTCGTTAGATTAAAAACAAAAAAGATAGTCTTTTTATAAGACTTTTACACAATGAAAACAAAAATTACAACTCTCGTCAAAACAAACGCAGGGAGATCGTTTATCGGTCTTCTGCTTGTACGGGATCTTTGCCTGTGTCGGAGATTTTGATATCCATGGACTACCTTAGATCTGAATCCGATTGATGGAAAATTAGGCAGAGTTTCACCTTCATCGAGAGAGTATTTGAGTGAAGCGCTAAAATCGACCAAGAGAAATCAGTAGCTCTTCTCGAGATTAAGACTCTTACACAATGAAACGCTGGAAAATTTGAGCATCCTCGAGATTGAAGCACTGGAAATTTGAACAGAGCCCGAATTTGTTGGTCATGCTCTTCCCTCATCTGTAGCATAGCCATTTCTATTTTAATCTTGAATGCCTCTTTCTGCTTGGTTAGAGCATCCTTGAGAATTCTGACGATTTGCTCGGTGTTGATCATGAATGCCTCGTGGGATTGTCCTGGGCTGGACACCGTTTTATCAGAAGCGACTGCAGAGTTGGCATCTGATGCTTCATCATCTGAAGATAATCCCCTTTGCATTCTCTGATAATCTCTTTGTCTAATAGTTCCTGATCGCAATCGGGTTAGACGATGCGATATAAGCGGGTTAGAGCTAGAAGGTCGAACCAACTTACCCTTATCAGCCATATTTATTATGACTTCCGAAAGTTCGTCACTTTGAACGGCCAATCGTTTCTAACGAAAATGTTTTGGCTTGTACTTAGTCCCTCCGTTAGAGATCCTCTTAAATACCGAGACGCTCTGCGGAGAGGTCTTGGAGAAGCTACACGCTGATAATACTGTCCTAATAATGTTGGTGCACAGACAATGAGAGTCCGTTTCTCGGGTACCTCTCTTTCGAGATCTATTCGTACCCCCAGCCCGATAGTACAACTCATCGGTCCGAAGACTGGAGCAACATATCGTGTGTTGACACGACTCCTCAGGTATAATGTCATCATCTGACGAACATGTTGTTAGGAACATGGTTGATGTTACAATATCTCTTGTATTTTGATGATAACAAATCATTGTTTATCTAATATATTTTACTGCAGATTCAAGATATACATCTTAAAGCAACAATCAAGATATTAAGGCTATATCAAAGACAAGATTTCAAAGATCAAAAAGATAAAGTTAATCAAGTCACTTCACGCTTCAAGAAGAAAATATACTTTACAAGAGTGATATAATTTTATCTTTTCTTTTAGAAACTTTGTACAAGCCTTGATCACACACACAACACACACTAATTACTTAGAAGATCATAGAAAATATTCTAAGTATAATCCTAAGTATAATCAACAAATGAATAACTTATTAAATTATTGAAACTATGTATAACATAGGTTCTGGCCGACCAAAGTTATATTTGGTCGACCAGATATAACTGAACCAGAAACAGAGTCAGAAAAAGCTCTGTCTGGTCGACCAGATATGTACCTGGTCGACCAGAGGCTCCAGACTCGGACAGAACTTCCAGAATTTCTCTGTCTGGTCGACCAGGCCTCAATCTGGTCGACCAGACAGCCATTCTAACTGTTATTTTTTTCAAATGAATATGAACGTTTTGTGAACGTTTTTGGCAGTTATTTTTGAATATTTTTGAATGAAAATTATACCTATAAATAGTTGTTAAGTTCTAAAATTTGATCTATCAATTCTTTTACATAAACTTGAGTTTTTCTTGACTTCTTAAGATCATTTTGAAGAGAAAAACTGCATGAAATTTTCAATTTTGTTCTTGATTAAAACTCCATTACTCTAGAACAAAAACCATTCCTATAGCCTATTGTAAGTCACTCACATCTACACATCAAGGCTTATAGGAAGAGAAAGAGTTGTACCATTTTGTTTTAGTTTGATAATCTCTTGAAAGAAGAGATTGTTGTGGCATTGGCAATTGAAGATTGTCAAGGTTGTACGGTTTGCTTGCGGGTTGCAAGTGCTTGCGGTTTTGCAAGTGGAAATAGTGGAGAAATCTCAAGCGAGGCTTGGGGACTGGATGTAGGTCTGGAGGACCGAACCAGTATAAATCCTTGTGTTTGCGTATGCAATTTTCTGTGATTGTCTACACATTGGTTTGATCTTTCTTACTCTTTGTGATATTATTTTATTGAAATTTAAAGTTTCTGCATTAGATTTCATAAACACTATTCAACCCCCCCTTCTATTGTTTGAGTGCCATTGCAGCGATCCTTCAATTGGTATCAAAGAGGGTTGATTAAGGATAACAATGGCTACACCATCTACATCACAGTTCAAGGAAGGACATTCTACTCAAAGACCACCACTTTTCGATGGTTCCAACTACAACTACTGGAAGTGTAGGATGAAGATCTACCTTCAATCGATAGGATTCGATCTCTGGAACATAGTGGAGTCTGATTACAATAAGCCTACTATTCCATACTCTGAATGGACGTTGGTGGAAAGGACAAATGCGAATCTTGACGCCAAGGCAATGAATGCATTGTTTTGCGCAATGGATAAGAATGAATTCAACCGCGTGTCTACTTCCAACACCGCAAATCAAATCTGGCACACACTTGAGGTAACCCACGAAGGAACTTCTAAGGTTAAAGACTCAAAAATTTCTGTTTTAGTGCACAGGTTTGAAATGTTCAAGATGAAAGACAACGAGACAATTGGTGAAATGTTCACAAGGTTCACCGACATCATCAACTCCCTAATTGCGTTAGGAAAGGACTATACACAAGTGGAGATGGTTAGGAAAATCCTCCGGGCTCTTACTTCGGATTGGGAAAAGAAGACTACCGCAATAGAGGAAGCCAACGACCTCTCCACATTGACAGTAGAAAATTTGATAGGGAATTTGATGGCATACGAGGTGCAACTTGAAGATCGGAAAAAGGATAATGAAGATAAGAACAAGAAGGTTCTTGCTTTCCAAGCATCTACTGATGATGAGGATTCCGATGACGAAGAAGAGTTTGAAATAATCACACGCAAATTCAGAAAATTCTTGAAGAAAGGTAAGTTCTCTTCTAGTAAATTCAAAGATACTAACAAAGTCACTTGTTTTGGTTGTAATAAGCCAGGACACTACAAGAAAGATTGTCCCCTACAACAAAAGTTAAAGTCGAAGTCTTCTAACAATTTCAACGGGTTCACAAAGAACAAGAATGAACAAGTGAAGAACAAAAAGAAGAAGGCTTTGTCGATAACATGGGATGATAGTGACCAGTCATCTTCAGATGAAGAAGAGGAAAAAGAAGATCATCAAGCGAATATGTGCTTTATGGCAAATGAATCTGATGATGATCAAGTAAGTAATCATGATGAGTTACTTGACGCATTTAACGAATTATTTTTGAAATACAAGCAACTAAATTCTTCTTTTAAAATATTAAAAAATGAAAATGAAAATTTGAATAACACTTTAGTCTCTCCTTATGCTTCACAAATAGAAGATCTTAAAGAGAAGAATAAAGAGTTATTTTCTGAAAATTACAAGTTATCTAGTCACAATCAACTTCTTAAAAAAGAATGTGATTTCTTTAAAGTTCGTATTTCAAATTTGGATGATAATGTTAAAAGTCTTAAAACCAAATATGAAACTATATTAATGAATGTAGGTAAATTTAACAAAGGAAAAGAGAATCTAGATAATCTACTTTCTTATCAATTACCTGCTACGAGTAAACAAGGATTAGGATATGTTTTTAACTCCAGTAATGAGAAAACATACTCTTCTATACAAAAGAAAACTTATGCTTATTTATATTCTAAATTTGTGAAAAGTAATTATCATGCACATAGTGATACATCTATGCATGCTAGTTCTAAGGGATTTTCACATAATGATAGAAAAATGCATATGAAGAAAGTTGCATGTAAGAATATTTTAAAATCCAACTACATTTGGGTTCCTAAAAATGCATGTTTAAGTGATAGAAAGATATACTTATCAAATTACAAAAAGGATATTTGTGATTCTAAAAACTATCTTTCATACAATGTAGGTAAACCAAATTCTTATTGGGTTTGGTTTCCTAAATGCTAATCTCATGGACCCAAAAGTTAAAGGGTACCAAAACATATTTCTTTTATTTTGCAGGTACCTAATAAAAGGGAAACATGGATTTTAGATAGTGGCTGTTCCAAGCACATGACCGGGAACAAGGACTTATTTTCTTCCATACAATTTAAAGATGGAGGAACTGTTACCTTCGGTGACAACAACAAGGGTCAAGTGGTAGGAATTGGAACGGTTGGTATAAACTTTAAAACTCTTATTAATAGTGTGTTATTAGTTGATGGTTTAAAGTATAATTTGCTTAATATAAGTCAATTATGCGATAAAAACTATAAAATAGTGTTTGAAAATGACATGACAATTTTATTGTTCAACGGTTTTAGAAAGAAAAATATTTATATAAACAAAATACTAGGGTTGAACCAGAAGTTTTATATTAATTGTTTCATTATTTATTATCTCCCTTTCTATTCTCCTTTTTGTTAATGACAAAGGGGGAGATATATTAGAATATTGAAATATTGACAACTATTGCAATATTGAAATATTGTTATACAATATTAGGATTACTAATAAGTGCTATTTTTGTTGTGTGTTAAATTAACATGTATGCATTGTTGCAGGGGAAGTAAGTATGTTATTAAAGTTTTTTAATATTATTTGTCATCATCAAAAAGGGGGAGATTGTTGGGAACATGGTTGATGTTACAATATCTCTTGTATTTTGATGATAACAAATCATTGTTTATCTAACATATTTTACTGCAGATTCAAGATATATATCTCAAAGCAACAATCAAGATATTTTTTTACAAGCCTTGATCACACACACAACACACACTAATCACTTAGAAGATCATAGAAAATATTCTAAGTATAATCCTAAGTATAATCAACAAATGAATAACTTATTAAATTATTGAAACTATGTATAACATAGGTTCTGGCCGACCAAAGTTATATTTGGTCAACCAGATATAACTGAACCAGAAACAGAGTTAGAAAAAACTCTGTCTGGTCGACCAGATATGTACCTAGTCGACCAGAGGCTCCAGACTTGGACAGAACTTCCAGAATTTCTCTATCTGGTCGACCAGGCCTCAATCTGGTCGACCAGACAGCCATTCTAACTGTCATTTTTTTCAAATGAATATGAACGTTTTGTGAACGTTTTTGGCAGTTATTTTTGAATATTTTTGAACAAAAATTATACCTATAAATAGGTGTTAAGTTTTGAAATTTGATCTATCAATTCTTTTACATAAACTTGAGTTTTTCTTGACTTCTTAAGATCATTTTGAAGAGAAAAACTGCATGAAAATTTCAATTTTGTTCTTGATTAAAACTCCATTACTCTAGAACAAAAACCATTCCTATAGCCTATTGTAAGTCACTCACATCTACACATCAAGGCTTATACGAAGAGAAAGAGTTGTACCATTTTGTTTCAGTTTGATAATCTCTTGAAAGAAGAGATTGTTGTGGCATTGGCAATTGAAGATTGTCAAGGTTGTACGGTTTGCTTGCGGGTTGCAAGTGCTTGCGGTTTTGCAAGTGGAAATAGTGGAGAAATCTCAAGCGAGGCTTGGGGACTGGATGTAGGTCTGGAGGACCGAACCAGTATAAATCCTTGTGTTTGCGTATGCAATTTTCTGTGATTGTCTACACATTGGTTTGATCTTTCTTACTCTTTGTGATATTATTTTATTGAAATTTAAAGTTTCCGTATTAGATTTCATAAACACTATTCCCCCCCCCCCCCCCTTCTAGTGTTTGAGTGCCATTGCAGCGATCCT
This sequence comes from Asparagus officinalis, assembly GCF_001876935.1. NCBI lineage: Eukaryota > Viridiplantae > Streptophyta > Magnoliopsida > Asparagales > Asparagaceae > Asparagus > Asparagus officinalis. The sequence continues at coordinate 49,403,566 of NC_033795.1, forward strand.
TCATATGTTTCCTTCTAAGGGCTTGCTGCCTTGATGGCGTTCTCAAGAGTCACACGTTTAGAGTCACGCATTTGTAAGCGTAAACTCTTGACGGGCTCTTGGACTCCAATTCGGCGTCCGAAGTGGTCAATTACAGGAGTTTTTCGTGTGCAACCCCCAACTCGAGTAATTGCTCGGGGTTCAATCATAATACCTAAGCGTTCTTTGACCAGGGCTTTGCCTCGACCCGCATGCGAAGGACCAAGATGATTCGTGATCTTAAATCGGGACAAATCCATGCTGTCATGGTGCTCCACCAGAGGTGTGGAACTCGAAGGGATCGACGAAACAGGTACAGAATGTCTTCTGTCTTTACCCTGTCGCAGGTCAGATTTGAGTGACCTGCGGGTTAGAGGGTCAGATCTGGGTGACCCATGGGCAAGAGGGTCGGATCCGGGTGACCCACGGGCAGGAGGGTTGGATCTGGGTGACCCACGAGCTAGAGGGTCGGATCTGGGTGACCCGCGAGCAGGAGGGTCATATCTGGGTGACCAGCGAGCAGGAGGGTCGGATCTGGGTGATCCGCGACTTGGAGGGTCGGATTTGGGTGACCCACGAGCTGGAGGGTTGAATCTGGGTGACCCGCAAGCAGGAGGGTCGGATCTGGGTGACCCGTATTTTTCGATCTTTCCGGCCGCGGTTTCGGACTTTGGCCTCCAAGTTTGATACAGCCTTGATTGTTTCTTGACTATGTCCTTTTTTTGCATCATTTGTGACTTTTGCACAAGAATTCGCACGTGCGCAAGTGCGCGGCGCTTCTGGATTTGCTCCACCAGAGTTGAATGGATCCTTTTGACTTGGATCCATCACTTGTTGATGATTTGGAGGAGGGGGCGTTTGCACGCTGTTGGGTCGCTTAATGCTCCTTGAATTTCAGATCGGCCTCGTAACGAATCCCGTCTATCAGCTTCAAAGCCTTAGCAAACTGACGCACGAGGCGTTGACGTTGCCTTTGACATGCCCTCTTCGATAAGATTGGCGCGCTTTCAGTACCCAACTCCTTGATTGAGGAGGAGTTCAGATCTGTAGATCCGACCTCGTTGGAAGATAGAGGGGCATTGCAAAGCGAGAGGGTAGTAGCAACGAGGGTTTTGATCTTCCTGTGCTTACAAGGGGCGGATGATCTAGAGGAGGAGGACGACAGATACTCTTCGAACTTCAGTTGGTCGAACTCATATTCGACCACTTCTTCAAACGGGATGCGGATCCGAGGTTGCGACACGACAGCCTCGACAACGAAGCTGTTGGCTCCCACTGTAGTCGCTAGTTCGTTTGTGTTGAAAGTCGATGTATTCATTGAGGTATTCATTACAACTTCAGTCGTTATAATGAAAACAAAAAAAGATAGTCTTTTTATAAGACTCTTACATAATGAAAACAAAAATTGTAACCCTTGTCAAAACAAACGCAGGGAGATCGTTTATCGGTCTTCTTCTTGTGTGGGATATTTGCTTGTGTCGAAGATTTTGATATTCATAGACCGCCTTAGATTTGAATCCGGTTGATGGAAAATTAGGCAGAGCTTCGCCTTCACCGAGGGAGTATTTGATTGAAGCGCTGAAATCAACCAAGCGAAATCAGTAGCTCTTCTCGAGATTAAGACAAAGCCTAATATCAAGGAACAGACGTACGGGCTTTAGATCCTTCGAATAGCTCCTTCTTTATGCTAGAGTTCACCGGGATCTCACTAATCCTTGCTGAAATTCGTGACTCTTGGCTCAGGAATTCGACATCACCTTCTCTTCTTGATAATAAATCCCCCCTCGTGAATTGAGACCCTAAGCTTGTATTTATAGGCTTCGGTTGGGGGGTTTCGGATAATAATGGGTGATTTGACCCTATCTTCAGTTAAAAACGGCCTAACCACGTTTGTAGATGATATCAAGTCAGTTTGGAACCCCTGGAACAAATAAATCCCAAGAAAAACCGCTTTAAAACAGCAAAAACACGTCTGGGAGGGCGCGGGGCGGCACAATCTGACCCGCGCAGTCACCTCCGGGACTCGTATTACGGATTTCGTCATTCCGTTGACTTGTACACTTCGCGCGTGTTGACCGACACGCGCGAGTTGATTAATGCATGTGAGCTGATTGACGCGCATGTGTTAACCGATGCGCGCGAGCTGATTGACACATGCGAGCGGATTGGCGCACGTTCGGACAATTGGAGCTGATTGATGCGTGCCAGCTGACTGTTAGGCTTGCGTTGATTGATGTGCGCGAGTTGATTGATGTGCACGAGCCGATTGGCGCGCGCGTGCTGATCGATGCGTGCGAGTTGATACTGAGTGGCGCGCGCGTGTATTGACCGACGTGCGCGAGCTGGTTGACGAACGCGTGTTGACTGACGCGTGTGAGATGATCGACGAGCACGTGTTGATTGGTGCATGCGTGTTGATCGATCCACACGAGCTGATTGGTGCACGCGAACTGATTGATGCGCGCATGTTGATTAACGCGCGCGAATTGATTGACGAGCGTATGGGCCACTTAGTTCGCCGTTTCGCTTCATACGCTTGTCGACGTCAGATAATCCTCTTAGACTCGAATAGTAATGTTCGTCATCTTTTCTCTGTCTCGAGCTGTGTGCGGACACCTATAGGCATTTTTAGATGCCTACACTCACTTAGGAGTGGATTAAGGGGACGGTTACACCCCATTCAACCCTATTATAGAGAGAATTAAGGGGGCGGTTACACCCCTTAATTCTTTATAAATAGCTGGAAAATCAGCTTAGTTCGGATCCTTCGGCTTGGCAGTAAAGAAGAAATCTTTGGCTAGCTTTTTAGGAGAATTGCTGAAGAATTAAGATCGGCAATTATCTCTTGGAGCATCTTCTGATCTTGGAAGGCCTAGAGCACCATCAGGAGCCATTCTTGGAGCTTTCCTACTTGGCTTATAAACTGATTTTTGGTTCAAATTAACTCTGTTACAGAGTTTAAACTCATTCTGAGTTATTAAACTCGTTAAGAGTTATTTTCAAACTTGCCACGCAAGTTATCCTCGACATCAATCAAGAGAAATCAACTATGTTCCAGTGAAACAAGATATTCGGATCGTCAACGAGAAGTAAACTCGACGCGAGCACTCGAGGGAGGCATCTCATTGCTACCGTGAAGAACCCAGAATTAAACAAAGGGGAGAATTTACATTAATTCTCTTCTCTTTTGTAATCGGGAATTTAAAATTTAATCGAGATTGAGAGAGTTTTAAACATTCTTTTTCTAAGCAGTTAGAGAGAATAAAATCAAATTCAATTCCTTTAATTTTCTTATTATAATTTTTCCAACGAACAAAAGATGGCGACTCTGCTGGGGACTAGCTTTTTCACCAAGGAAGAAGTGGTGGCGCAATCTGACATCAAGCTTGTTGGAACGACCGTTGAAACTCTGATCGTCAAGTTCGATCAAGCCAAGTATGAGGAGTTACTCTCCTTCGGATCCCTTAGCCCCAAGGCTATGCATAAGATCTGCAAAGTCTTCAAGGAGACTAAAGCTCCAATTCTTGTTCCTATGCCGAAGGAAGCCTTCTCTTTTAGCCAAGATTGCTCGAACATCCCCTCCTCCGAAGGAGTGGGCTCAGCTTATACCAAACGCAGCCCTCAGTGGCGCATTGTACAATTGAAACACAGTCAATCCTCTTCAATAGGATGGCGGGTCCACCAAAACTATCACGTTAACATTTACCTCTAATAGTCCATCAATCTGCCAATCCTCTTTAATAAGATGACAGGTTTACAAAACTATCAAGTTAACAATACACCTCTGATAGTCTATTCCCTCTAAGTTCTCCTGCCAACCCCCTTCAATAGGATGGTAGGTCCACAAAACTATCATGTTAACAGTTACCTCTGATAGTTCATCAACTTATCAATTCTCTTTAATAGGATAGCAGGTCCACAAAACTATTACGTTAACATCTACCTCTGATAGTCCATTAACCTGCCAATCCTCTTCAATAGGATGGCGGGACTACAAAACTATCACGTTAATAGTTACCTCTGATAGCCAAACTCTTCAGATAGCGGCTTATCGTATGACGTGCCTCTATTCTAATTATAGTCGTTATACTCTAATGTCACTGAACGACTTGACAGATAGTGGCCCACTAGGTGATGTGCCATGTCTACCCCTTTTTCCCCTTGCACTTGTTCAAAACTGAGGGGGGGGGGTAGGTTTATTGGATTATAAGTAATAAATCTCCTAAGTTGTCATGTTCAACAAAACACCTCTGTCAACTACAAAATTCTTCCCCTGCTAAGTCTTAATCAAGACTGGGAGTTGGTTACTTAAAATCCACTAGATTAAGAGTAACGAATTTTTCACATCGTCGAGTTAACATTATACTTTTGATGATCATCATCCCTATGGAGTATGAATTTAGTTTGTATCACTCCCAATTTATCACGTTAACAATACACCTCTGACAATCAACTTATCAATCCTCTTTAATAGGATGATAAGTCCTCAAAATTGTTCAAAATCACAATCTTCTCTAGCAAGACAGTAAGTCTTCAATATCTTGTTCAAATCACAAGTACACATTCCTGTCACGTTAACATCACACCTCTGATAATCCACTTATCAATCCTCTTTAATAGAGAAATAAGTCCACAAACCCGTCACATTAACACCACATCTCTGACGACCAAATCAACTTATCGACTCTCGTCAATAGAGCTATAAGTCCACAAAGTTGCTCCAATCATAGCAAAATTCATGTCACGTTAACATCACACCTCTGATAACTAATTAACTTATTAATCTTCTTCAATAGGATGATAAGTCCTTAATGTTGCTCCAATCGCAATAAAATTCTGTCACGTTAATATAACACCTCTGAAAATCCACTTATCGACTCTCTTCAGTAAAGCGATAGGTCTACTAACCCGTCATGTTAACATCACACCTCCGACGACCAAATTAATTTATCGACTCTCTTCAATAGAGCGATAGGCCCATAAAATACATTTACGTTAACATCACACCTCTAACAGTTAAACTCCCCAATAAACTTGTTAATCCTTTTTCAACAAGAATAACAAGTTTTCATTACAAAATCTCCAGCAGATTAAAGATTTTCTAGAATTATCCTAGTGATAATGAAAAAAATTTATGAATTACAACTCTAAATGAAAATTCATACCAAGTTAATACTACACCTCTGGCAATTCTAACTTTCTTTTAGTGTTTCAAGTGAAAACATAACACAGGAAGAAACAGCGACAAAGCCTATGTATTCAACATCATAGCACCAAAATCCATATCTTTCACGCATGGGGGACTTTATCTCGATCCCTAATTAAAGATAAGACTACACCTAACACGTGTTGCCAGTTAGTCTTTTGCTGAGAAAAAGACACCAGAATTCATGTCTGGGGGACTTTATCTCGATCCCTAATTAGAGATAAGTCTACACCTAACACGTGTTATCAGTTAGTCTTTTGTCGCAAAAAAGATACCATAATCCACGTCTGGGGGACTTCATCTCGATCCCTAATTAGAGAAAAGTTTACGCCTAACACGCGTTGTCGGGTAGTCTATTCCCGTGAAATTGACCAAGTCTATGTATTCGGCATCATTGCACTAAGTCTAAGAGAGTTCATTCTTTTAGCATAACGTTACATGTGGAACAGACTTAGATAATCCACATGCTAGCTCAACTCAAACGGTAGTCGTTAAAGGCTTATCAAATCCGTTGATGGCTGAGGGTTTGCTAAAAATCCTATTATGCGTAGACGCCAAACTCATCTTTGTGTCTCAAGTGTCAGACACTAAGCTCATCTCCGCGTCTCAAGTCAAAATGCTGAGGTCAAACCCGTGTTGGCCTTCTTGTTTTGATGATGTTTAACAAATAATTTATTACTAATTTTGTTTGTCTAGTGTTTGTGCATTCCTATGTTTTGTAGACAAACAACGTTGTTGGAGGATAGATGGATTGCGCCATAACGACGATATCAAATGGAGGTTGGCGGAATGTCGGTGAAGCCTTGCAAATTCAAAGTTAAAGATCAAGTTCAAGCTTCATCCGCATGTGTACCAAGTTGAGCTTCAATGAAGATCAAGATCAAGCTTGGGTATATTTAGTATAGGTTTATATTATGTGTGTTATATACTCTAAGCTCAATATTATATTCACACACACATTTATTAGTTTCTTAGTATATATATATATATATAGTTATATACATATACATCTTGGTTTTTAGTTTTATCCACAAACAAAGTTTTTATAAATAAATTCCAAAAAATGTGTATACATGCTTGTTTTCTATGTGGATAAGTTGTTTTGGTTTAATTTCATAGATATGAAACAAATATATTTTCATATACATACTCATACGTTTTACTTTCTATTGTATTTGTGAAAATATTGTTTTCTTGGTTTATAGACTTAACAATTATCATATACATCTTTTATTAAGTCTACAAAATCATTTTGTAATGTTTTAAAACATGGTTAAGCTAAAATGTCAAGATTCATATGTTTACATTTTCATGTTTTGGACTATTTTGTAAAATGATGATATTTCTCATTTGGGAAGTCTTTTTAGAAAACCAGTTTTTGTAGCATGTGTATTATCATGTCTACAATCATTCCCCAAAGTTTTACATTTTTCTGAATTTATTTGATATTTTTAAACAGGGTTTTAAAATCAGCAAAACAGTTTTTGAATATGTCAGATTTCGGTCGACCGCACCGGTCGACCGAACATGAGTTCATATTCTCACTGGGCGACAGAGAGTCTGTCGGTCGACCGGTCCGGTCGACCGAAAAACTCCATCGGTCGACCGCACCGGTCGACCGACGATGGTCCAGAATGTTTTCCTCGTGTTTTTGCTCTCATCGGCCGACCGACGGAATTTTCGGTCGCCCGACAAAAGAGCCGTTGGTTCCTAACGGCTATTTCTGAGCTGATCTGTCTGGGGCTTTTCTGTCTTTCTCTTGGGGGTTTTTGGCTGAGTTTTGAGAGGGTATAAATACCCATTGCTGATCTCTTTTCAAATTATCTAAGAAGTTTTTAAACAAGTTTTAAACAAGGGTTTAAGTGTGTTTAAGGGTTTGTTTTGTTTGTGAAGAAGTTTTCACAAGTGGAGGAGATCATCTTCTTGTTTGGGCTCCAATCTCCATCTCTCCATCTTGTCTTCCATTGAGAAGTTTTCTAAACTCTACTCTAGCTTTCATTTATTATTTGTCAATTATCATTTCTATTAAAGCTAGTTTTATATTGAGTTTAGATTTGATTCCACTCATTGTTACACACTTGAGCTTATAGTATTTGCATACATAGTATAGTTGGGTGGTGAGAGATTGTAACTTTGAGTTGTGCTTTCATTGTGTTCTCATCCATAGTAGAGAACAATCACTTATTGTATTTGTGCTTTATTGAGAAATCACTTTGTAATACACTTGTACACCGAGTGAGGAGTGTGTGGTGAGAGTCGGGGATCGTCCCAAGAGGAGTGGCGTCGGTTGACGTGCCTAGGGAGAGGTTGTAACCGAGCACTTGAGGGAGACACGGCTAGGTCCAACACTTAGTGGGTGTAGAGTGTATTTACAAGAGTGTGAGTTGTAGATTTTTCGGTTAGCTAGAAAACCGAGTGTGTAGAAGAAGTTCCGGCTTCCAAACCGGATTGTGTTAGTGGATTTCTCCCCGGGAGTGGGGAGCGGAGACGTAGGACGGAAGGTCCGAACTCCGTGATCATATTGCTTGTTTGAGTTTGTCTTTGGCGTAGTTGTTTTTGCATTTATCTTATATTGCCAATTGTGCATTACTCATCCTTTTATGATCCACTATCTAGTTTATATTGTTTACCCTTGTGTTAGTTTATATATCCTTGCATATATTTTTTGCTATATATCTCTTTGCTAGGATATATCATATTGTATATTGCTTATCCTAGCTCATATATATTATTGCATTTCATACTTGCTAGGATAACTTGTTAATAAGTTTTAATTGGCATTTAAATCGGATTAGATTAGCATAAGACCCTAATCACCCTCCCTCTCGGGTCAAACAACCCGCATTGTAAAAACCACAACGCCGAGGTCACACCCGGGTTCCAAATTTAAAACGTAAGGGTAAACCCGCGTCTCAAGTTCAAAACGCAAGGGTCCACCCCCGTATTCCAGAAGCAGGATTATGATGCATACCTTAATACAGGTCCTGCATGGCAAATCCCTTCAACCAAGATACCTTCGAAGCAAGTGCAGAAAACGACTCCTTTATGACAAAGAATCAAAAGCTCCAAGATCAGAGTTGAGATCCAATGTATTCTGAAAATTCATCCCAGTCAACCGCGAACTTTCAAAAAATTTTGGAGGGGGTTCTGTAGACTATCTAAAAATTACTACAGATAGCTGATCCCATCAAATACCAGTGATGGAAGTTATAATTTGACGACTTCCAGAAGACTATAATTTAAAAACTTTCACGTAGATCGATGAAGGTTATAATCTGATAATCTTAACAACAACTGATGAAAACTCTAATTCAACAGCCTTTAGAATCAACATCAGCAGTTATAATCTGATGACTCTCATATTTTTAAGAAGCCAACATGAAGATTACAAGATGACGGTCTTTATAACGCTCTAACAAAAGAGACAATAAATTGACGATCTCTTCAAATCAAAATGCAGGGTTCATCCCTAGCGTTCAAGTTCAACACAGGGTTCATTCCTAACATTCCAGTTCAAAGCGCAGAGTTCATCCCTAGCGTTCCAGTTAAAAACGCAGGGTTCATCACCCACGTTCAAATCCAGACGCAAAGCTTATGGCTACGTTCCAAACTCCTAGAAACAAAATGTAGAGCTCGTAGCTTTGTTCTAGAATGAGACACAAAACTCAAGAGCTGCATTCTAATTTCAAAATGCAAGGGTCAGCCTTGCAGTCTAGATTCAAAATTCATCACAACTTGTGCATTCTTAGCCGCCAACGCAGGTCCCAACTCTGCGTTGCAGTCCCAGAACGTAGTGTTCGCACCCAGGATGCAGACCTCTGCATTTCAGCTTCAAAACACAAAGTAACCACTACATTTTCTACCCTAAGCGAAGCTCAACTATGCGTCCCAAGCCCAGGACACAGGGTCCACACCCAGAATACAATTCTTTGCGTTAGACTCATTCAAAGTACGAACTGAACGGTTCCAGAAACCGTTTTTCCCCACGATTTGAGAGATTTCTACCTCACTTAGGAGCAGATTAATGGGGCGGTTACACCCCATTCAAGCCTATTATGGAGAGAATTAAGGGGGTGGTTACACCCCTTAATCCTCTATAAATAGCTAGAATATCAGCTTAGTTCGGATCCTTCGGCTTGGCAGCAAAGAAGAGATCTTTGGCTGGCTTTTTGGGAGAATTGCTTTTTAATTAAGATCGGCAATTATCTCTTGGAGCATCTTCGGATCTTGGAAGATCTGGAGTATCATTAGGAGCCATTCTTGGAGCTTTCCTACTTGGCTTATAAACCGATTTTTGGTTCAAATTAACTATGTTACAGAGTTTAAACTCGCTCTGAGTTCTTAAACTCGTTAAGAGTTATTTTTAAACTTGTCACGCAAGTTATCCTCAACATCAATCAAGAGGAATCAACCATGTTCTAGTGAAATAAGACGTTCAGATCGTTAATGAAAAGACAACTCGACGCAAGTACTCGAGGGAGGCATCTCATCGCTACCGTGAAAAACCCAGAATTAAACAAATAGGAGAATTTACATCAGTTCTATTCTCTTTTCTAATCGGGAATTCAAATTATAATTGAGATTGAGAATGTTGTAAACATTCTTTTTCTAAGCAGTTAGAGAGAATAAAATCAAATTTAATTCTTTTAATTTTCTTATTGCAAATTTTCCAACGAACATATTTCACGCTCAAGGGATATTTGTTCAAAGAATTTATTCTACCATGTTTCTGTGAGATAAGATTCATTGTCCTAAGACTAGTTCAAGTCGAAAGGCACTAGTATCTAATGTATTGTATCTTCGATTCTCTTTGACGTTTCCTTTATTATTCTTGGTTCCATATGATGTCAAGTTTTGTGTATTTTTGAAATAGTGGGGGATTGTTGTGTATTTCAAAATACACAAAGAAAAATGTTTGATGTTCCCTAAAAAAATGTTTGGTCTACCCTATGCATATCAACCTTTGGTGTTCTCAATGTTTTCAATCTTTGGTGTTTCCAATGTTTCTACCTTTGACGTTCCCAACACGGTTTAACCTTTGGTATTTTCTATGTAGTATAACCTTTGATATTCCTATGTAGTATGACCTTTGATATTCCTATGTAGTATAACAAACAGGCTACACAAACTTCATAGCTACTTTCATGTAACAAATCTCAGGGGAAGATCTTTTATCAGTCTACACAATCGTTTCCTTATTCTCAACTTCCTCCTCAAATATCTCCCCTTCCATCTGTCATCTCTCTCAATCAACAATCAAAGTTGAAAGAGTGCGTCAACAAAACACCTTTGATGATCTTCGAAGTTTTGTAGCATCAACAACAAAAGTTTAAGAAAAAGGGTTCCTAATTTTTATTTATTTCATTCACCTTTTTATCTTTTAGATGCACATTTGCTTTGGTTTTATAAGAATACCATGAATTTGAATTGAACTTCTACGATTTTCTAAAGTTTAATCACTGGTACGTGTTGAAATTTTAGCATTTTCTATTCCCCGACTTTGCTTAATTAAGCTTTACTTTTGCTAAGTTAAAGTTTGATGGCACCAAACAACAAAATTTTGATTATCAACCGATGTTGGGGTTGAACAATTGACAACTCGCGCCCTCCGGATCTTGTGATGAACAATTAGCAAGCAAGAAATCACATTGAATCGAAAAACTTGCAGGAAAGAATAAATAAAAGAGAGAACACCAGAAATTTAATGAGGTTCGGTAGACGTGCCTGCATCCTCGGGAGCCACACCAGAAATTTTTTGATTATTGAAGAAAATACAAAGCTTGGAATAGGCCACACTCTCTCTAACATCTCTGATCTCAAAGTGCTCTCAAAACCCTCTTTTTCATGTATTTTTCCTCAAAAAACCNAACCTAAGTCAAAACGAATTCCAAATCGAATCAGGAACCCAAAATACCACTTTCGGTCGACTGATAGCTTAGCGTCAGTCAACTGACCAGAAGGTGTTTTTTCTCAGGACTGCTTGTGCACGTTATCGGTCGACTGATAATTCGTATCGGTCGACCGAACAGAATCTTTCATGTTTTCCTAGCGTTGGAATCAGTCGATCGATATTTATTATCAGTCAACTGATGGCTTTTTTTTCTGCTGTGTGCTTGTGCTTCCAGGTTTGGGTCTATACTCTCGAAACTAATAATCTCCCACTTGGAGACCAAACCTCCATCAATAAGTTCTCCCGAACTTCAGCCATCTTTGCAAGCATCTTCTCCTCCCTGAAAAAATTTCTTTCTTCAATCAACATCATTCTTAGTGATCCTACCTGTCCTTCTAGTGTGGCTCCACCCTCATCTCCTACGCATGAAGGCCAACTAAAGTTGCTCACAACTCCAATTTCTCGATGGTCGCTGGCTTAGTCAACATATCTGCAGGATTATGGCTCCCTAAAATTTTCTCCAATAGTAACTTCCCGACCTCTATCAGCGAGCGTATGAAGTGGTAACGCACGTCGATGTGCTTCGTTCTGGCATGATATACTAGATTCTTGGCAAGGTGTATAGCACTCTGGCTATCACAATAAAGAACTCTGTTCCCTGCTTCAGACCCAACTCTTCCAGACATCCGGTCAACCAAATCATCTCTTTGCTAGCTTTAGTCACTACGACATACTCTGCCTCAATCAAGGGACCCAATGTCACTATCTTCTGCAAACGTGAGACCCAACTTACTGTTATCGACCCTAAGGTAAAAACATATCCTATGGTACTTCGCCTCATATCATGATCATCGGCAAAGTCTGCATCTACGTATCCTTATCGTACCAACTCCTTTCTTCCAAAACACAGTAGCATATCTGTAGTCCCTCTCAAGTATCACAATATCTACTTCACAACCTCCTAATATCGCTTTCCTAGATTGCTGGCAAACTTGCTCACAACTCCCACTACATGGGCGATATCTGGCCTCGTGCAAACCATCACATACATGAGACTACCAATAGCTGATGAGTATGGCACTCTGGTCATGAACTCCTTCTTTGCATTTGTCTTGGGCGACTGCACCTCAGATAACCCGAACTGACTTTCGAGGGGCGTGCCAACGGCCTTCGCATTCTGCATGTTGAATCTCTGAGTACCTTCTCAATATATTAAGCCTGACTCAACTTCAACGTCCCTTCAGCCACATCCTGACTGATCGCATTCCAAGAATTTGCTTGGCTGCACCCAAATCCTTCATAGAAAACTCTTTTGCTAACTACTTCTTCAACTTGTTAATCTCCTATAAACATGACCATGTAACTAACATGTCATCTACGTACAATAATAATACGATATAGCTGGACTCGAACCTCTTTAAGTAGCAGCAATGATCTGAATTGCATCTTCCATAGCTATTGCTCTGCATGTGTCACGCCCTGTTTCCCAAAATACCTTAGAATCGGAACGTAAACAAGCCCGCGACGTATTAGATTAAAGAGAATAAATAAAAATAAACATTCCTCCTCAACCTAATAGCTAAGCGTCAAGAAATAAATGCAAAGACATAGGTCCTCGATCACAGATAGCGAGAATATAATAAACAACTCAGAACAGAATATCCATATCACAAGTGAATATCATCCAAGACATAAAGTTTGGGTCAAACGTGCCCTTATACAAAATTGAACAACTGAAAACTAAAGAAATATAAAATACATCATTCAACAAAAAAGAAAGAAAATACTGTAAAAATAAACTATGAACATCAACCAAGAAAAGGTAATTGAGCTTCGGCTTATTCTTTAACTTTATCTGCAAGGCACTCCTGCTTAGAATATTCTGGCTCTGGCATATCTCCAAGCTGGACCTGTCCTTCCTCTAAGTCTAACGTACACTAGAAAAATAGGTGTACGTCAACGTGCATGGCATATAGCAAGACCTCATAAAAGAAAAGAACGAACGAAAACCCAATGCGAAAAATGATACAATAACAGAAATAACAAAGAAACGTGCAACTAGAAATCTAACAAAATCAACATGCAAATTCACTACTAAAACATGATAAACGTAAAGCTAACTGCATACGGTAACCGGATCGAATACTAGCCATTCTAAAACTTACTAGTCCACATCTCACACAGAGTCAACGCTCGTATCATCGGATAACTGACTATTCACAAATCCCTTACGTGCACCCAATACGCCGCTACACTGGATCGGTCAGAGGGCTACACGCAATCCGATTTCAACCTGATTCGAACTCAAGCTAAACTCGGGTGAATGTCAAATTCACTGACCAAAGTGACTACACTGGCTTAAATTTGACCCAACAAACCAACCCCAAGCTATATCCGGTTACATGAACAAGGACTTCCCCATCCCCACTCTTCTTGTTCTTTTTAAGTCAACAATCAAAATCGCTATTAAAACTCTGGTTCACCATCTAATTCCAGTCAACACACCCATACATGACACTAGGTCTGTTCATGACGTATAAGGCCACTAAGTCATGAACTACTAAGGGTTCTCAAACACAATAAGAAATAATAAATAAGTCCAACTGATTCTATGTAATAACATAATGACAAGTCAAATACATTAAAATAAATCACAAAACATAAAATATAATTATGAATAGTAGAATTATGCATGCAGATCGATTTCATTAATATCTTATTATTCGAGCTTCTAAACTACTCATAAAAATTATCACTAGCTAGATAACATCTAATATAACTACGGTCAAAAGAAAATAAAAAACTGTGATTGTTTTACACATAAAATATCGCAGTCTACAACCATCAACACAAGATTATAAATTCATTAATTCCAAAATAAATATTTTTTTCAAAATAAAATTCTTTTAAAACATAATAATTATTCCAAAATAATCTTTTCTTAAAATAGTTTAATAATTCAAAATAACCCGTTTTCCTAAAATAAATTATTTTAAATTATTTATTTTAATAATTATTCAAAACCAACCCTTTTTTCCAAATAAATTCTTTTCTCATCATAATAATTCTAAAAACATCTCAAAATAACCACTTTTACATAAAATAATTATTCCTTTACATCTCAAAATAACCACTTTTACATAAAATAATTATTCCTTTAAATTACTTATCATAATATCATTATTAATATTAATCATCCACAAGCCCACACATATTCCTTTAAATTACTTATCATAATATCATTATTAATATTAATCATCCACAAGCCCACACAGATAATAACAATATTCATATGGTAACATAATCAAATCACAGTCAAATCGAAGCATATAATTAATTCATATTATATCTAAAAATTGAAACGATGAGTAAAAGCATATCGGCAAATATAATATTATAATGAATAAACAATCGGGAATATGGATCTTGCCTATGAGGCCAAGGGACATGCAGATGAGGTGACGATGCTATTGCCTGTTATTCGTTGTTCGACAACGCATGCAGCAGACCGTCAGCTAATTTGTGGAGCTGGACGGCAACATCGGCGACGAAGGAGCTCACAGTGGATCTGAGAAGAGGGGGCAGCAACGAGGATCTGACAGTGGTGAGGAGCGGTACTGATGGAGGCACGGGTCTGGGTGTGACAGATCTGGGCAGGGGTCGGCGACGCTCGGTGACGTGGGCAGTGGCATGGCTTCGAAGAGGAGGAGGGCTGTCAACGCATTGCCACGACATCAGGTGGTGGCGGGCTCTATGGTGAAGGTACAAGTTGCGTCAAAGGAGGCGGCGTGGCTGGTTGTTAGGCGACGAGGTAGTTGTAAAGGCGGAGGAGGCTTGGGTGGCTCTAATCCGATTAAATGCCAATTAAAATTAATTAATACGTTATCCTAGCAAGTATGAAATACAACAAGATATATGAGCTAGGATAAGCAATATGAATAATGAAATATATCCTATATGATGAACTATATATGCAAGGATATATGAACACAAGGGTAAACAATGTAAACAAGATAGTGGATGATATAGATAATGAGCTAATGACAATGGCGATATAAGATATGAACATAAATATGAATGAACGCCAAAGCACACTCAAACAAGCAATATGATCACGGAGTTCGGACCTTCCGTCCTACGTCTCCGCTCCCCACTCCCGGGGAGAAATCCACTAACACAATCCGGTTTGGAAGCCGGAACTTCTTCTACACACTCGGTTTTCTAGCTAACCGAAAACTCTACAACTCACACTCTTGCAATCACACTCTACACCCACTAAGTGTTGGACCTAGCCGTGTCTCCCTCAAGTGCTCGGTTACAACCTCTCTCTAGGCACGTCAACCGACGCCACTCCTCTTGGGACGATCCCCGACTCTCACCACACACTCCTCAATCGGTGTACAAGTGTATTACAAAGTGATTCTCACGATAAGCACAAATATAAATCAATTGATTGTTCTTTAAACAAGGTGAGAACTCAATTAAGCACAACTCTTAGTCACAAACCCACAACCCTAAATTATACTATGAATGTAAATACAATAAGCTCAATAGGTTGTGTGTGATCAAAGAGATAAAACAATATAAACTCAATATGAAATCTAGCTTATGAAATTAAGAACAAACTTATAAAATGCTAGAATTGAGTTTAAGAAAACTTCTCTATAGATGACAAGAGAGAGGGAGAAGAATGAATGCTCAAACACCAAGGATGATCTCCACTTGCTCTTGTGAAATTGAATTCACAAACTCAAACCCTCAATTAAAAGCTCTTTAAACCAAACTTAAACAAGCACTAAACAAGTTTAAACCTTTGTTAAACTATTTTAAAACATTCTCTTTGATGTCTTAAAACTGAGGTATAAGGGGGTATTTATAGCCTCCCAATACCTCAAACAAAAGCCCAAACCAAAAGACAAAACAGCCCCAAGGCAACGGTAAAAAAACTAGCCGTTGGAAGCTGAAAACAACATCGTCGGTCGACCGGAAAATTCATCGGTCGACCGAAAATTTTCATCGGTCGACCGGACCGGTCGACCGACAAACTCTCTGTCGCATGGTGAGAAATGAACCAATGATCGGTCGACCGGTACGATCGACCGGAAACTGATATTCCAGGTTCTAAAACTGTTTATCTGATTTTAAAACACTGTTTAAAAATATCAAATAAATTCCAAAAAATGTAAAACTTTGGGGAATGATTGTAGACATGATAATAAACCGTTTATCTGATATTCCGAAAATTCCGTCGGTCGACCGATGAGAGAAAAAACACGAAGAAAACGTTCTGGACCATCGTCGGTCGACCGGAAATTCTGTCGGTCGACCGATTTGAGCTCTCGGTCGACCGGACCGGTCGACCGACGATTCTCTGGAAAAATACTGACGTTTTGACCTCAGGTTCGGTCGACCGGTGCGGTCGACCGAAATCTGACATATTCAAAAACTGTTTTGCTGATTTTAAAACCCTGTTTAAAAATATCAAATAAATTCCAAAAAATGTAAAACTTTGGGGAATGATTGTAGACAAGATAATAAACATGCTACAATGACTAGTTTCGAAAAAGGACTTCCCAAATGAAAAATATCATCATTTTGCAAGATAGTCCAAAACACGAAAGTGTAAACATGTGAATTTTGATATTTTAGCTAAACCAGCTTTTGAAACTTTACAAAATGATTTTATAGACTTGAAGAAAGATGTAAACTATTGTTATGAAGTCTATAAACAAAGAATGTAGTATTTTATCAAAATACACATATAATGCACTAAAACATGATTTCATTTAACTAACTAAAATTGATATTGATGAAATCATATATATGCATATGAGTATGAAACAAAAATATGTTTTCTAATTATATTCAATTGTTTCATAGTAAAACTTGAAAACTATCAAACCAAAACATATATGTATATATATAACTATATATATACAAAAACCAAAACGTGTATGTGTGTATATGATTGAGCTTAAAGTACTAACACACATAATATAAATTCCTAAACTAAATTACCCAAGCAATGATCTTGATCTTCAATAAGCTTGACTTGGTAATCTCGCGGATGAAGCTTGAACTTGGATCTTGAACTTTGAATAGCAAGGCTTCACCGACATTATGATCGTTGAAGCTCTATTCCATCCAACCTCCAACAACGTTGTTTGTCTATAATAAATAAGAAAACACAAATACTAGACAAACAACATTAGTGGTAAATTATTTGTTAAACATCATCAAAACAAGAAGGCTAACAATCTCCCCCTTTTTGATGATGACAAACAATTTAAAAAAAGAAGTATATGCATGAAGGAAATGAATATATAAATTATAATTCACATGCATATAAACAAACAAGATAGATATACTCACAATATTTCTCCCCCTTTGACAACATCAAAAAGGGGACAAAAGAATTAAGAGAGAGAAAGCTCCCCCTACTAATAAGCATAGGTGAGTATCAAACAAGTATAGGGATTGTTCCCCCTATCAAAAAGCCATATAGAATATATGCGATGAAGATCATGGCAAACATATGTGAGCAAGCATACATGAATATGCTAAAGATTTACTCACATACATGACGATAATGAGAACACATATAAATATGTCAATATGAAAATAGTGTGTCATTAACACAAAAAATATAAAAACCATATAAAAGAATAGATTTATGAAATCAAAAGAAGAGGAACATGAGAATCATGCAAAAAAATTTCAAATGAAAACAAATCAACCAAAAGAAATCATAAATCAAAGTTTATATTCAAAAACAATGTTTGATCAATAAAGAAATTTTTCTTTACATAACTTGATCAAACCACTATCATTTAAGCTCAAAGCCCTAGGGTTATGAACCCGTTTGGGCGCATGTGGTGCACGAAAGTGGTCAAAACAAAAATTATATAAATGACCTTTACGATTGCAATTTGTGCAATGAAAAGGTTGAAATAATTTGCGTTGACCAAATGGTTGTGCACGGAAAACATTAGAAACATTTGCAAAAATAGATGATCTTTTAAAATTATTTTGCAAATGTGAAACTCTCTTTATATCAAAACAAAATTTGGCCAAATGACCAAATCGACCACAAAAATCACATTTAAACACATGAGCATGCTTATGATGAACATGATGAGTATATGCATGTGTATGTGATGAAGAAGCCTTATGAGATGCACAAGAAACATTAGTCTTGGAGGAATATTTATGTGCATCATAGCAAAATTTAGCTAAATGGCCTTTACGACCACAAATGGAGCACTTGTAAACTTTGCTATACAAGTGTGCATAGTGTGTGGGTGATTTTGTAGCACTAGATTTAGCACACTTGTCCATAAGTTTCTTATGATTATTAATGCATATTTTCAAAGTGGAATCTAAAAATGAAATACTATTTTTCATAAGATTCAAATCTTCATTTTTAGGCACATATGCATTCTTAGAAGTAGAACATAAATAGTCATTTATAAAAAAAGCAGTATTATTTTGTATGTTCTTTACTTCTAACATGGCATTATCTCTTTCATGAGTTAAACTAGCGACGTTTGAAGTTAAAGAAACATGATCCAATTTTAATTTTTCATTGTTTTCTTTAAGGATCACATTTTCATTAGAAATAGTTTCAAACTTAGATGTTAACAACTCATGATCGGATTTCAAAATTTCATGCTTGCTTTGTAAATTAATGAAATCATTTTGCAATTTGTTAAAGGCATGTAATAATTTTTCACTAGCACTAGCAAGTTCATCATTAGGTAAATCATTTATGGTTTCAAGCTCGCAAACCTCACTAGGGCTATCGCCTAGTGGCCATGTGCATGATGCTCCATATGGACTTGAAGCGGGATCCTCCAAAGCTTGTCGGATCACCTCCAAGTCTCCTTGATGTGCTTCAATAAATGTCCATAAGGTGTAAGCACTATCAAAAGAATCAAGCTTGTTAGACATAAATGAATCAAATGCATTTAATAAAAATTCTAACATAAGCTTGTTCATAATAAACATCTTTTTATCATGTTTGCTCCACTTGGATTTCTCCAACGTGGGCACAATATAAGCACAATTAATGATTTCCCATAAATCGATATTTTTAGATTGAACAAATATTTTGAATCTAAAATACCATTGAGCATAGGGAAAAACATTGAATTTAATAACAATACTAGAATCATAGCCTAAACAAGATGCATCATTCATATCCATAATTTGTAAAAAATATGCAAGCAAGATGCAAATGTAATCAAAACAAGATTAGCATAATAAAATAACTTGGATCTTTAACTCAAGGTGATTAGACCTTAAATCAAAGAGTACCAAGATCTGATACCAATTGTTGGACCCTAGAGGGGGGGTGATTAGGGTCTTATGCTAATCTAATCCAATTAAATACCAATTAAAACTAATTAATAAGTTTATTCTTGCAAGATAGATATACAAACAGTTATGTGCAAGAATATGTAATATACACAAGGTGATATATCCTATATGATAGAAATATATGCAAGGATATATAAACAATAAGATATATCCTAACAAAGAGATATAGACAATGTATGTGCAAGGATATATAAACTAACACAAGGGTAAACAATATGAACTAGATAGTGGATGATATAGATAATGAGCTAATGACGATGGCGATATAAGATATGAACATAAATATGAATGAACGCCAAAGCACACTCAAACAAGCAATATGATCACGGAGTTCGGACCTTCCGTCCTACGTCTCCGCTCCCCACTCCCGGGGAGAAATCCACTAACACAATCCGGTTTGGAAGCCGGAACTTCTTCTACACACTCGGTTTTCTAGCTAACCGAAAACTCTACAACTCACACTCTTGCAATCACACTCTACACCCACTAAGTGTTGGACCTAGCCGTGTCTCCCTCAAGTGCTCGGTTACAACCTCTCCCTAGGCACGTCAACCGACGCCACTCCTCTTGGGACGATCCCCGACTCTCACCACACACTCCTCACTCGGTGTACAAGTGTATTACAAAGTGATTCTCACAATAAGCACAAATATGACAAATGATTGTTCTCAAAACAAGGTGAGAACTCAATTAAGCTCACTCTCAATGTCACAAACCCACAACCCTAAATTATACTATGAATGTAAATACAATAAGCTCAAAAGGTTGTGTGTGAACAAAGAGATATAAATCAAAACTAAACTCAATGTAGTTCTAGCTTAATAACAATGATAATCAAATATATAAAAAAGCTAGAAATAGAGTTTAGAAAACTTCTCAATATATCAAGAGTTGGAGGGACATGGTGAGAAATGAACCAATGATCGGTCGACCGGTACGGTCGACCGGAAACTGATATTCCAGGTTCTGAAAACTGTTTATCTGATTTTAAAACACTGTTTAAAAATATCAAATAAATTCCAAAAAATGTAAAACTTTGGGGAATGATTGTAGACAATATAATAAACGTGCTACAATGACTGGTTTCGAAAAAGGACTTCCTAAATGAAAAATATCATCATTTTGCAAGATAGTCCAAAACACGAAAGTGTAAACATGTGAATTTTGACATTTTGGTTAAACCAACTTTTGAAACTTTACAAAATAATTTTATAGACTTGAAGAAAGATGTAAACTATTGTTATAAAGTCTATAAACAAAGAATGTGGTATTTTATCAAAATACACATATAATGCACTAAAACATGATTTCATTTAACTAACTAAAATTGATATTGATGAAATCATATATGTGCATATGAGTATGAAACAAAAATTTGTTTTCTAATTATATTCAATTGTTTCATAGTAAAACTTGAAAACTATCAAACCAAAATATATATGTATATATATAACTATATATATACAAAAACCAAAACGTGTATGTGTGTATATGATTGAGCTTAAAGTACTAACACACATAATATAAATTCCTAAACTAAATTACCCAAGCTAGATCTTGATCTTCAATAAGCTCTTCTAGGTAATCTCGCGGATGAAGCTTTAACTTGGATCTTGAACTTTGAATAGCAAGGCTTCACCGACATTCCGCCAACCTCCTTTGGATATGATCGTTGAAGCTCTATTCCATCCATCCTCCAACAACGTTGTTTGTCTACAAAACATAGGAATGCACAAACACTAGACAAACAACATTAGTAATAAATTGTTTGTTAAACATCATCAAAACAAGAAGGCCAACAATCTCCCCCTTTTTGATGATGACAAACAATTTACAAAAAGGAATATATAGGCGGCGTGAAACGTGAACAGGAGAAGAAATGTGTATATATATATATAGTAGAAAATTAGGGTTTGAAAAATAATTAAAAATAATATTAATTACAAAATAAATTAAATAATTATATGAAAATTATCTACACATCAAAACGTACCAGTTATACTAATACGACAGATAATATGCAACAATAGTAATAATACAACAAATTGTACAATTAAACGAGAATAACTAATAAAAAATATAATTACTTACATTTAAAAAAATTATGGAAGAATTATCTACATAATAAAACTTACCAGTTATACTAATACAACGGATAATATACAATAATAGTAATAATACAACAAATTGTACAAAATAATACGTAATAATAATACAACGTATTATACGAAATAATATGTAATAGTAAAATAATACAACGTATTATTCAAAATGATACGTAATAGTATCGATAACATAACAGATTAATTCTAGAAATTTTTACTGTACTAAATAAATTTATAAATATCTAAATTATTTAAATATATATAAAACTTGGACTTTAAATCAAAGAAAATTCTAGAAAATTAAGAAAAATATAAATACTATTTTAAAAATAATAATTAAATATTTTAAAATACCAAAAAATATTTTAACTAGTATTAAAAATTCATGATCATTACAACATGAAATTATCAAACTTTCTATACCACTGTCTTGGAGCCTGTTTCAAACCGTAAAAGCTCTTATTGAGCCTACACACTATCTCTTCCTTTCCTTCCTCTATAAAGCCAATATGTTACTTTATGAAAAATTTCTTCATCCAAGTCACCATGAAGAATGGTAGTCTTCATATCCAACTACTCAATGTAGAGATTTTCAGTAGCTACTAAAGTCAACACCACTCTGATGGTTGTAAGCTTCACGACGGGGGAAAATATCTTCGTATAATCCACTCCTTCCCTTTTGTTCGAACCCTTTCATAACTAATCTGGCCTTGTATCTTTTGCTTTCATCACTCTCCTACTTAACCCGGTAGACCCACTTGTTATGTAAGGTTTTCTTCTACGCATGTAGCTGGGCTAGCTCCCATATCTTATTCAAGCGGAGAGAATCCATCTCTTCTTACACCGCATGCTCCTACTGTTGAGATTCACTAACTTATATTGCCTCCTCATAACACTCTGATTCTCCACTGTCTGTTAAAAGTAAGTAATCTAGTGACGAAAGTTATCTGATATTTGGTTTGGATACTCTGGATGACCTCCTAAGATCCTCGCCCTAGGTACCTGTCTCTGCACATGGAGTCTCCTCCGTTCTTGGTCAGAACTGATATTGTCTCCCCTGATGGGGCATAAATATGTACTAAAAGTTGCAAGTGCACAACCAATCAAGTTATAGTATAAAGAGTTATCGATCCCATGAGAAAGGTGTTTGTAGGAGAAAATTAAAATCAGTTCTTATGTTGAGTGCGTGACAAAAATAGGTGTGATGAAAATTTTGAATGTAAAGAGATATGAGGAGTATTGGGAATATGTGCAAAAGTCAATAAATAAGATGTTAGATGATAGAAATGAAGAGTGGATGTGATAAAAGAATAAATAAAATCATAAGGAAAGAAAAATAAAGGAAATAATAATCACGAAACAAATAAGAGAAAATCAAGAACTAAGGAAAAATCAAGAAAGAAAATATGGATGATTCAATTAATGATATGAGAAATCTAGAATTGAATCCACTAGCTAATATCAATTATAAAATATAAACTATTCACTTTTTTTATCGTATTTTACTTTAGATTTATTAAGAATAGACTATCAAACCATTTAAGGAAAGTATAACCTATCAAATTGTCATCTAAGAAAAATTAATATTCATGATAAGAACAACAATAAGATAATATTTCTAGAATTCATAAGCATAACCTATCAAATCATTAAAGATAAGCATAGATTATCAAATTCTTCTTCTACCAATTAGTTCTCTAGTTGATTATCATGTACACGATCATTTTAAGCATAAGAGAATAATTCATACAATATAAATAAAATCAATCTATTTTCATGCAATTCTAATATTCCTATAAGAATTAGTTCCATATCTTAAGAAATAAAAACAAGGAATGAAATGAAAAGAATAATAACTAATTACAAAGAAGAGAAATGAAAATAAGGAAATTTATACTATGATCAAGAAATAAATCTAACTAAATTGCAAAAGAAATGAAAATACAAGAAAATAAATCTACTCTATAAATTAAAATGTAAAACAAAATAAAGATAAGAAAATAAATCTACTCTACAAGTCATAAATGTAAATCTAAACTAATAAGCAATAAAAAAAATTACTAAAAAGAAATAAAAAATGAAATAGAAAATTAATAATAAAATAAAAACAAACCTTCAAATTGATCTTCATCTCCATCATCATCATCAAATAAAGAGAAAAAAATTTAAAGTGGTAAAAAAAATTCTTTTATTGATTGTAACAAAGATACAAAATTGGAAGGTCTCTCAATTAAGAGTAACCCTCCTCTCCAAATAGAGTTATAAAATTTTTCACACCCCTAACCCCTCACTCTCTACCCCTATTTATAGTAAACATCAATGAATGTGAGCCATTAGATTAAATTCTTATCCAAAACCCTTAAATTTTAGCCTTAGATGCGTAACATACTCTCGTCGACATCGATATCAGCATCAATGTTGGAATCGATGCGGGCATTGATGCTAGCATCAATGTCTCCATCGATGCGTAGGCTTCTCCAATTATTGGCCGTAGTTTTTCTTCTCCTTTAGGCTTTTGGGCTTGGACTTTGGGCTTTTGAGCTTGGTCTATGGCCTTTTGCTTGTATTCTTCATGGGCTTTTGTTGAGAGAAGAGATTTTAGGATTTATTCTTCTTTAACCTATAATTAAAAATAAAAATAATTATTAGTGGTATATTTATTCATTAAAAATAGATAATAGGGGTGTTATGGTAACTTACCATCTAAAGATGAAGATATTGAAAGATTATCTGCATAGGCTTAAAAAAGTCATGGTCCAAACCGGCTTAAAGGCCCAAAAGCCCAGCCAAGGGCAAGTCTATCAGCTAGCCGAGCAGACAAGTTATCTTTTGACCAAGGGTCATCATTACCGACTCGAAGTACGGGATCTGTCGGTCCCTCGTAATTAAGACGACTCCTCGAGTAGACGACTCGACCATCACTCGATCCGAAGCTCACTTGGCTGTCAGGTCGAAAAATCATAATGACAACTCGCAAACCGACCCGCCTCTACTCAGGGGATGAGATCCAGCTAAGCTCGCTTCAGATATCAATTGACACTACAGTATTGATTAGTCCCATCAAGATCTCTGCTCTGACAAATCCCGTGCATAAGCCGCTTATTCTACTCACAAGTCACTTCTCAGGGATCACCATGATGCTCTCCTGGGCTCGAATGACTTCCCCTCGAATCACCAACCGCCATCTGGAGGGGGAAGGACGACCAAGCAGTTGGCCTATCCTCTGTCATGTCTCATCTGTCCAATCCAGGATACTGAGAAGATATTTCTCTCTTGTACTTGAATGACTTCCCTTCCAATCGTCAGGTGATATCTGGAAGGAGAAGGATGACTCAGCAGCCTGTCTGCTCACCCCTCAACCGCCTCCTGTGCATAGTCAAAGCCAAGGGTTAAACTCCCAGAGGTGATGGGCTATAAAAGGAGGGGAAGAAGGTAAAAGATGGGGAGGATTTTTTCTGCTACTTCTTCATAAAAGCTCTGAATTTACCTTTGTTAAAAAGAACTGGTAACTCTCAAAGAGTACCCTCTAAGGACCTCAATGGCCCAGGTACTCTCCCTCAAACCCCACTCAAGCTCATCAGCTGACTTGACCGTCGGAGGTACCACGGGGGAAATGAGCCACGCCCTCCCACAGGTTTCTTCTTGTTTGTGCAGAAGGATCAAGAATTCTAGTCTAAGGATCGGACATAAAGTCAGAGGAGGATTCGGCCCCATCTCTCATCCTATCCCTATTCGCCACCAACGCGAAGACCAGAACTGCAACCCCCTCGATTGTGTGATATCAGACATCAACAGAGGGTATAAAATTGTAATAAAAATATGATTATCAAATACCCCACACCTAAACTTTTGCTAGTCCTTTAGCAAAGAAAGAAATTAAAAATCCTAACCCACTTTCACAGAAATAACGGTTGTATTTAGTGCATACAACAAGCCTTTAAACCCCTAAGGTACCCTAGTGGACGAGTTATAGTCTCGTGAGGGTTTGCAGTGAATATACCCATAAAATTCGGTCAACTTACCAATTTAAAGAAGTCAGTAAATAACTATTTTTTTTTTTGATATATTTAGACATTCTAATTGAAGCTAGTTATTACTCAAAAAAATATTTTTATATATAACTCCAAGGTAAATCTCCTAAAAATTCTTTTCATTATAGCAATACAAAATCAAGTCAAACTTAGAAATTTAATTTAAAAGTTTTGAAAAGAACATGCTAACTCTTTGTTTTAAATAACTTTTAAGTCTCTTGATCAAAAATTATTTTTCAAGACCATATATATAAATATAACAATATATAAAAAAATGGTGAGTGTTATCATCATTTTTTCACTCTTTATTTATTGGTAATTTTTTTCTATTTAATCGGGCTTTCTAAGTGACCATTTAACGAGTTTTGGGCCAATGAATCCCAACCCAATTGGCTTAGGTCATTAAGTATGGAAATACTATTTGGGCTTAATTACTCAGTAAACGTAGGCTTTATAATATAGAATCATATTGAATTTAAGAGTTTTTTAATTTTTTTATGTATATAGTCTAAGAAAAAAAATGTAAATCAAGACAACCTGAAAAAATTATTTTCAACTCTAAGTTAAGCATGCAAAAATTCTATTATTTTAATTAAAAGTCTAAGTTAAGGCTTAAGTAAAGTATACTACTTTAAAAAATTATTTGTTAAGAAATTTATTTAGAGTTATCATAAAAGGTGAACTTGAGTAAATTACTAACTATGGATTAGAAAATTTAAAATTTATCAAATAAATTAATTATTACTTAACTCTATTAATTTCGCAAGTGACAATTTTTTTAACTAACAAAACAAAAGTGCTTCAAAAATTTCTAAAACAAAATATTAACTAGCAAAATAAAAAGGAATATCTAACTAGCTTACACCCCCACACCCAGATGTTGCATTGTCCTCAAAACAAATACTAACAATAACATCCAATATATCACGATTTATAAATACATACCGAAATAAAGATCAAAGACTGAGTAAAAAAAATAACATCCCTCACTGCTCATCTCCAGATAGATTGTCATCCACATCATCAGCGGTAGCTGCTGAACTCAGTCTCGCCTCATCCTCTCTAGGGAAATCATCAGGCTGAAGCGGTGTGATACAACTCTGAAGCTCAGGTGGAGGCCCAATTGTATTTCCATGTTCCCTCTGCCACTCTCTCGCCAAATATGCCAGGGTCTTGGTGGTGTAGTTCAATTGACCCTGCATCCTATGCATATGACTCTGTATCCTAGCCAACTCTTCATGAATGGGGTTATGTGTATCTTGTTGGTGCTGAGGAGGAGCTCTACGTGAAGAACCTGACTGATCTCATCTTGAAATGCTCATCCTCACAGTCTGATCATTTAATAACCCCTTCTCTGCTTCTAATCTATCCTCTGCGAATACGGGAACATGAAATCTATGGCAGAGTCTAGTAATAAAATAGGGATAAATAAGCTAAGCTCGTGATGCAGACTGTGTCTTGGCCCAATCCAACACACCCTCCACTGATGATCGCATCCACACAAATATAATCCTCGATATATCAAGTTGCTGACCAGTGGCTATCAAAAAAAGAAGGAGTATATCGTGGATGGTAATGACAGAGTATGCTGTGGTGGGTTTCAAATTAAAGTTTTAGGAAAAGATTAATTAATCTATATTCTGGTTTGAGATTTCCTGAACCGAAATTAGATGTGAAAATCATTCCACACAAAGTCATGGATATGTTATTGTATTCTGGTGTACAAGGTCGTAATGTAGAAGCTAAGTGAAAATAATCAGGTACATTAGTTGGTGGTTCTGCAAGTCCAAGGTAGCACGAATTGTGGGAAGATCAAAAACAACACTGACACCCCTAACTACAGAAAAGGTTGAAAATTCTCTATCTGGATCAATTTCCCATCCAGAATAGAACTCACGGACTAATGAAATATTTTCTTTTTCTAGGGGTTTATTCATCATGCCTTGAAGTCCTACTGCAGTTAACATGGTAAGTGTAGGTTGATATGCCTGTAGTGCACTAATCTGAAAACTTCTCTTAAACATTTAGACCCACAATTCTGGCCTCTGGCCAGAATTGTGGGTCTATCTATGTCAGTATCAAAAGTTCTTAAGAAGATGATGAACTGGCTCGGGATCTAAAAAAAATGAAAGAAAAAAAAAAGAAAAAAATGATATTTTAATAACAAAATTCTAAAAAAAACTTAATTTTTATTAAGAATTTAGCTACAAATTATTCAACATGAGTTAATTTCAAGTTATCAAAATTTTGACTTGTCAATAAAATTCCTTAAAACCATTCTTTTGGGAAAAATGTCAAAATTTTGATAACTTGATCGGTGAAACATACATGTTGACATGATAATAATAAGCTAAACCTTACAAATATTGAATTTAATAAAACATCCTCAATTACCCAATATTTTTTTATCATAACAAATTATGTGAAAAGTGTACCCAATTCAAACTTCAATTTGACCAATTATTCACCTTTTACACAAGTTAAAATTTGAATTTAAAAAATTCACACAAAACACCCCAAATTCATTACCCAAAATTCAAACTTCAGTCTGAAATTATTGGCAAACTTATCCTTCTTCATTTGAATTATTATTTGAATTTTGAATTTTTGCACAAAACACTCCAAATTCAAGTTTCATATTTTGCATAAAACACCCCTAACTTCAAACTTCCATTGGAATTTATTTGTAAATAAATCATTCTTCACCCAAGTTGAAGGTCTGAATGTGTTTTTTTTTTGCACAAAACCCCCTAGAATTTTTAGATTTGCATAAATCACTATATATTGAAATTTTGATTTTGCACAAAACACCTCCAGAAGTTTTTTAGATTTTGTACAACATATTATCAATTTAAAATCACTCACCCAGAAATTGTGTGTTTTTGCACAAAACCCCCAAGAAATTTTCAGATTTGCATAAATCCCATAATTTACCCTTAATTTGTCAAATTGATCAATTTTTATCATGAATCAACACAAAACTATGATAATAATCCAAAACTATCCATGACTCAACCACAAGATCATCTATGTATACATTTAAAATAATGAAATTACAAGATCAAGATAGAAAATATACCCTGGGGAGATGTGTAGAGGTGGAAGAAGCCCAAAAATAGCGAAGAATTTGTCTCCAATACGTCGGGTCCTCTTGAGAGTTTGTTAGGGTGATTTTAGGACTCTTGAGATTCTTTTCGGGTTGGGAAGAAGAAAAGATGAATGAAAACAGCAAAGGGAAGAGAATGACAGCGATTTTGATGTGGCAGGCCCTAGGCATCGATGCTAGCATGGATGTTGTCATCGATGCCTAGGGTTTTGGCATTTGGGCTAACCGACCCAAACGCGGTTTTGTGTAAATTTTATTATTATTATTTTGGGTTTTTTTATGGGCCATGTGTTGGTCATGGGCTTTTATTTTTTTAATGGGCCGAATTATTTTTTTTCTCATGACAAACTGAATCAACGATTTTTAGATTTTTTTATATTAAAAATATTTGATTTTTTTAGAAACTTCTTTTTTTTATATTTGTGCTAATTTTCGTAAAATTGATTTGTCATGAAAAATCTTGGTTTTCTCTTTGTAAATTTTTGAGTTTATGTATGCATTATTTTGAATTTCTTCCAACTCATTTATTTGGAGCAATCTGTTTTTACCTGTCGAGTCTAAATCAAAATTTAACTGTTTGATAGCCCACATTGCTCGGTGTTCCAACTCCACTGGTAGATGACATGCTTTTCCAAACACGAGACTGTATGGTGACATCCCCAAATTGGCCTTGAATGCTGTTCTATATACCTATAGAGCATCACATAATTTTACAGACCAATCATTTTTTTGTTATGATTAACTGTTTTTCTACGATTTGATTGATCTGCATGTTTGTGACCTCTACTTGACCACTGGTTTGGGGGTGGTAATGAGTTGATAATTTATGTGTGATTGAATATTTCCTCATCAAAGCCTCAAAAGAACGGTTATAAAAATATGTACTATTATCGCTAATGATCGCTCGGGGCACTCCAAACCATGCAAAAACATTCTCCTTCAAAAAACTTGACAACAACCTTGTTGTCATTAGTTTTGCAAGCTACTACCTCAACCCATTTTGATATGTATTCGACGGCTACTAGAATGTAAACATTTCCAAAGGAATTTAAAAATGATCCCATGAAATTGATACCCCACAAATCTAAAAGTTCAACAGATAAGATGGGTTGTAAGGGCATCATATTTCTTCTAGTGATTTTTCTTAAAAGTTGACAGCGGTTACAAGTTTTAAAAAACTCATATGAATCCTTAAAAAGAGTGGGCCAATATAACCCACATTAGAGAATTTTTTTCAGTTGTTTTTCTTAGGCCAAAGTGGCCCCTACATGCTTGCTCATAACAGAATGACAGAACACTCATAGTTTCTTCAACGGGAACACACTTTCTAAAGATCTGATCTAGATAGTATTTGAACATATATGGATTATCCCAATAAAATTATTTTACCTGGGAGAGAAAACGGGATCCATCATGTTTAGACCAATGAGAAGGGATCTATTTCATGACTAAGTAATTCATAATATCAACAAACCAATGGACATATTGGATTTGTAGGAGTTGTTCATCTAGGAAATGTTTGTTGATTGGGACGGTAAAAACTTTAGTTAAAGACCCGATGAGGTAGGATCTGAATTTTGCTAAGGCAAAGACTACAACTAAAAACTATTTTTCCGTGACAGAGTAATTTTGCTGGGCATCGTTCAGAGTCCTACTAGCGTAGTAGATCACATGTGGTTTTCCATCAAACTATTATCCTAAAACAACACCAATTGTAGAATCAGATCATACATCAGTTCGAAGGGTAAGGTCCAGTCTGGTGCATGAATGATAGGATCTGTGGTTAGCTCCTTTTTCAGATATTCAAAAGCTTTGAGGCGTTCGGAAGAGAAATCAAATGATGTATCCTTGGCTAAGAGATTGGTCAGTGGTCTAACAATTTTGCTAAAATCTTTGATGAAACGTCGGTAAAAACCAGCATCACCAAGAAATGATCTGACATCTTTAATAGTTTTAGGAGGAGGAAGATTAGAAATGAGATCTACCTTAGCTTTGTCTACTTCGATTTCCCTGTTGGAAACTACATGTTCTAAGACAATGCTCTGCTTGACCATGATGGGACATTTCTCCCAATTGAGAGTCAGATTTTGACCGTACACCATTAGGACCAGTTTATTATGATGTAAACATTAGGAAAGTGTGTCACCAAAAATGGAAAAGTCGTCCATGAAAATTTTGAGGAATCTATCTACCATGTCGGAGAAAATACTAATCATGCAGCATTGGAATGTGGCTGGTGTATTACATAGCCCAAAAGGCATGCGCCGGTATGCGAATGTTCCATACGGGCAAGTGAAGGTAGTTTTCTCCTAATCTTCAAGAGCGATAAGGATTTGATTGTAACCTGAATATCCATCTAGGAAATAATAGAACACGTGTCCCGCTAAGCACTCTAACATTTGGTCAATGAATAGAAGAGGATGTTGGCCTTCTTGTTTTGATGATGTTTAACAAACAATTTACTTCTAATGTTGTTTATCTAGTGTTTATGTTTTTGTATTTATTCTAGGCAAACAACGAGTTAGAGGTTGGATGGATTGCGCTTCAACGATAATATCCAATGGAGGTTGGCGGAATAGTAGGTGAAGCTATGTTTGTTTCAATTAATCAATTGGAGTGAGAGACAACCTTAATACCTTAGTGTCATAATATTTGAATTAGATTTAAATTAAAAAACTTTAATTTAAATCAACTGAATTTCGAAAAAATTTAATTGGGGTCTCACAGCTTAATTAGGGCCCATAATTTAATTGAAGAAATTAAGTATACCAAAGTGGACCCATGAAAAGCCGAGGCTTAACCATAATGAACACGAAGTTCCCTTTCATCAAGCTTGGGTAATTTAGTTTAGGAGTTTATATTATGTGTGTTAATACCTTAAGCTCAATATAACACACACACACACACACACATTTATTGGTTTCCATGTATATATATAGTTATATATATAAATATATGTTTTGGTTTGATAGTTTTCAAGTTTTACTATGAAACAATTAAATATATTTAGAAAACATATTTTAGTTTCATACTTATATGCATATATATGATTTCATCAATATCAATTTTATTTAGTAGGTTCGTTTGATAAAAGAACGCGAGGTTCAACTTGGGAACAAACGCGAGGTTCGTTTAAAAATGAACATGAGGTTCGTCTGAAGTTCGAACACGAAGTTTGTCTGAAGTACGAACGCGAGGTTCGTCTGAAGTACGAACGCGAGGTTCGTCTGAAGTACGAACGTGAGGTTCGTCTGAAGTTCGAACGCGAGGTTCGTCTGAAGTACGAACGCGAGGTTCGTCTGAAGTTCGAACGCGAGGTTCGTCTGAAGTACAAACGTGAGGTTCATCTGAAGTTCGAACGCGAGGTTCGTCTGAAGTACGAACGCGAGGTTCGTCTGAAGTACGAACGCGAGGTTCGTTAAAAAATTAGTGCATTATATGTGTATTTTGATAAAATACTATATTCATTGTTTATAGACTTCATAACAATAGCTTACATCTTTCTTCAAGTCTATAAACTCATTTTGTAATGTTTCAAAACATGGTTAAGCTAAAATATTAAAACTCGTATGTTTACACTTTCATGTTTTGGACTATTTTGCAAAATAATGATATTTCTTATTTGGGAAGTCCTTTAGAAAATTAGTTTTTGTAGCATGTGTATTATCTTGTCTACAATCATTTCCCAAAGTTTCATAATTTTTACAATTTATTTGATATTTTAAACAGTATTTTAAAATCAGCAAACTGCTTTCAAACTTGAATTTTTTATATATCAGTTTGCGGTCGACCGCCACGGTCGACCGCGCCTATGTCTTTTGCTGATTGGACTGCAAAAACTTTCATGGTCGACCATGGTGGTCGACCGTTAGTCTGTAAGTTCTCATGGTCAACCGTCATGGTCAACCGTCATGGTCGACCGTAGCCTGTTTTGATTGTTTTCTCAGTTTAAATGACCTTCGCGGTCGACCATGATTTTCCTACGGTCGACCGTCGATCGCCCAACGGTCATATTTCATACAGAATCAGATTTCTGATTCGTTGGGGTTTTTGGTCTTTTGTTTGGGGTTTTTGGCTGAGGTTTTGGGAGGCTATAAATACCCCATTGATCTCAGTTCTCAAAGGTATCCAAGAAATTTTTAAACAAGAGTTTAATAAGGGTTTAAGCTTGTTTAAAGTGTGTTTATAAGCTTTTAAGCATTTGAGTGTTTTGGTTTTTTGAATCAATTCCACAAGAGCTTGAAGAGATCATCTATTAAAGTTTGAGCTTCCAACTATTCTTCCTCCACCTCTTGATCTATTGAGAAGATTTCTAAACTCTTATCTAGCTTTATATTTGCATAGTTATTTGATTATCTTTCTTTAAAGCTAGTTTTTATATTGATTTAGATTTGATTTTATTTACTCTCATTGTTACACACACCCACATAAGCTTATCGTATTTTCATACATAGTATATTTGGGTTGGTGAGAGTTGTAACAATTGAGTGTGAGCTTTCATTGTGTTCTTATCCATAGTAGAGAACAAACATTTATTGTATTGAGCCTAATTATGAGGATACACTTTGTAATACACTTGTATACCGAGAGAAGTGTATGGCGAGAGTCGGGGATCGTCCCAAGAAGAGTGGCGTCGGTTGACGAACCTAGGGAGAGGTTGTATCCTAGCACTTAAGGGTGACACGTCTAGTTCAAAACTTGAGAGGGTGTAGAGTGGGATTACAAGAGTGTGATAGTTGTAGAGTTTTTGGTAAACTAGAAAAAAACCGTATTGTGAGGTGTAAACGTTGTTCAGGTAAACGTAGAAAACCTGGTTGTGATAGTGGAGATCTCCTCGAGGTGAGGAACGGAGACGTAGGTCGTGGGGACCAAACTCCGTAATCATATCGTTTGTTTGTGATTGCATTGGCGCACTTATTTTTATGTTCATATCTTATATCGCCTTTGTTTGTTGCTTGTTGATTATATTGTCCACTATCTAGTTTAGATTGTTTACCCTTGTGTTAATTATATATCCTTACATATATCTCATAGTATATCTCATTGCTACGATATTTACCTTTGTTCATATTGCTTATTCTTGTTTGTAATATATTGTATATCTCTTTTGCAAGAATAATTTATTAATTAGTTTTAATTGGCATAAAATTGGATTAGATTAGCATAAGACCCTAATCTTAGCGTTTTTAATATTTGATAAAAGTTAACTGTGGTGATTCTTAATAGGGTGCTGCTATATGGACCCCGAATAGGGAACCCAAGGGGGGACATGTGAGGTGTCCCCCTCGGAATGCATGATGCACTGTTCAGGCATTTAGAGGGGGACACCTCACCTGCCCCCTGTTTCCCTTATTTGGGGTCCCTGAGGCATTTTTGTTCTTAATTTATTAATTAGTTTTAATTGGCATAAAATTGGATTAGATTAGCATAAGACCCTAATCACCCCTCCCCCTCTAGGGTCCAATAATTGGTATCAGAGCTTGGTGCTCTTTGATTTAAGGACTAATCGCATTGAGTTAAAGATCCAAGTTATCTTATTTGTGCTAATCTAGTTATGATTTTATTTGTCTTGCTTGGATATATTCACATATATATCATGAATATAAATGTATTTCGTTTAGGCTATCAATCAAATGTTACTCCTAAATTCATTAATTTTCCCTATGCACAATGGGCTTCTAGATTTAAACTATTTGTGCAATCTAGAAATATTAACTTATGGGAAGTTATTGATTGTGCTTGAAACGATACTTTGGCTAGCACATAAGGGGCCTACAACAAAGTTTTGCCAAAAATCTATATGCATTATTTGATTATCCATCATTATTTTAAGTCTAATTTCTAGTTATGTCCAATTTTATTTATGTTAAGTCTAAATTTACAGAAAATCCTCAGCATTAAAAAACAACAAATTATACTCAACCCTAATTCTTCAAGTTCATATGGAGCATCATGCACACGGCCACAAGAGGATAACTCTTGTGTAGTAAGCGATTTCGATTCCGGTAATGATTTATCTATTGATGAACTCGCTTGTGCATATGAAAAATTATCGTATGCCTACACTAAATTGAAAAATAATTTTATTGATCTCAAAAGCAAGCAAGTTAGTTTAAAATCCGATCATAAGAAGCTAGCCTCCAATTTTGATATCATTTCTCAAGAAAATATTGTTCTTAAAGAAATTAATGATATGTTAAAATTGGAAAATGAAAAATTGACTTCATCCATTTCTAGCTAGAAGTAGAATGCATTAGAAATGAATTTGATTCTTTTAAGAATAACCATACATGCTCTACTTCTATTATCAATGATGTTGTGACCAATAATAAATTGAATCTTGTGAAAAATCGCATATCATGCTTATGTGACCAATAATAAATTGAATCTTGTGAAAAATCGCATATCATGCTTAGATTCAACTTTTAACACATGTATTGATAATCATAAAAAGCTTATGGACAAGTGTGCTCAATCTAGTGCTATAACTTATAAATCACCTACACACTATGCACACTCGTATAACAAAATTTACAAATGTTCCATTTGTGGCCAAAAAAGCTATCTAGCTAAATTTTGCTATGATACACACAAACATAGGAATACTAATGCTTATTGTGCATCTCATCAAGTTTCTTCATCAGATGTACACACACATGCACAAAAAGTACATCATAAGCATGCTCATGTGTATCAATGTGATCATTGTGATCGTTTTGGTCATTTGGCCGAATATTGTTTTGACTTAAAAAGAAAATCATATGTGCCAAATGTTTCTAGTAGACCACATGTGTTTAAATGTGATATTTGTGGTAGATTTGGCCATTTGACGAAGTTTTGTTATGATTTGAAAAAATGTTCAAACTTACCAAATTTCTCAAGTAAACCTCCTTTGTTTAATGCTGTTTCTCATTTGCGAAATAATTTAAAAGAAAAATCTTTATTTGCAAATGATTCCCGTGCACGCCCACTTGGTCAACACAAATCATTTAACCCTCTTTATTGCACCTATTGCAATCGAAAAGGTCATATGTATAATTTTTGTTTTGACCATGCTAGTGCACTATATGCGCCCAAAAGGGTTCATAACTCTAGGGCTTTGAGCTTAAAATATAGGGGTCATATCCCTAAATCTTTTGGTACCAAGAATACTTGGCTACCAAAACAAACTTGATTTTAAACCAAGAATTTTAATGTTTTTATCCTTCTTTTTCTTGGTTTTGAAAATTATACTTTTTTTTTAATATGAAAACAATTTCACTTTAATTATTTCTTTTGTTTTCATGATTATTGGTTTTGTTTTGATGAGAGGTTTGTGTTTATATAACCCTCCGGATCTATTGGATGTTTATTCTCAAATCATATTTATCGGATGCTTAAATGTTTATATGGGTTGTTACTAGCTCAAGAGCTAGATATAGTTAACTCTCTTGATTTTTAAAAATCAATGATGATTTGGCTTTATACTTTTAAAAATGATTTTTTTCCATAGTTCATGATTCTTGTATGTTTTGTAATCTTATTTTTTGAACTATGAAAATTTTGTTTTGATTTGTTCTTTTGAATTCATTATATAGCACAAATAGATGATTCAAATTTTATATATGCTTTATAATGTATTCTTTATGTGGTTTGATCAAGTTCTACAAAGAAAGTTCTATTTATTGATCAAACATTGTTTTGAATATAAACTTTGATTTATGATTTCTTTTAGTTGATTCGTTTTCATTTGAAAACTTTTTGCATGATTCTCATGTTTCTCTTCTTTTGTTTTCATAAATCTATTCTTTTATATGGCTTTTATATTTTTTTGTTAATGAGACACTATTTTCATTTTGACATATTTATATGTGTTCTCATTATATTTTTTGTATGTGAGTTATGTTTAGCATGTTTTTAATCTATGCTTTCTCACATATGTATGTCTTAGCATTCATTTCATACATTCATGAGGCATTTTGATGGGGGGAGCAATCCCTATATTTTTATACTCACCCATGCATATTGATAGGGGGAGCTTTCGCTCTCTTCATCCTTTTGTCCCCTTTTTGATGTTGTCAAAGGGGGAGAAATATTGTGAGTATATTCTTTCTTGTTTATATGCATGATATATTATACTTTGTATATTTATTTCCTTTCATGCATATATCCTTTTTAGAAAATTGTTTGTTATCATCAAAAAGAGGGAGATTGTTGGCCTTCTTGTTTTGATGATGTTTAACAAACAATTTACTTCTAATGTTGTTTGTCTAGTATTTATGTTTTCATGTTTATTCTAGGCAAACAACGAGTTGAAGGTTGGATGGATTGCGCTTCAACGATAATATCCAATGGAGGTTGGCGGAATAGTAGGTAAAGCTATGTACAATTCAAGTTGAAGATCCAAGTTCAATCTTCATCCGTAAGTATACCAAGTTTAGCTCATTGAAGACCTTCATCAAGCTAGGGTAATTTAGTTTAGGAGTTTATATTATGTGTGTTAATACCTTAAGCTCAATATAATATACACACACACATTTATTGGTTTCCATGTATATATATAGTTATATATATACATATATATTTTGGTTTGATAGTTTTCAAGTTTTACTATGAAACAATTAAATATAATTAGAAAACATATTTTAGTTTCATACTTATATGCATATATATGATTTCATCAATATCAATTTTATTTAGTTCAATGAAATCATATTTTAGTGCATTATATGTATATTTTGATAAAATACTATATTCATTGTTTATAGACTTCATAACAATAGCTTACATCTTTCTTCAAGTCTATAAACTCATTTTGTAATGTTTCAAAACATGGTTAAGCTAAAATATTAAAACTCGTATGTTTACACTTTCATGTTTTGGACTATTTTGCAAAATAATAATATTTCTCATTTGGGAAGTCCTTTAGATAGCCAGTTTTTATAACATGTGTAGTATCATGTCTACAATCATTTCCCAAAGTTTCATAATTTTTGGAATTTATTTGATATTTTTAAATAGTATTTTAAAATCAGTAAACTGTTTTAAACCTGAAAATTTCATATATCAGTTCACGGTCAACCGCCACGATCGACCGCGCATTTGTTTTTCCCTCAGGATGCAGCAGAAACTTTCACGGTTGACCGTCAAGCTAAAAATTCCCACGGTCGACCGTCGAACTCTCTGGAAGTTTTCTGTGGTCGACCGTGATTTTCCCACGGTCGACCGCCGATCGTCCAACGGTCATATTTCGTACAGAATTAGATTTCTGATTCGTTGGGGTTTTTTATCTTTTGTTTGGGGTTTTTGGCTGAGATTTTGGGAGGCTATAAATATCTCATTGATCTTAATTCTCAAAGGTGTCCAAGAAGTTTTTAAACAAGAGTTTAATAAGGGTTTAAGCTTTTTTAAAGTGTGTTTATAAGCTTTTAAGCATTTGAGTGTTTCGGTTTTGTGAATCAATTCCACAAGAGCTTAAGGAGATCATCTATTGAAGTTTGAGCTTCCAACTATTCTCCCTCCACCTCTTGATCTATTGAGAAGATTTCTAAACTCTTATCTAGCTTTATATTTGCATAGTTATTTGATTATCTTTCTTTAAAGCTAGTTTTTATATTGAGTTTAGATTTGATTTGATTTACTCTCATTGTTACACACACCCACATGAGCTTATCGTATTTTCATACATAGTATATTTGGGTTGGTGAGAGTTGTAACAATTGAGTGTGAGCTTTCATTGTGTTCTCATCCATAGTAGAGAACAAATATTTATTGTATTGAGACTAATTATAAGGATACACTTTGTAATACACTTGTACACCGAGAGAAGTGTGTGGTAGAGTCGGGGATCGTCCCAAGAGGAGTGGCGTCGGTTGACAAACCTAGGGAGAGGTTGTATCCAAGCACTTGAGGGAGACACGTCTAGTTCAATACTTAAGAGGGTGTAGAGTGGGATTACAAGAGTGTGATAGTTGTAGAGTTTTCGGTAAACTAGAAAAAAACCGTATTGTGAGGTGTAAACATTGTTCGGGTAAACATAGAAAACCCGGTTGTGATAGTGGAGATCTCCTCGAGGTGAGGAACGGAGACGTAGGTCGTGGGGACCGAACTCCGTAATCATATCGTTTGTTTGTGATTGCATTGGCTCACTTATTTAATGATGAATAAATCTCAAACTCCAATATCTCAACAAAAACCCCTTGATTTAATGAAGCCCATGAAGCCAAAGGAATTCTTTCAAATAATTCAAAGCCCAATGGAAAATCAATAGAAAATGCCAAGCCCAAAAGTCCAAGCCAAAGCCCAAGACACAAGCCCAAAAGCAAAGAGTTCTGCGGACAGCAACAGGAGAAGAGCAGGCATCGATGCCTGCATCGATGGAGGCATCGATGTCCACATCGATGCCTGTATCGATGCCCGCATCGATACCCCTATCGATGCGGGTATCGATACGGACGTCCAGGCAGTTACAATCCAATGGCTGATTTTTGTTGGTTTTGGATAAGATTTGAATCCAATGGATCTCATTCACTGATGTTTTCTATAAATAGGGGTAGAGAGTGAGGGGTTAGAGGTGTGAAAATTTTATAAATTCCTTTTGGAGAGGAGGGCTACTCTTAATTGAGAAGGCCTTCCAAAAATTATAACTTTAGTTGCAATTAATAAAAATAATTTTTTCCTCTTTAAATTTGTTCTTTCTCCTCTTGTTGAATGATGAGGATGGAGATAAAGAGCAATTTGAAGGTTTGCATTTCTTTTCTCTTTTATTTCTTTTTAGTAATTTCTTTATTATTGCTTATTAGTTAGATTTAAATTCATGCTTGTAGTATAGAATTACTTTCTTGTCTTTTTTATTTTCTTTTTGCACTTTAATTTGTAGAGTAGATTTATTTTTCTTGCATTTAATTTCTGCAATTTATTTTGTAGTTTAGATTTTTATTTTCTTTGTAATTAGATTTATTTCTTGTTCATAGTTTAGATTTTTCTTTTCTTTTTAATTTTGTAATTAGTTCTTTTTCTTGTTTTTATTTCTTAAAGATGTGAATTTAATTCTTGTAGGAAGTTTAGAATTATATGAAACTAGTCTAATTTCCTTTATATTGTATGAATTATTCTCTTGTACTTAAAATGTTCATGTTAGGATAATCAACTAGAGAACTAATCGGTAGAAGAAGAATTTGATAATCTATGCTTATCTTAAATGGTTTGATAGGTTATGCTTATGAATTCTAGGATTATTATCATGTTGTTGTTCTTATCATGAATAGTAATTTTAGCTTAGATGATAATTTGATAGGTTACACTTTCCTTAAATGGTTTGATAATCTATGCTTAATAAATCTAAGTTGAAATATGATAAAAAGAGAATAGTTTATATTTTGTAATTGAAATTGGTTAGTGGATTATATTCTAGATTTCTTACCTCTTTTGAATCCTTCATCTTAACTTTCTTAAATTTTCTTTTCATTTTTGGTTTTATTTCTTGATTTTATTAATTCATATTTCTTGCCTTATGATTTCATTTATTCTTTAATTCTTCCTTCTCTCCTCTAAAATTCAATTTATTACCTCTTGCATATAAATCAAAACAACCACTCATACAATCACACTTATTCTTTATTCCTAATTGTCACGCACAAAATATAAGAACCAAGTTTAATAATCTCTTAAAATCACCTTCTTCGTGGGATCGATATCTTTTTATACTATAACTTGATAAATTGTGCACTTGCAATTTTGGTACATAATTATGCCGCATCAAGTTTTTGGCGCCGTTGCCGGGGAAGGTGCTAAAATAGGATTTTATTAACTTGATTCTTTAACTTGTGTATTTTTCTTGTGAAGGAACCGCTTGGAGCTTGAAAATCTTGGATTGAAGATCAAGAATTTGG
The DNA here is from genome assembly GCF_001876935.1 of Asparagus officinalis. Classification (NCBI taxonomy): domain Eukaryota; kingdom Viridiplantae; phylum Streptophyta; class Magnoliopsida; order Asparagales; family Asparagaceae; genus Asparagus; species Asparagus officinalis. The sequence goes on from NC_033795.1 coordinate 49,444,171, forward strand.
AGCATTGCTTTCGGGTAAGTCTTCTTTCTAGTTTTCAATTCCACCCTCTTTAGCTAGCTTCACAATTAGAGACAATTAGGATTTAAAAAAAAAAGATTTCATTTTTGTTGACCATAATAAAATCCATCTTTCACTTAGATATTAACTAACAAGATAATAAACTCAAACAATTTTCCCCTTCTCACTTTTGATTATTGTTGACCATAATTAAAAAAATATAAAGATTTTCTTTTTACCATCCTTTTTAGTCGCTTTTAATTTCTAGGGTTGCATTTCATATAGTGTAGGAATTCACCAAAGTGATTGTAGCACTTGATTTGGCACACACTTAAAACATTCTTAAGGGCAAAACCTCAATCAAGATAAGGTAAGGGATTTCATCACCCTTTCCTTAGCCCACAAATCACTAATTCCTCACTTCACAAATCCAAGCCTTCTAAAACTCATTAGACGTTGGCCCCTAAGGATTCGAGCTCAATAAGGAACAAGAAATCCTTAAGTGAACGGTTAAAGTTTTCTCAGAATAGTTGGTGTCTAAGGAAAGGTTTAGGGGTTGCGTAAAGCGCTCCGTAAGGAAAGAGGTACTTAATTGATCTTTGATCACCCTCTAGTACTATCCTTACCTGGCTAACTACCTGGGTAAAACTTTGATTTTTTCACTGTAGGAATTTTTGGTTAGGAGCTGGTCTAGTGGAGTTAGGCTAAACCCTAGAGTTAGAGTTGATTGAAAAGTGATTGCCTTGATTTGTTTTAGTTAGGATTTTTTTTCTTTATCTTCTCATATTAAAAAAAAAACTAATTTTCTTTCATTCCTTAAAATAAAAAAAAACTAATTTTCTTTCTTTCTTTTCTTTAAAAAAAAACTAATTTTCTTTCTTTCCTTTAAAAAAAAGTTTGTTTTGGTGTATGCAAATTTGGGTTCGGGATAATTTTCATCGCTTAATCCGTGTTGAACCAGTCCA
>NC_033795.1:49446132-49516342 GCF_001876935.1 Asparagus officinalis
GAGATTCACTGTAGTGAATCGAGATTCACTGTAGTGAATCTCGATTCACTGCAGTGAATCCAGATTCAGTTATGTGAGGTAAAACTGGATTCGCTGGATTGAATCTAGATTTAATCCAGCGAATCTAGATTCATTGGTTATTTGTTGCCCCTATTTATTGCACTCAGTATAATAATGACATTTATTGCACTCTTTAATGGCATTAGTGCAATAAATAGGTTTTTAGTTTTTAGACTAAGGAGGTTTTTATTAGAACCTCACCCTATATATATATATATATATATATATATATAATTTTTAAAAACAACTTAATTTTTTGAGTAAAATCAAGAATCTTTAGAAATGATTTTCATGAACTCTTTTAATTTTTATATGGTTATGTGTATGCTTTTATCATATAAAAATGGGCAAAATGACCAGATTGGTATAATTTCTTGAGACTTGGTGACAAGTTGGTATATTTTTTTTAAGTTTTGTCAGATTGGTATAAATTTTTAACTCCGGCGCCATATTGGCCTTAAGTTTGGCCGGAGTTACTGTTCCGACCAGTGTTGATGGGATTTTTTGTATAAAACTCCCTTATAAAAAACTTATCCTGCTCCTAACCCCCTCCCCCTCCTCCTCCTCCTAAACCAATATCATCCATTGGATCTAGAATCATCCAATGACTGGGATTCAGTCAAACATTCAACAGACACATGCATTAATTACCTCATTAAACACATGCATTAATTACCTCAACGCAGTGAATCTAGATTCACTACCTCAACGTATCTTGATTCACTGCAGTGAATCCAGATTCACTGCAGTGAATCCAGATTCACTGCAGTGAATCCAGGTGAATCCAGATTCACTGCAGTGAATCCAGATTCGTTGAGGTAATGAATCTGGATTCACTGTAGTAAATCTGGATTTACTGCGTTGAGCTAATTAATGCATATGTTTAATGAGGTAATTAATGCATGTGTCTATTGACTGTTTGACTGAATCCTAGCCAATATATATATATATATAAAGAGAAAATATTATATTATATATTCTAATTAACTTAAATTAAATTAAATTAAATTCATGAAATTAACGACCCATTATTTTCTAGCCTTTACTGGTTCATCTCCACATCTCCTTTTTTATCATAATAACAGCGTATCTTCACTAAAATTCAAAATCTTTTTCTCTTCTCTTTCATCACTCAATCTCCTTACCTCTTCATTAAAAAAAATTTCAAATACGACTCCCCTCTTCATCTCCACCTGAAATTGACTCTAAAACACCCCCACTTTCGAATACCAACAACACCTCAAGGATTTCTTTAGCAGTACATCAATATGTATCGAGCCCAATCCTTCACCTAATTCCTCCTCCATGTTTTCCCCATCCATTTTATTCTTCGGTGCAGGTTTAATAGTAATTTTAAACTTTTTCTTAATTTTTTTGGGAGATGGAATCCAAGTGAGCTTTTATGCTCTCTTGGTTTCCCAATTCAGAACTATATAAAGATGCAGCAAGACGCTAAGATATTTTAGAACCCACCAAATTTTATTGAATACTTTTAGTCCTTGTTGCGATAGTATAATTTTCAAATAACCAGACTAGATATAATTTATTAATTAATTTGTACATGTCATATATTGTTATTTAACTTCACACTATAATAAATATTATATTAAACTTCAATAATGATGATTAATAGCTTATGTACTGCTAATGATGATTAATAGCTTATGGGTCTAAATGAATGGATACAGCTAATAGGTTTTGTATGTTTGCATAAGATAATAATATAAAAAAAATTAATTAGAGTCTTAATGAGATCACCTTATTCTAATGATTTTTTTTCAACTACTAAAATTCTATTTGTTCACTGATTCATGTGCAATGCTTAACTTCTATTTGATTGATCAACTGATAAAGGTATAATATACAGTGTGTTATGATTTCATTTATTTTTTATTTTCTTAAAGTATAGATCCTTTTATAAATAAATTTTACCAATATTTAGTTTCATCATTTGTAATTATTTATTTTTAAAAAATTATTTATTTATACTTTATCTTTATGGTTCTTTTACATTTTTTTTATTCATGTAGATTTTTTGAGTGCATATGGGTAATTATAAACTATTTTGATTTCTATTTATGTTTTCATTAATTATTGGAAGAACATGGTATTTAGATCTATTGTTGCATGAAGTGATGTTCAAAATACTCTTTATGGTTGTTTACAAGTGTTGATCTTACCATTTATAAAAGCATGAATACCAAGAAGCATATCTTGGCACATGGGCATTTAAACCACAAAGAAATTCATTCATGAAGTAGTTTTAGTTGTATAATATATAGAGAGCAACATAAAATTACATGTAGAATAGCTCTATAATGTTAGTTATGAAAATTACAACTAACGCTCTAGGGTTGTTTACAAGTGTTGATCTTACCATTTATAAAAGCATGAATACTAAGAAGCATATCTTGACACATGGGCATTTAAACCATAAAGAAATTCATTCACGAAATAGTTTTAGTTGTTTACATATAGAGAGCAACATAAATTTACATGTAGAATAGCTCTATAAAGTTATTTTTCTATGAAAACTAGAACTAACAATTAGCATAAACAAAAAAGGAAATTCCACTATAAGTTTGTCCAAAAGTATTTTTATAAAGAATTATGGTTTAGGTAAAATTAAGAATTATGGTTTAGGTAAAATTAATTATAAGTTTAAATCTAGGATTTCAATAACAAAATTATAAGAAAAGGAAAATTTTAGAAAATATTATAATAGACCAAAAATCCAAAAAATATTATTTCTAAGTCCACAAAATAAAGAACGTTATTTACAAAATTTAGGTAGTCTTATAAATTCCAAAAAAATTACTTTGAAGCCAAAATGTAGAGTTTAATAAAACACACATTTGTTTAGATTTATTATTTAACTACTATTTCAATCAATACTCTTTTTATGTTAGAAAATCCTTAAAATGGTGTAAATCAATAGTTTTTTCAAATGATTAGAAAGTTACTGGGAATAATTATTCATTTAATTGAATTAAAAAAATTATGTATGTTGTATAATTATAGGATTTATTGATGATAAAGCTACTGGGAGTACATTTCTCCAAACAATTGAGAGATATTATTCAAGTGAGTAAATTTCATCTTGTTACTTATTATAAGTATTTAATAACGTGTATCAATTATATGTAATGCTAAAAAAGTATTGGATCAGTTAGATTGATAATAACAGAATATCCATTTATTAATTGCAAATTCTATGCACTCTCGGCCTCAGAATTCGATAACAACAAATCGATCAAATGACCATCTATTTTAATTCACATGGATTTACTTGACAGTTTCCATTAATTTCACTTTTAATTTGTGTACTAACATTATTAACACTCAAATCTCTTTCAAATGCTTAATTCTAGATCTTTATTTTTTTTCTCCTTTAAGTCACTTTTTCTCATATTCTTTTTCACAAAATAAATTCAAAACCTAAACAAGCAATTGTACAAGTTTATCAGATGGATTGTTCATTATTTATAATGTTATTAAGATACACTAAACCTTTATTATTTCCCATGAAGACAAGTGTTTGAAACCAATAAGGTTATATCCGAAGACATTCGAAAAGTTTTAATATATTTTAAACTATTTCCCAACCTAATTATAGTAAATAAAAAACTCAGAGAGAGAGAGAGAGAGAGAGAGAGAGAGAAAATGGGTATGCTTGGTACCAAGAACAAAAAATTATTCTTGGTAGTGAGGTGTCTCTTCCCCTCCACTCATTCAAATGGTTGCATATCCATATACACTCCTTAACCCATGTGAATATGGTCCCTCCATTTGAATGAGTGGAGGGGGATGTGCCACCTCTCACTACCAAGTACAAAATTTATGCTTGGTACCAAGCATACACATTTTTCTCATATATATATATATATATATATAGTAAAGCTCTTATAAACTTAAGTGGATAGGAATCATTTGTCCACCAACTTTTTTATTCATTGATTTTGCATTGAGATTTGTACTAGCATATGATACAAATGAAGGTACAAATCTCAAAAATAGCATTAATGTGTAGCACAAATCTCAAAGCATAATGAAAGGATAAAATGTTAGGTGGACAAGTGTTTCTCTCAACTTAAATTTATAGATGTTTCACTATATATATATGTAAAGCAATCTCTAAGATGTAATCTAAGCTACCACCTATGTAGAGCAATCTCCACCATTTATCAAAAGACCCCATCTCAAGAGGTCAATTAATATTAAAACAGGTGGGCTCCACATCCCCACTCTCTCTGCAAAACTAATCCCTTTCACCCTCGTGGCCACCTACATCGACGGAGACGAAGCCCTCCTCCACCGCCACCTCTATTGCCTTCGACGTTGCAATCACACCACCTCTGACGGCCTTTCGTAGCCCGCTACCTCTATAGTTGGCCATTCTTGCCGTCTCATTTGCAGCCTGCCACCGACCTTCCCTCCACCATCTCCTTTGCATCATCCTACCGGCTGTCATCCTCCCCTCTACCTACTTTGCTGCAGCATTAGAAGTGCTCCTTGCGCTTAAGTCTGGTGTGCTAATGATGTCAAAATCTTAATGATGTATAAGCAAGAGGCCTACATGAAATCTGGTATTTAATGACCAAAATTAGTGAAGGGACCAGTTGACCGTCATTAATGTGCATATATAATAACGATGGGTTTTAAAGCCTTCGTGGAGTGATTACAAATATTAGAGGAATGATGTGAGATGGGATAACAGATTTCTAGTCCCTCCATTGATTTGATCCTAACACCGTCATTATTGGGTCTCCTTAAAGAAGAAGGGGCCCATTACTTTCATTGATGATACTCCTAATCATAATAAGACTGAAATTAACCTATTACTATATATTAATACCAAAGAGTGCTTTTACAAGTACCAACTAATAAACTTAATAAACTTATTTATTAATTAGTTAAAAGATTCAAATTGTAATTAGAATCCATATATACTTGTCCATACACATCCCACAACCAAACCCGATGCCCCAACTAGAACCCAAAACCCGAAATCCAAAATCCCCCATAACTCCTAATCATCCTCTAACCGCAGCAATTAATTAAACCCTAGTTTAAAAAATCACAGTTCTCCTGATCATCGCCGTCTCCATCTTGTCGTGTGTCTCCCACTTGTTGTTGGCTCCCACTCATCATCGTGTCCCGCTCATTATCGTCTCCAGCTCGTTGTCGGCCGATCCAGTTTGTCGTCGAGACTCGTTGTCTTCTCTAACTCGTCATCGCCTAGCTCCAGTTCATCACCAAGACTTGTCGTCGTCTCCATCTCGTCGTTGGCTCCAGTTCATCGTTGAGACTCATCGTCGAGACTCATCGTCATCTCTAGTTCATTGTCGTCAACACCTCTTCGTCGTTGTAGTCTCCAGTTCATCATAGCCTTCAGTTCGTCTTCGAGACCTCTTCGTCATCGAGCACTGCCATAGCACTGCCCCAGCACAATCGCCGCCCCATCGTCGCCTCCTCTTCCTCTATCTCGAAGGCTCAACGGTAACACAACTGCCCTCGCCTGATTTTTGGTTGTTGTTTGGTATAATTGCAATCAATGACCCTATAGTTTCTTCTACTTTGCACTTATGCACCCGCACTTATTTTTGGCACTGAAATATCTTCCATTATGCTAATTTGAGGGTATTTAACTATAAATTTCAAAAACTTTGGGATTATTTAAGATCCACTTTTATAAACTTTATGTTGATTAAGTGTAAGTTTTAAACACTTTAGGGTATATAAGTGCTACCAAAAATTAGAAAGGGTATACATGTGAAAGTTTTAAAAAGTTCAAGGTAGCTAGTAGAAATAAGTAAGGATATATAAGTACATCATAGTTGAAACAATAAGGTATTTAACTGCAATTAACTTTTTTTGTTTCTAATGACAAGCATTTTCTTGTCGTGCTCTTCCCATTGGAACACATGCGTGTATAAAACTTACAATTTAGAGTAAAAGAACTAACATATAAGGTACTTGAAAGAAGGAAAATCTTGGCACTATTATTTCTAATTAACTTTTTAACTATATCTTGATTCTAACATATGATATGATATATGCAGCAGATAATCCTCAAAAGAAGAAAAATTCATCATGTGGTAGTAATAAGTGTCTAAGTTGAATAATTTGGCAGCTATTGAACCAGAATTTGTATGATATCTTGGCATTATTATTTGTGATAGAAATATTTGCCCAGTAGCTGTTGAGAATTGGGCTAAAATACCATAACAAAATAAAGATCATATGTAGGCATCCATTAAGGTACTTTGAAAATTAATTTTTTTCAATTGGTCTTTAATTCTTATAAATTAAATTCTGATTCAAATTTGATGTAAGATAAATTTGATGCCGATGACATGGAGAAAAAGTGAGATTCAGTAATGAGGCACTTGTGCGATCTATGGAATAAGTGGCATGGTGGCATGTACAAGAAATATGTGAAAGAAAATTCATTACAAGTTGTACTTAGAAATAAACCTGCAGGAGTGAGTGTTGATGACTGAGATTAGCTAGTTAAGGAACATTATTTTTCCTCAAAATTTTAAGTATTAATCTCCTAATATTATTTATTTTGTTCCACGTATATTATTGGATTATTGAAATTCTCATTTTATCTTGATGTATAAAAAGCAAGCCAACAAAATACACTTAACAGAGACAAAAGAAATATGCTCCACCACACGGGTAGTAAACCCTTTAGACAAATTGTGTGGGAACTGGTATATATTCAAAACTAATTTCCTATTTATTTAAAACTACTTTGTTTTTTAGTTTGATGTTGTACTCATTTTTATTTAATATTTATAAGGGTGGCAAGTCAAGAAAATCACCTAATGTGGCAAAAATGTTCCATGAAACTTGAAAGAAAGCTAATGAAATACTAGATACTAGGGATCAAGATAAATATGTAAGTATAATATATATTTAAGTTTGATAATGATGCAGTATATAATACTAACATATGGATTTAATTTTTATAGGATGAAATCGTTCAAGTCAAACAAGCAAACCCTTCACTTTCTAGCATTGAGCTGGGAGAACTGCAGGGTACACAACTTTGGCCGTGATGGATTCAATTAGCTTTGTAGGCACCACACATCGCTTCAGCCATAACATCAAGAATCCAGCAAGCAGGACCATATTAGAAATATGGATCTAGGCTTGGTAGTGAAAAACTGTCGAACTTAGTGTCTGGAGGAAAGACATCCTCCTAAATCTCGTTGATGTAATGGGTAGTAACAGCATCAATATGAGCTTTGATGTCATCCAGAGTACTCACAACAAGAGGGGTCACTTCGACATCCTTTTGGTTAAGATTCTAAAATAAATGGTCGGCCAAGGACACTTGCTTGACACCACCCCCACGCAGCCCTGTCAATTGAGCGCAAATATAGTAGTGACACATCACTTCCAGAAAGCCTCATAAATCACTAGATTTGCCACCTTCAAAATAGGGAGTTCTTTAGTCCCTGGAATGAATTCCTCATGCGACAACTCCCCAAACGACAAACCGGAGACTTCATGCATCTCAGGTAGTGCAAAACCCAACTCCCCAATAGGTGTAAAGAATGTGCATGTCTCTGGATTATAACGCTCTAACATGGAAAAAAGATTGTAGTGGCTCTACACTACCCCATGACGAGTAGCTAACACTGGAGTCCTAAGACCAGCATGGGTAAGTGGTTCTCCCAGCTCCTCCAAGACAAAATTTATCATGCGAGTCCACCATATTAGACCCTAGAGGGGGGTGATTAGGGTCTTATGCTAATCTAATCTGATTTTATGCCAATAAAAACTAATTCAACAAACTATTCTTGCAAGATAGATATACAATGTATTAAGAGCAAGAATAAGCAATATGAGCAAAGGGATATATCCTAGCATAGAGATATATGGTGAATTATATGCAAGGATATATAAACTAATATAAGGGTGAAATAAATAATCTACAAATGTGATAGGGCAATATGAAGAGTAATACACAAAGGTGATATAAGATATGAATACAAGAATAAGTACGCCAATGCAATCACAAGCAAAAGATATGATCACATAGTTCGGTCCCCACGACCTACGTCTCCGTTCCTCACCTCGAGGAGATCTCCACTATCACAACCGGGTTTTCTACGCTCACCCGAATAATTTACACCACACAATAACACACTCTTGCAATCACACTTTACACCCTCTCAAGTGTTGGTCTCTATCCCGTGTCTTCCTAAAGTGTTAGGAATTATAACCTACCTCTAGGCATTATGATGCGGCATAAACATGTACCAAAAAGGTTACAAGTGCACAATCGTGTCAAGTTATAGTATTTAAGATATCGATCCCACGAGGAAGATGTTTTGTAGGAGAAAATATAAAATTTTATAGTATTTAAGATATCGATCCCACGAGGAAGATGTTTTGTAGGAGAAAATATAAAATTGGTTCTTATGTTGTGTGCGTGACAAATAGGAGTGATAAGTGAATGTGATTGTGGAGAGATAATGAGAGTGGCATAAAATTTAAGTGAGAGTGGATGTGACAAAGAAGGAGTGTGATCAATAAGGCAAGAAGGAAAAAAATGAATAAAATCAAGAAACAAATGAAAAATCAAGAATGAAGAACAAAATTCTAGAATAAAAGAAAATATAAGAAATTAAAGATGGTGGATTCAATTATAGATATGGGTAATCTAAAATTGAACCCACTTCTTAGAAAAGGGGTGATTCCCTAGAGGGTTCCAGCCTAAAGGTGAATCAAACAAAATAAAAATAAACAAAAAGAAAAACTAAACCCAAGAGGGTTCTAGTCTCAAGGTGAATAGTGTAAGAAATTAAAATCTAACTACAAAATAAATTACAAAATCTAAACTACAAAATAAAATTGCAAGAATTAAATGCACAAAAATAAATCTACTCTATAAGCTTGAAATAAATCTAAGACAAGAGGGTTCTAGCCTCTTGGCTATTTAACAAGAAAATAAAATCTAACTATAAGCATAGAAATAAATCTAAACTAATAAGCAATAAAAGAGAAAAAAAAAGAAATGCAAACCTTCAAATAATTCTCCATCTTCATCTTCATCTTCATCATCCAATAAAGAGAAGAAGAGAAAAATTTAAAGTGGTGAAAAAAATTATTATTATTAATTGCAACTAAAGTTATAATTTTGGAAGGCCTTCTCAATTAAGAGTAGCCCTCCTCTCCAAAAGGAGTTACAAAAATTTTTCACACCCTTAACCCCTCACTCTCTACCCCTATTTATAGTAATTATTAATGAATATGAGCCATTGGATTTGTCTTGAGCCCCAAGCAACAATCTCCACCTTTGAATTTGCTTTTTCTTCTTCTCTAGCCCAAATATAGGAGGTCCAATTGATTTTCATTTACAAATCCGGTCCAATAAGTTTTGGTCTCATTTATGCAGCAGCCGGCCCAATTTGAGTTCTCATTTGATTTGCAAAAATTCGGTCCACTGCAGCAAATCAGGCCCATTGTTTATTTGATTTTCAATCAAAATCTCCATTCAAAAGTGCAGCCGGCCCAATTCAAGATTTTTAATCAAAATCTCCATTCAAAAGTGCAGCCGGCCCAATTGATGCTTCCCATGTGATTAAAACTCAAAGGTGCAGCAACTTGTGATTTTCCAAAATGCAAATGAAAAGCTAAACAAACAAATCCGGCCCATCTTTGATGATTCAAGTCTCTGGCCCATTTTTGATGATTCAAGTCTCTGGCCCATTTCATGATTTTCCATCCAAGTTAGGTCCATTGGTGATTTTTTTGCAGCAACTAATGTTCGGTCCATGGAACTTGATTTTCAAATGCTTTGCATAAAAACCCAATTCTTTCCAATTATTTGCTGCCAAGTCCGGTCCTTGGGTGTAGTCATTTGTTGATGGGCTTTGGGCCTTCAAGAAGCTTGATTTTATGGCTTCTAAAATGCTACAAAATAGAGAAGAGAGATTTTGAGGGGTTTTTTACATTTAATAATATTTATTTATATTTTTATTCAATTATGTGCAAACTAAACTAATAACACTTATTAATGGTATATTTATTCATGTAAAATAGATAATGAGGGTATAAAATTATAATAAAATATGATTATCAAATACCCCCACACCTAAACTTTTGCTAGTCCTCTAGCAAAAAAAAGAAAATCCTAACTCACTTTCGCAGGAATCACGGTTGTATTTAGCACATATAACAAGCCTTTAAACCCCTAGGTTACCCTAGTGGACGAGTTGTAGTCTCGTGAGGGTTTGTAGTGAATATACCCACAAAATTCGGTCAACTTGCCAAATTAAAGAAGTCAGTAAATAACTAAATTCACTTGATAACTTTTAGATAATCTAATTGGAGCCAGTTATCACTCAAGAAAACATTTTTATATATAACTCTAAGGTATATTTTCAAGAAAATCTTCTCATTGTAGCAATACAAAACCAAGCCAAACTTAGAAATTTAATTTAAAAGTATTAAAAAGAACATGCTAACTCTTTGTTTTAAATAATTTTCAAGTTGCTTGATTTAAAATATTTTCCAAGACCATATATACAACTATAAAACATTTATTAGTTTTTTTTTAACTCTTTCATCCTTGGTGATTTTTTTTTCTACTTTAACGGGCTTTCTAAGTGACCATTTAATGAGTTTTGGGCCAATGGATCCCAACCCAAATGGGCTTAGGTCACTAAGTATGGAAATACTCCTTGGACTTAATTACTCGGTCAGCTTAGGCTTAAAAAGATAGAATCACCTTGAATTAAAGATTTTTTTTTCTTTTTGGTGCCCATTTTTCGCACTCTTCTTTTGCAAATTTTTTTTGTATGTATGTATATTTTGTAAATCAAGACACTTTGAAAAAAAATTATTTTCAACTCTAAGTTAAGCATGCAAAAAATTCATTATTTTAAATAAAAGTCCAAGTTAAGGCTTAAGTAAAGTATACTACTTTGAAAATCATTTCTTAAGAAATTTATTTAGAGTTATCATAAAAAGTGAACTTAAGTAAATAACCAACTAGGGATTAGAAAATTTCAAATTTATCAAATAAATCAATTATTATATAACTCTATCAATTTGGCAAGTGACGATATTTTTATAAAAAAATTTTTAAGGAAAAGAAAAAAATAACAAAAATGCACTAAAATTGTAAAATAAAGAGAAAAAAATAACTAATTCCCACCCCCACACCTAAATTTTGCATTGTCCTCAATGCAAACTCTATGATGCATAAAGTAAAGCAGATAAGAAGTGAAGCACTTACATTTGGTTTGCTGATAAAAATCTGCAATTACCTTTGGTCTGAGGAGGAGGAAATCAAACATTTATTCTTTTCTTGTTTTTTCCTTTTTTTCTTTTTTTTCCTTTTTTTCCTTTTTTCTTTTTTCTTTTTTTTCTTTTTTTTAACAACTGAACAAGAAACTCTCAAATGAGAGAAGAATAAATTCTTTTTATTATTCTGAAATAAACAAAATAAACAATGTAGAATGAAATATTCAACATGAAGAGTTTCCGTTCTACATTGAATCCTACCTTGCTGTTGAAAATTCTTCCCCGGATTCTAAATAAATTCAGAATGATATAATCAATAATGTGAATTTTCAAGCATTTCAGGGTGTTCAGTAATTCTTGCAGCAAGGTAAGGTAGGTATTATTGGTGTCATGCATATTGGACTTAGATTCTTGATTTGTGAATGTTTGTTCTCTAACAACCAATTTTTCTTTAACAATTTTCTCAACCCCAAGATTCATGGTTGATGTGTAAAAATTTGGTGGTTGTTTATTTTCCAAAAATCTTAGTTTATCAAGAAAGAGTTCTTAAAAATTCAGTTCAAAGCAGCAATTGTTTAACACAGTTTCTTTATTTTGACAAACCTGATCTGCTTCTCCTAATGTATTCAGCTCCTCACCATAAATTTCCTCAAAACTTGGATCTGACTCTTCTTCTTCTTCCTCTGGTCTTTCCTGAATTGAGTTATCAGAAGGAGAAGGAATTGGTTCTGGAATAAAAGTTTGACTTGAAGGTGTTCTTTCCTGATTATCGACCTGTTTTCCTGACTGTAGTGTAATCATTTGAGTGTCCTTAGGATTGTCCACGGGTTGACTCATAATTTCTCCTTCCTCTCCTTCACTTATGGCACTAGCTAGTTGATTAATGTGGGTTTCTAATCTAGCTATGGCTTGAGTGTTAGAGTTAAGTATGAGTTCGGTTGATTGCATAAAGGAGTTCATCGTGTAGGATGTTTGAGTTAACATATCTGTGGCTAGTGTGGAGGCCTTAATTATTATTTCAAAACCTTTTTCCAAAATATTGAGACGTTCATCATGATCTGTATCAAGAGGAGTGTGAGTTACAACTTGATGATGAGGAGACTGATTTTGATGTGACAGACTGGGTTGTTGAAATTGTGGATGAGAATTAAAAGGAACTGTATTTTCCCTAGGAAAATGTTGGGTCGAAGAGGGAGTGAAGTTTTGAGTTTCGGAGTGGTTTCCCTGATTCCATGCAATGTTTGTGTAACTTGCCCAACCTAGGTTGTAGGTCGGAAAAAATGAATCATTTACCGAATACTGATATGGACTCTCTACAAACTCCCGGACTTCATTGGAAATTTCAATCCTATTGGGATAACATAAATTTTGAAAAACTTGTGGATTAGCCATTTGTTTAAAATGAATTTGTTGATGTGTATTGTCCCTAATCCACATTTTGCATGCACCAAAAACAATTTTTTTATACTTTTTTTTAGAGAAAAATAAAAGTTAGTTTTTTTTAAAGAAGAAAATGGAAAATCCTAACTAAAACAAATCAAAATCAATCACTTTTCAATCACTCTAACTCTAAGGTTAAGCCTAACTCAACTAGACTAGCTCCTAACCAAAAATTCCTAAAGTAAAAAGATAAAAGTTTTACCCGGGTAGTTAGCCAGGTAAGGATAGTACTAGAGGGTGATCAAAGATCAATTAAGTACCTCTTTCCTTGCGGAGCGCTTTACGCAACCCCTAAACCTTGCCTTAGACACCAACTAATCTGAGAAAACTTAAACCAGTTCACTTAAGAAGATGCTCAAATCACTTGGTGAATTCCTACACTATATGAAATGCAACCCTATGAATTAAAAGCAACTAAAAAGGATGGAATTTTTTTTTTAATTAGGGTTAACAATCAAACAAATGAGAAGGGGGGATTTGTTTGAATTTATTATCTTGTTAGTAAATGTCAAAGTGAAGGGTGAATTTTATTATGGTCAACGGAAATAAAATCTTTTTTTTAAGATCCTATTTGTCACTAATTGTGAGAAACTAACTAAAGGTGTGGAATTGAAAATATAAGGAAGAAGACTTACCACAAGCGAATATCCAATTCCTCAATCTCCAATTCTTGATCTTTAATCTCCAAGTAGTTCTTTCACAATAAACACACAAGTTAAAGAACCAAAATAATTAAAACCTACTTAAGCACCTTCCCCAGCAACGGCGCCAAAAACTTGATGCGGCATAAACATGTACCAAAAAGGTTGCAAGTGCACAACCGTGTCAAGTTATAGTATTTAAGATATCGATCCCACGAGGAAGGTGTTTTGTAGGAGAAAATATGAAATTGGTTCTTATGTTGTATGCGTGACAAATAGGAGTGATAAGTGAATGTGATTGTGGAGAGATAATGAGAGTGACATAAAATTTAAGTGAGAGTGGATGTCACAAAGAAGGAGTGTGATCAATAAGGCAAGAAGGAAAAAAAATGAATAGAATCAAGAAACAAATGAAAAATCAAGAATGAAGAACAAAATTCTAGAATAAAAGAAAATGTAAGAAATTAAAGATGGTGAATTCAATTATAGATATGGGTAATCTAAAATTGAACTCACTTCTTAGAAAAAGGGTGATTCCCTAGAGGGTTCCAGCCTAAAGGTAAATCAAATAAAATAAAAATAAATAAAAATAAAAACTAAACCCAAGAGGGTTCTAGCCTCAAGGTGAATAGTGTAAGAAATTAAAATCTAACTACAAAATAAATTGCAAAATCTAAACTACAAAATAAAATTGTAAGAATTAAATGTACAAAAATAAATCTACTCTATAAGCATAAAATAAATCTAAGGCAAGAGGGTTCTAGCCTCTTGGCTATTTAACAAGAAAATAAAATTTAACTACAAGCATAGAAATAAATCTAAACTAATAAGCAATAAAAGAAAAAAAATGCAAACCTTCAAATAATTCTCCATCTTTATCTTCATCCTCATCATCCAATAAAGAGAAGAAGAGAAAAATTTAGAGTGGTGAAAAAAATTATTATTATTAATTGTAACTAAAGTTACAATTTTGGAAGGCCTTCTCAATTAAGAGTAGCTCTCCTCTCCAAAAGGAGTTACAAAAAATTTTCACACTCTTAACCCCTCACTCTCTACCCTTATTTATAGTAATCTTCAATGAATATGAGCCATTGGATTTATCTTGAGCCCCAAGCAACAATCTCCACCTTTGAATTTGCTTTTTGTTCTTCTCTAGCCCAAATATAGGAGGTCCAATTGATTTTCATTTACAAATCCGGTCCAATATGTTTTGGTCTCATTTATGCAGCAGCCGGCTTAATTTGAGTTCCCATTTGATTTGTAAAAATTCGGTCCACTGCAGCAAATCAGGCCCATTGTTTATTTGATTTTCAATCAAAATCTCCATTCAAAAGTGCAGCCGGCCCAATTCAAGATTTTTAATCAAAATCTCCATTCAAAAGTGCAGCCGGCCCAATTGATGCTTCCCATGTGATTAAAACTCAAAGGTGCAGCAACTTGTGATTTTCCAAAATGCAAATGAAAAGCTAAACAAACAAATCCGGCCCATCTTTGATGATTCAAGTCTCTGGCCCATTTTTGATGATTCAAGTCTCTGGCCCATTTTTTATGATTCAAGTCCAAGTTAGGTCCATTGGTGATTTTTTTGCAGCAACTAATGTTCGGTCCATGGAACTTGATTTTCAAATGCTTTGCATAAAAACCCAATTCTTTCCAATTATTTACAGCCAAGTCCGGTCCTTGGGTGTAGTCATTTGTTGATGGGCTTTAGGCCTTTAAGGAGCTTGATTTTATGGCTTCTAAAATGCTACAAAATAGAGAAGAGAGATTTTGAGGGGTTTTTACATTTAATAATATTTATTTATATTTTTATTTAATTATGTGCAAACTAAACTAATAACACTTATTAATGGTATATTTATTCATGTAAAATAGATAATGATGGTATAAAATTATAATAAAATATGATTATCACATTACCACCTACCTCACTCATCTTAGGACGACCCCGTCTCTCACCGCACACTCCTCTCGGTGTACAAGTATATTACAAAGTGATCTTCACAAATAGGCTCACAATACAACAAATGATTTGTTCTCTACAATAAACGAGAACTCAATTAAGCTCACACTCTATGTCACAAACCCACAACCCAAATATACTATGAATGTAAATACAATAAGCTCAAGGGTTGTGTGTGAACAAAGAGATATAAATCAAAACTAAACTCAATATAATTCTAGCTTAATAACAATGATAAACAAATATATAAAAAAAGCTAGAAATATAGTTTAGAAAACTTCTCAATGGGTCAAGAGATAGAGGGAGAATAGTTGGATGCTCAAATACTAATAGATGATCTCCTCAAACTCTTGTGAAATTGATTTCATAAAATCAAACTCTTAATTGTTTAAAAGCTTCTTAAACAAACTTAAATCAAAATTTAAACACACTTAAACACCCTTTAAAAACTTGTTTAAACTTTTCTTGGATGATCATGAAAGATGAGAGCAAGGGGGTATATATAGCCACCCAAAACCTCAGCCAAAAACCCTAAGAAAAAGACCAAAACGCCCATAGAAAAATAGTTGGAAACTAGCCGTTGGAAGCTGAAAGACAGTTCGGCGATCAACCGTGGAAAACGCGTGGTCGACCGCGAGCAGGTCCATAAGCTGAGTTTGGCTCTGGAAAACAGCCGGTCGACCGTGGAGGTCGACCGCGAGAGAGCTAATGCTCTCTGGATTTCATCCGGTCGACCGCCATGGTCGACCGCGAGCGTCTGAAAAACAATTTGAGTCTCTAGACTCTAGGAGGTCGACCATGGCGGTCGATCGCAAACTGACATATGAAAATATACAAGTTTTGAAGCATTTTTCTGATTTTGAAACCCTGTTTAAAAATATCAAACAAATTCCAAAAATTATGAAACTTTAGTAAATGATTATAGACATGATAATAAACATGCTACAAAAATAGATCATCAAAAAGGACCTCCCAAATAAAAAATATCATCATTTTTCAAAATAGTCCAAAACATGAAAATTTAAACACATGAGTTTTGATATTTTAGCTTAACCATGTTTTGAAACATTACAAAATGATTTTGTAGACTTAATAAAAGATGTATATAATTATTGTTAAGTCCAAAAACTGAGAAAACAATATTTTCACAAAATTGCATATTCTATGCAATATATTCTTAAATACAATAGAATATGAAACAAATGAACATGTGAATAAATTTGTTTGTTATTTCATATCTATGTAGCTAAACCAAAACACAATAATAAATATGAAATATGTAATTTCATATTTATAAACATGAAAACCCAAAAAACATGTATAATGCGTGTGTATATAGCTTAAAGTACCAACACACATAATATAACACCTAAACAAAATGTTACCCAAGCAATCTTGATCTTCAATAAGCTTGACTTGGTACACTTTGCGGATGAAGCTTGAACTTTGATCTTTAACTTGAATTGCAATGCTTCACTCTATAATTCTACCAACCTCTATTGGATATGATCATGAATGCTCGATTTCATCCATCCTCCAACTTATTGTTTGTCTATAATAAATAAGAAAATACAAATACTAGACAAACAATATTAGTGGTAAATTGTTTGTTAAACATCATCAAAACAAAGAGGCCAACAATCTCCTCCTTTTTTATGATGACAAACAATTTACAAAAAAGATATATGCATGAAAACAAAGAGGCCAACAATCTCCTCCTTTTTTATGATGACAAACAATTTACAAAAAAGATATATGCATGAAGGGAAATAAATATACAATATTGTAATTATCATGCATATAAACAAAAAATATATACTCATAATATTTCTCCCCCTTTGAAAACATCAAAAAGGGACAAAGGATGAAGAGAGCGAAAGCTCCCCCTACATATAAGCATGGGTGAGTATAAAACAAATATAGGGATTGCTCCCCCTATCAAAATGCCTCATATGATACATGAAATGAATGCTAAGGCAAAATATGTGAGCAAGCATAAATGAAAAAATATGCTAAATACAACTCATATGCAAAAGACCAATAAGAACAAATATGTATATGCATATATCATGAAGGGTGTTATGAAGATTTCAAGATGTATATATACAAACCAAACATTTATCATTCTTGCCCTAAAGAGATAAAATAAGGATCCAAAAAGACATCATTTAAAAAAAGTTTATGAAGGAGGATCCATGAAGGAAAATAATTTGCTTATAGGTAGGGGAACAAGGAAACAAAATCAAGAAAGGATATTTTCAAAATAAATCATAACAATGTATGGATTTATGAAATCAAAAAGAATGAAAAACATGAGAATCATGAGAAAAAGTTTTCAAATGAAAACAAATCACTCAAATGAAATCATAAATCAATATCTAAATCATATAATAACATAAAACCAAACCATCATTGATTTTTAAAAAATAAGAGAGGCAACCATATCAAGCTCTTAAGCTTGTCTCAACCCATATAAAGATTTTAGTACCCGGTAAACAAGATTTGGAAATAAACACCTAATAAATCCGGGGAGTTATATAAACACAAACCTCTCATCAAAAGTAAAACTAATAATTATGAAAACAAAGGAATTTGATCAATAAAAAGAATTGTTTTCATGTTCAAAAATTTAAAGTATAATTTTCAAAACCAAGAAAAGGAAAAAGAAAAACACTAAAATTCTTGGTTTAAAAATCAAATTTGTTTTGGTACCCAAAAATTCTTGGTACCAGATTGTTTAGGGATATGACCCCTATCAATAAAGCTCAAAGCCCTAGGGTTATGAACCCACTTGGGCATATGTGGTGCACTAACATGGTCAAAGCAATATTCACTCAAATGACCCTTCCGATTGTAATTTATGCAGTGAAAGAGATCTATTTGTTTTTATGGACCATTAGATTGTCTTTTAGAAATATTTTACAAATGAGAAACATCATTAAACAAAGTTGGTCTATTTGAGAAATTTGACAAGTTTGAATATTTTTTCAAGTCATAACAAAACTTCGCCGAATGGCCAAATCTACCACAAATATCATATTTAAACACATGTGGTCTACTAGAAACATTTGGTAAACGTAATTTTCTTTTTAAGTCAAAACAATACTTAGCCAAATGACCAAAATGATCACAATGATCACATCTATATACATGAGCATGCTTATGATGAACAATGGGCGCATGTGTGTGTACATGTGATGAAGAAACCTGATTAGATGCACAAGGAGCATTGAAATTTTTATGTTTATATGTATCATAGCAAAATTTAGCTAAATGACCTTTACGGTCGCAAATAGAGCAATTGTAAACTTTTCTATATAAGTGTGCATAGTATATAGGTGATTTTGTAGCACTAAATTTAGCACATTTGTTCATAAGTTTCTTATGGTTATCAATACATGTTTTCTAAGTTGAATCTAAAGATAAAATGCGTTTATTCACAAGATTCAAATCATCATTAGGTACATATGCATTTTTATTAAAAGTGGAACATAAATAGTTATTTATAAAAGAAGCAGTATTATTTTTTATGTTCTCTACTTCTAACATGGCATTATCTCTTTCACGAGTTAAGCTAGAAATGGATGAGGTCAATTTTTTATTTTCCAAAATTAACATGTCATTGTTTTCTTTAAGCATGATATTTTCTTTTGTAATAACATCTAATTTTGACACTATCTCCTCATGATCGGATTTTAATTCTACATACTTGCTTAGTAAGTCAATAAAATCTTTATGTAATTTGTTATAGGCATGCAATAATTTTTTACTTGCACAAGCAAGTTCATCAATAGATAAATTATTAATTGATTCGAACTCGTAAACCTCACTAGGGCTATCGCCTAGTGTCCGTGGGCATGATGCTCCATATGAACTTGAAGCGGAATCCTCCAAAGCTTGTCGGATCGCCTCCAAGTCCCCTTGATGTGCTTTAATAAATTTTTATAAGATGTAAGCACTATCAAAATGAACAAACTTGTTAGACATAGATGAATCAAAAGCATTTACCAAATATTCTAACAAAATCTTGTTCATTGTAAACATACGATGATCATTTTTATTCCACTTGGATTTCTCCAAAGTGGGCACAATATAAGCATCATCTATAATTTTCTATAAATCGAAGTGTCTAGATTGAACAAAAAGTTTAAATCTAACACATCATTGGGTATAGGAAAAATTATCTAATCTAGGAGCAGTATTGATGGCATAACCTAAACTAGATGCACCGTGCATATCCATAATATATATATGCAAGCAAGACAAATGTAATCAAAACTAGATTAGCACAAAACGATAACTTGGATCTTTAACTCAAGGCGATTAGACCTTAAATCAAAGAGCACGAAGCTCTGATACCAATTGTTAGACCCTAGAGGGGGGTGATTAGGGTCTTATGCTAATCTAATCTGATTTTATGCCAATGTTAAACCCTAGAGGGGGGTGATTTGGACCTTATATCCTTGCATATAATTCACCATATATCTCTTTGCTAGGATATATCCCTTTGCTCATATTGCTTATTCTTACTCATAACACATTGTATTCTATCTTGCAAGAATAGTTTGTTGAATTAGACCTTTGCTCATATTGCTTATTCTTACTTAAACTCTTAATTGTTTAAAAGCTTCTTAAACAAACTTAAACCAAAATTTAAACACACTTAAACACCCTTTAAAAACTTGTTTAAGCTTTTCTTGGATGATCATAAAAGATGAGAGCAAGGGGGTATATATAGCCACCCAAAACCTCAGCCAAAAACCCCAAGAAAAAGACCAAAACACCCATAGAGAAACAGTTAGAAACTAGCTGTTGGAAGCTAAAACATAGTTTGGTGGTTGACCGTGGAAAACACGCGGTCGACCGCGAGCAGGTACAAAAGCTAAGTTTGGCTCTAGAAAACAGCCGGTCGACCGTGGCTGTCGACCACGAGAGAGCTGATGCTCTCTGGACTTCATCCGATCGACGGGGGGGGGGGGGGGGGAGCCTCTGAAAAACAATTTGAGTCTCTGGACTCTAGGCGATCGATTGTGGCTGTCGACCACAAACTGACATATGAAAATATATAGGTTTTGAAGCAGTTTTCTGATTTTGAAACTCATTTTAAAAATATCAAAAAAAATCCAAAAATTATAAAACTTTGGAAAATGATTGTAGACATGATAATAAACATGCTACAAAAACTGGTCATCAAAAAGGACCTCCCAAATAAAAAATATCATTATTTTTTAAAATAGTCCAAAACATGAAAATGTAAACACACACACACACACACACACACACACACACACACACATAAAAACCAATATAATGCGTGTGTATATAGCTTAATGTAGGCTGTCTAAAAATCACAATAGATAGCTGATCCCCATCAAAACACCAATGATGGAAGTTACAATCTCACAATAGATAGCTGATCCCCATCAAAACACCAATGATGGAAGTTACAATCTGACGACTTCCAGAAGACTATAATTTGAAGACTTTTACGTATGATGGAAGTTACAATCTGACGACTTCCAGAAGACTATAATTTGAAGACTTTTACGTAGGTTGATGAATGTTACAATCTGACGACCTTCACAATAACTGATGAAAGCTCTAATCAACAGCTTTCACAATCAACATCGAGAGTTATAATCTGACAACTCTCATATTCTCAAGGAGCCAAGATGAAGATTACAAGATAATGATCTTTGCAACGCTATGACAAAAGAGATTACTTGTTGATAATCTCTTCGAAGCAAGACGCGGAACTCATTACCGTGCTCTAAGACCAAAATGCAGAGGTCATCCCTGCGCATCAACACCAAAACGCGGAGGTCCTCCCCGTGTGTCAACATTAAAATGCTAGGGTCGGACCCACGTTGCAACATCAAAACGCCGGAGTCGAACCTGCGTTGCAACATCAAAACGCTAGGGTCAGACCCGCGTTTTTGTGTTTGACTGGTTCAAACAGAACATGAACGGTTTTAAAACCATATCTCCACTTAATGGGGACGGTTACACCCCATTATGGAGCTATTTTAGGGGGAATTACACCCCTTAAACTCGTGAACAGTTCCAAAACTGTTTCCCATGATTGGAGGGCAGTTACACCCCACTTAGGAGTGATTTAAGGGGTAGTTATACCCCCTTAATCCTCTATAAATAACTAAAAATCAATTCAGTTCAGGGGTTCGAGCAGAGGGGATTTGGCTCTCGGTGGGGTTCGAGCAGAAGAGATCCTTGGGTAGGCTTTGGAGGAGATCGGCTGGAGAGAGATACTTGACAACAATAAGATCTTAAAGCATCCTTGAGCAACTGCTTTCATCCTTGGCTTATCAACCGAACTTTCAGTTCAAATCAACTCTTTTACAGAGTTCTTCTAAACTCGTTCAGAGTTCTAAAATTTGCCACGCAAGTTCTCCACAACGTCAAATCGTGAGGAGAGGACATCATTCCAGTGAAGTAAAACGTCGGATCGTCAACAGAGAGCAAACTCAACATGAGCATTCGAGGGAGGCACTCCATCGCCACCATGAAGAACCCAGTTTTAAACAAATGGGAGAATCAAATTCATTCTCTTCTCTTTTGTAATCGAATTGTAATTGAGATCGAAGGAATACAAGTCAATTTTCTTTCATTCTTTTTATTACAAATTTTCCCACAAACAAAAGATTCTTTTGTTTGTGGAAAAATTTGATGTAAAAAAAATGAAAGAAAATTTGATTTGTATTCCTTCAAAATCGATTACAATTTGGATTCCGATTACAAAAAAGAGGAGAATGAATTTGATTCTCCCCTTTGTTTAAAACTGGGTTCTTCTTGGTAGCGATGGAGTGCCTCCTTCGATTGCTCGCGTCGAATTTGCTCTCCGTTGACGATCCGACCGTCTTTTATCTTGTAGGAACGATGAACTTCTGTGGAAAGTTTGATGAATAACTCTTAACGAGTTTTAGAACTCAGAACGAGTTAGAACTTTGTGGAAAGAGTTGTTAGAACCGAAAATTCGGTTAACAACCAAGCAGATTTTCTGTTGCTGAAGGATCCTTTTTAGATTTGATCCTCCGAATCTGATTTAAATCTTCTGTTTCGAAGAGTTCGCCTCTTCTATCTCCAGAGAAAAATCCCAAGCTCCCAACCTCCTTGTGCGGTTTAGATGCTGAAAATCCAACCCTTACTCCGTTGGGTTTGTTGAGGTTTTATAGGTGGATAAGAGGTTATAACTGTCCTCTAAATCTGCTCCTAAGTGGGCGTGATTTCCTCAGATCGTGGGGAAAACGGTTCTGAAACCGTTCGACTCATATTTGAATGAGTCAAACACCCAATTGGCGTTCAGAACCCTAACTTCGCGTCTTGGAATTGAGACGCGAGGTTGGGTGTTGACTGAACGTCAAGAACGTGAGGGTTGCTCGCGTTTTGCTTGTTGTAGCTTGGAAACGCGGGGGTCGCCTGCATTTCCAGAATTTTAACGCGAAGATGAGTTCCGAGTTTTAGAAGGAGCTAGTTGATTTGTAACTTCTTCTGTAGAGCGTTGCAAGGACCATTATTAAGTAATCCCTACATTAGCTATTGTGGGGTGTGAAAGTCGTCAGATTGTAACTCTTAATGATAGATTGTGAAGACTGCTGAATAGAGTTTTCATCAGTTGTCGGAAGTATCGTTGAATTGCAACTCTTCTCGCTCTATGTGAAAAGTCCTTCATTTGCAGCTTTCGTTTGTTGGCATGAAAGCTATTTAATTGTATCTTTCATTGTTGGAACTTGATGGGGATCAGCTATCCATTGTGACTTTTAGACAGCCTATACGAATATTTGCCCACAGCTCTCTACCAAGCAACTCACCAACTGAGTCCAACCTTTTATTTCTGAAATCATTATACTGCTCCTCAGCACCTCTAATAGTTGCTAATATAATATTAGTCATGTTATTATCGTAGCCATCAAGATCAATCATCTCATATATGAGGCTGTGTTTGTAGCGATTGTAAAGCCGCAGATGCAGTGATTTAGAAATTACTTGTGTTTTGATTGTAAGGACGAATTCTGCTTCTTGATTTGAAGAAATCATTACCTTGTAATCTCTTCTTGATCCGTAAGGAAATCCTTTGATTGTAGCTTTCCTTTGATAACAAGAAAGTCGTCTGATTGTAACTTTCATTATTGGAGCTTGATAGGGATCAGCTATCCATTGTAATTTTTAGACAGCCTACAGAACTCCCTCCAAAGTTTTTAAAAATTCGCGGTTGACTGGGACGAATTTTCAGAATACTTTGGATCCAAAAATTTAGTGGATTGATTGTTCACTACGTCTGATTTAAAGATGTCACGAACCTGGTTGTTGTAATGTTGAAATTATGTTACCTCAAACCAAACAACATAACTTTTGAGTCTTGATGACAATGAACTTAGTCAAACAAACTAAATCCTAAGTCATCGTCAGACTCATCGATGGGCTCGTCCTTCTTCTCTTCTTCCTTAGAAGCAGGAGCAGCAGCATTCTCAGTAGATGCAACAGAGATAACAGCAACAGCAAACTTGCTTGGATCCTTTAGATACTCCTTCACCCTCTCATCCTGTGGGAAGATGTATTCAGTGTCAACAGCAACAGCAAGGACGTTCTTGTAGGCATTGACAAACATGTGAGGCGCCGCTGCAAGAGTTAGGTAAGAGAGAATCAAGGACAGCGAAGCAACCATAGAAACACCAGCCGCAAGCTTATCAACGAGGTCATCATCCGTGAGGTTGGGCACCTCTGGGCTTAAGACAGATCCATTGTCCTAGACAGAGAGAATCGCAAGCCCACATGAGAGGGGCTTTATCCTAAGTTTAGTCAGGAGGGCAGCCTCAGAGAAATCCACTTTATCTTGATCAGCCCAACTAAGGTGATGATTTTATCAATATCATCATTACTCTTCGTTGGGATGTTAAGCCATTTAGAAGAATGAGTTGCGCGTAGCTCCTTCCTTCATTAATCTTGGTGGGAATGTTAAGCCACTTAGAAGAATGAGTTGCGCGTTGGACCGAGCCAGACAATTTTAATGTTGTTGATTGCAATCTATCTATACTCATCCTATAGACTCCACAGCGGAGTCGCCTGTTTCTTCTCGGCTTTGGTCACCTTGACGATCACTGTTAGCTCTTCTTTTATTTATCTAGGGCTGTGCCATAGCCTTAGTAGTCGAGATGCTACTAATGTAGCGGTCTAAATGCATAGAAGAATTCCGCATGATTGGAACGCTTGGGTGAAGTCCGCGCTTGAGAATTTGAACGCGTGGGTGAAGTCCGCGCTTGAGAAGTTGAACGCGTGGGTGAAGTCCGCACTTGAGAAGTTGAATGCGTGGGTGAAGTCCGCGCTTGAGAAGTTCAACCAACTCGAACGCTGAGATCGAGTTTGGGCGGGATTCTAGCCTAGAATCTTGTTCCGATTTGACAGCTCATAGTTGTCTATAAATAGATAGCTGGGGGTCGAATCAAGAGTCATTCGACTCTTCTTGAAACTTTAATGAAAACTTTTGTTCTCATCTCCGGCGACAGCGATTCTCCTTCTCCTTGGACTGAAATCAATGGCGCCCAAGAAGAAGACCGTCTCTCGACCCTCCAAATCTGACGCTGCCTTGGCTCAAAGTTCGTCGGCACCTGTGTCGGCCGGTGCTGCTGTGACTCAGGTAAGCGTGCCACCACCTCAACTCCCTCTAATCGGTGGTGAGTATGACCTTTATGGCCGTTAAACTCGTTGCGGTGAGTTCCTATTTTTGAATCAACGAGGAAACTCATTTCGATAACGCAGAGCTGGACTCTGTCGTTTAGTATTTTCAACACAGGGTTCGATCTCCGCGTCTATGATTTTTGACGCGAGGCTTGATCTCCTCGTCTAAGATTTTTCACGCGAGACTCGATCTTCGCGTCTAAGATTTTTGACGCGAGGTTCGATCTTCGCGTCTAAGATTTTTGACGCGAGGCTCGATCTCCGCGTTTGATTACCTTTGCATTGTCTAACTTCTTTCTTTATTTTTGCAGTGTGTCACACTAGCGAGCCTCTCCCTTTTCGCCATCATTTTGGGCATGAAGGTGGTGTGGATCCGAACATGACATTCAACCTGCGCTGAGAACTCCCGGTTTTTCGAATTACGAAGAAGAGCCGTGTGGAACTAATCACCCAAGCTTCTCCCGAAACTCTTAGGATATTGGTTACGGATGCTAGACTTGAGAACCTGAGCCGTAAACCGATAGTCAAACCTGGATTCCTCTTTGGGGATTTCGTTGACTTTGAGGCAGGCGTTGCTTATGATGAAGACTACAAGTGGCTACGGAAAGTTGGAGATCGCAACCTTTTCTTACCTAATATGGAGAGGATATTCCCCATATCATATTTTCAGTGCACTTCCATCCCAAGGCGTATGGATTGGAGCCTTGTTAAGGATCAAGATGGAGTTGTTCTCGGAACACTAACTTTTCAAGGGGTCCGCACAGCTGGTTATAACAAACAGGTGGCAGCTCTATGCCCAGGCTTGTTCTCTAAAGAGTACCCTGTTGGTGAAGTGGCCAGCCCGACGAACACCTTTGTTAAAAAGTTTATGGCAAAGAAAGGAGAGTTTCCCACGCAAGGGTTTAGAACTCCAGGCTGGGTTCATTCTCCGGTGACAGGGTGGTGGACCCGGATGACCAAATTTGTTTTGGAGGAACTGGCAACGCCTCTTATCCAAGCTGGCCTAGAGATTCCGGTGTGGGCTACTAAATTCGGGATCATTCAGAGCCACTTTAATTTCTTCTCTATATTAGAGAGGTATAACCCCGAGACCTGTACTTTCTTCACCCCGGTAGGAGAGTTAGGCTTTGCTCTTCACGAGATGCACCATGTCTCGGGTCTTCTTCTCGGGGATCTGCCGTATGAAGAACATGTTCCTGGATCAGCGGAACTTAAAATTTTGAGAAAAGCAAGCCCCGAAATTTATTCTACTCTTTGGGAAGTCATGTGTCACTTCCACATTTGCATGCAGTAGACAGGGGCTCGAGGAGGTGGTATCAAACAAGTGTCTTGGGTGGAGTATTTATTCCAGAACCTGACCAATAAAGGAGCTTCAGTGACCAGATTGCCCACAAGTACTTTAGAGGAGGTTCAAGCCTGAATCTATGTTGCTACCTCTCATTATACCAATGAGGCCAAGGAAGATATTTTCCCGGCTCATACGGAGTTTGAAAGTTTCCACTATCAAGCTCTAATCCCAATTTCCGACACAGCGCTGTTGGCTGGGTTCTTGATGTTGTGGCTCAAGCGGTGCGTCGTTCCTACCAGGCCAATTGATGCTCTCGCTGTTGAGGTGATCTACCCGGCTGTTCTTTTGGCGCACGGGAGGCCATTAAATCTGCTTTATGCCATGGTGGGTTGCTTACAGAGTGGGCTGCGTGAGTTGGCTTTGGATTTTATTGATGTTACAGAGGTGGAGTCTGATGGTAACAAGGTTTTCAAAACTCCCAATCCTCGGATACCACTGCCTTACACTTATCTGATGGATTGGTATGTGCTTTACTGTCCTTTCATAATGAGTACAGCCTCTCCTCCAGGTAACTCATTCATCCCGTTTGTGCAACGACTAGAATCTGTAAAATAGGAGGGGAGTTATATGGTTAGGATTCGCCAGATTTTGTCGCGAGACACCAACTACCATATCTTCCGTTGTTTTCCCGATTTTGAAGGCGAGGTCTATGGAGCAGAGTATCAGAACGTGGCGGGGCCTAACGGATTCACCCAGTTGAGCATGGACGTCTTCCATTGGCTCCTTTCTATCAGGCCAGGCTACCTGGTCTTCCGGCAAGGCGACAAATGTCTCCTTGAGCCCCACCAACCTTATAGGTTCGCTCGCCAATTTGGGTATGATCAGCTGTATGTTGGGAACCCCCGACCTCAGCTCTCAGTTGTGAGCAACTTATATGAGGGGGTCAGGGCTTGGTACTATTCTGTGGCAGGTTGTACCAAAGCCATCTTCAGGCTTCCCCACAAAACACCCAATTCTTACACTTCCATGAGCTTCTGCAACTGGTACTTTGCTGCTTCCCAGACTCCCAATTACAACTTAAATATGTCTTGTCTGAAAGATATCCGACGTATGTATGCTTCAAGGAGGGGATCAAAGACATCCCGCCTGAGAGGAATCGACGAATTTTTATCCATTGAGGACCCTTCTGCTGAACAGGGAGAGGAACAAGCAGCCGAACCTGCTCCAGTGGAGGAAGCCCGGGTGGTAGATTCTCCCACGGCAAGGGCAGCTGGAAAGAGAAAACTTTCGGCGGATGAAACTGGCCAATACGATAAGCAGACCCGCCGGAAGCTGGTGGTTGGGTCTTCTCCTCCTAAAGGCCAGCAGAAACCAAAGTTGATGGCTGACGCTATCAGAGCTGTTGAAGATGAAGAACAACATGAGTCTTCAGTTGCAGGCCTGCCCCATAGAACTGGGCTCCGTTCGCATGGCCCGGCTTTATCGAGTGAATCTTCTTCTCACCATCCCTCCAAGGATGAAGAGAATGAATTTATGACCACAGATGCAGAATCTGCTCCAGCAGCAGACCCTTCTAAAGCTCCTATGTTAGGACCACAGGACCATGAAATGAATCTATCACCTCCTCCCTCAGCACTAATGCCATCGGCTGGCGGTTCAGGTCTTAGTCCGACGACGGGACTCATGACTAAACCAGCTGCCGACACAAGTCTTCCTGAATCTTTAGCTATACGGGATGATGAGGAGCAAGTAGATTATGAAGGCTCCTCGATTGGTGATGCAGCTGATGAAGATAGAGGTGATGAGGATGCCGATGTTGGTAACATGTCAGATGATGACGTGGAGGATGAAGAGCATAATTCTATGGATGACATAACCATTTTTGATGATGCTCCTAAGGTCCCATCCGATAAAGCATCTGGTTATACCCCTTTTCACATTTCCGGTAAGCCTAGTTTTCTTCGAATTCTTTCGCATGTTCTTTTCGCGTTCCGACCCTTTTTTTGTGCAGGTTCACCTCCTCCCAGGACCATCACTGCTACTCCTCCTACGGAGCAACAGCTTGTGCAGGTGTCAGCTCCTTTGCAAGAGTAACATTTGCCTGGCTCATCCGTGTTAGCTGCTTTGCCGGCAACATTGCCTGGGGCCACCACTGTGACTCCTTCTCCAGAACAGCAACTTGTGCAAGTATCAGCTCCTATGCAAGAGCAGCCCTTGCCTGCCTCATCCACTGTAGCTGCTTCACCTACGGCATTGATGAAGATCTCACTTGCACTAACAGAAGCCGGACCAAGCACGTCTTAGGCGAGGACAATGATGGCTTTGACTTCAAGTCCTTCGCAATTGAATGTTTCAGTTGCCTCCGCGACTTCTACACCCAGATCACTTGTTAGTCCATACTTTGACACGTCCACTTCCAAGGTCATCGAGTCGTCTTCCATTGCTTTTTCTAGTCCAACAGATGCTCCTGACTTCCTCCATATTTCCCTGAGTTATTTAAATAGTTTTGTGAGGAAGGTGATTCAGGTTGTCACAGCTGGTCGAGGCCGCTTTGATTCTTTTAAGTCTCTCTTAGAAGCAGGCTTAAATGGGGTCAAAAGTGTGGGCAAAGCCCACTGCTTTGAACGTTGTTCGGAAGCCATTTCTCACTTAGAAGCCTGGCTCAAACACTTAGAATCCCTCAATCATGCAGACATTCAGACACAGATTGTGTCTACTTTTGCTGACCTCCAAGTTGAGGAAGTGACTCACTGTGAGGCAATTGAGCGAGGTCTGGCTGAAAAAGAGCTTCAAGTTACACACTTGCGAGAACAGATCGATCTGAGACAAAGAACTGGATCTCTCTACTGCTTCTTTGGACCTCATTCGTACAAAACTTGTCGAAGCTGAGGCGGAGGTACTGAGATTGAAGGCCCAGCTTTCTCGCGAAGAAGCCGTTGTTAATATACTTGGGGCCAAAATTACCATAAAGAAGCTCAGGCTCTTGAAAGAGCAAAGAAGGAGGCAGTGGCTAAAGTAGCACCCACTGAGGATGAGCTGTGGAGGAAGGCCGAAGCCGTTGTACGGGCCAATCATGAGGAAAAGCTCTCTGATGCCAAAATTCAACTTGCTTCTTTTGACTTGGCCTTGTATTATTCTTTTTCTTAAGAGCGGCTCTATATCACTTCCTTTTAGTTTCTGAATAATAAAAAAAATGATATTAGTTTCTCATTATTTTTTGCATGTGTCATGTTTTAATCTCGAAGCAACAAAATTACAAATTTCCGTGATAGATCTGATTTAGAAAATTGCATGTGTCATGTTTTAATCTCGAAGCAACAAAATTACAAATTTCCGTGATAGATCTGATTTAGAAAATTCTCCTTATTATCCTTTAAGATAACTCCAGAAAATTTCTAACTGCTGAGAATAAACACTTTATTATTCTCCTAAAATAGGGCTGACTAATAGAATTCTTCCTGTGTTACACTTTTGCTTTAAACACTGGAAGAAGGCTATAAATGCCAGAAGTGTAATTTTAATCTAGCGTGAATTTCCTCATAAAGTGAAACTCACAAATTTTCCTAGGGATAATTTAGGAAAGAGTTTAATCCACTGAGGAAAGAGGTTCAAGTATGAGGGTTGGGCTATTAGAATGTTGCGATCGGAGTAATTTTGCGGACTTATCGCTCTATTGACGAGAATCGATAAGTTAATTTTGTCAGATGTGTAATTTTAACGTGACATGGAAAATATTACGATCAGGGTAATTTTGTGGACTTATCGCTCTATTAACGAGAATCGATAAGTTAAATTTGTCAGAGGTGTGATTTTAACATGACATGAGAAATATTGCGATCAGGGTAATTTTGTGGACTTATCGCTCTATTGACGAGAATCGATAAGTTGATTTTGTCAGAGGTGTGATTTTAACATGACATGAGAAATATTACGATCAGGGTAATTTTGTGGACTTATCGCTCTATTGACGAGAGTCGATAAGTTGGTTCTGTCAGAGGTGTGATTTTAACGTGACATGAGAAATATTACGATCATGGTAATTTTGTGGACTTATCGCTCTATTGACGAGAGTCGATAAGTTGGTTCTGTCAGAGGTGTAATTTTAACGTGACATGGAAAATATATTGTAGAGTCTCACTGGTGAGAACTGCTAAGTGTTTTATCATCAGGGCGATGAATTGTATCACTCATGATTTGAGTAAGATTCGGGGAATTTTATCATCCCACTGAAAAGAATTAGGTCAATTGGTTGTTTGATATTCTGCTGAAGAGAATCGACCAATTTACCAGGATTTGGATGATTTTGGAGATTTATTGATCTATTAATGAGAATCGATAAATGGACCTTAATAGAGGAATTGTAGTCATATTGGTAGTGATGATAACCAAATTCAATCTCTGTGGGGTGATGATCATCTGAGGTGTAGTATTAACCCGATGAGTATTTAGATTATGTCAAGGAAATACAGAGTTTTAAAAGCACTCTGTTGAAAGAATCCATGAATTTAGGGGATAAGTATCAAGGGTAGATTCTTCATTTGGAAAAGTTGCACTCTGTTGAAAGAATCCATGAATTTAGGGGATAAGTATCAAGGGTAGATTCTTCATTTGGAAAAGTTGCAACGCTAAGGTGACTCTTGCGTTTGAGGCGGATAAGTATCAAGGGTAGATTCTTCATTTGGAAAAGTTGCAACGCTAAGGTGACTCTTGCGTTTGAGGCACGAAATGCGAGGTTAAGAACCTTCATAATGCTGGTCTAAGCCTAGCGTTTGAATGCGGGTGTGAACTTTCCGTTGAGATTAAAGTCTTAATTGACTTTATCTAAAAACGCGAAAGATTGCGTTTTAAAAGATAAAATGGTTGGGATTCTCCTGGAATCCCGTGCCATCTTAACAGCTTGACGGCTGTTATAAATAGACCTGAGTGGTCATGTCAAGAGTCATTTGACTCTTTCCATTTTTGGCTATTTCTAAGAACGAGAACTCTCGTTTGATTTCGACAGGATCTCCGACGAACTTCATCTTCTTCGACTGACGATGCCTTCTCCAACCGATCATATCGATGGCATCGCGAAGAATGAGCCCTAGCTCCAAGAAAGTCGCTGGAGCGACTTCCGAAACACCGTCGGCTGAGGACGCCGGCGGTGTTCTTGTTCCTGCGGGAACATCATCGTCACCGTCGCCGTCGCGGGGTCTCCCTGTCGTGGTAAGTGATGACCAAAACAACTTGCCTTGGCAAGTTCTTTGAAAACCCTATATGGGTTCTTGATAACGAGGAAGATGACTCGTTCTTGTTTAATGAAAACACAAAGTTGGGACTCCATGTGGGTCTCAACTCTCGCATTTAAGTTTTTCAACACGAGGTTCGACTCTCGTGTTTGAGATTTCTAACACGAGGCTCGACTCTCGCATTTGAGATTTCTGACACGAGGTTTGACTCTCGCGTTTGAGATTTCTGACATGAGGCTCGACTCTCGCATTTGAGATTTCTGACACGAGGCTCGACTCTCGCGTTTGAGATTTCTGACATGAGGCTGGCCTTTTGTGTTTCAGACTCTGTATTTATGTCAACAGCTTTTTTAGCTGCTAATCTCTGCTTTTGATTGTGCAGTTCTTCTTACAAATGTGCCACTTTCACAAGAGCATCATTTTGGATATATTGGCGGTCCTGACGCGAATGAAGTCTTCAGTCTTCAGAGTAGAATTCCACTGTGTACTTTCCCTGACTCGGAGAGAGCGGACATGATTAAATTTCCCCGATGCTCTACTCTCAGGATTTTGATCACTGACTTGGACATGGAGACCCCTATCGGTCATGCTCAATTTCCCAAACCAGCATTCATATTCGGAGATTGTATGGCAATTAATGACCATCTCATACATGTGGAGGACTCAAAGCTACTGCGAAGAGTCGATAACCATTTCCTCTTCCTCCCAAGCATGAAGAGGATGTATCCGCTTTTCTACTTCTTGAATGTGAGCTGTCACCGGGGTTTAACTTTTGACATAGTCAAGGAGAAAGAGAATGTGTCGCTTGGATTTGGTCGGCGATCTCGTACACAAATCGGGGGACAACTCAAGGGGTTGAGACCCAGCTTATTTGAGAAGAAGGATCTCTTTCCAGAGGTGCCACTTCCAGCGAATATCTTCATTCGCCAATTCATTACAGCTCATGGTGAATTTTCTACCCAGATGTTTAGATCTCCAGGATGGGTTTGTTCTGGGGAAGGAGGTTGGTGGACCCGTATGGTTGACTTTGTTCTTGAGGAGCTTAAGGAACCACTCGCTCAATCGGGACCCGTATGGTTGACTTTGTTCTTGAGGAGCTTAAGGAACCACTCGCTCAATCGGGTCTCACAATTCCCGTGTTAGCTACTCGACGGGGGGTTGTGCAGGCTTAAGGAACCACTCGCTCAATCGGGTCTCACAATTCCCGTGTTAGCTACTCGACGGGGGGTTGTGCAGAGTTATCACAATTTTTTTACTATGTTAGAGAAGTACAACCCCGACAGCTATACATTCTTCACACCTATAGGGGAGTTAGGTTTTGCTTTCCATAAGATGCAAGCAGTCTCGGGGCTGCCGTTTGGTAGAATGCCCTACGAAGAATTCATTCCTACCACAAAGGAGCTTTCCATGTTAAGGGCGGCGCATCCAGAAGTTTATGCTACTTTCTTGGAATTGATGTGCCACTTCCATATATGTGCTTAAGTCTTTGGGATGCGTGGAGGGGGCATTATGCATACCACGTGGGCGGAATACCTCTTCCAGAACTTAAACCGGAAGGATGTAGCCGTGTCTCGCGTGGCAACCATTTCTCCTAAAGACGCCAAAACTCGAATTAAGGCTTCCAATGCTACCTTCAAGACAGAACATGCAGAGGATGATTTTGAGGCTAGTGTTGAATTCGAAAGTTTCCACCACCAAGCCATAGTTCCTATTTCTGACATGGTTCTTCTCGCGAGCTTTTTCATGATTTGGTTGAAGCGGTGTGTAGTGCCGTCAAAACCAGTAGAGGCAATATTAGCTGAGGTTGTGTATCCAGCTGTTTTGCTAGCACATGGTAGACTTGTGAGTCTTCTCACTGATATGGTAAGCTGCATACAGAACGGCTTACGGATGTTGACCTCCGAACTTCTCGCCGCCCCAGGAATTAAGGCTGTTGGGAAGAAAGCTAGGAAGGTTTCTCAACCACGCATGCTAGTGACGTACACGTATTTGGTGGCCTGGTTCGTGTTGCATTGTCCTTCATTGATGACGGGAGTATCTGAGAGCGATGACGCTTATGCTCCCTTTGTACAGAGATTGGAGTCGGCCACGTGGACTAATTCCTATATAGTCAGGGCTCGACAGCTCTTGTCTCGGGAAGACAATTACCGGATTTTCTGTTGCGCTCCTAATTTTGATGGAGCTGATGAAGAGAATGCCCACTTCATGGACATGCTTTTTGAGGGCTCGTCTTCCCTGGAAGAGGGCATCTTTAGATGGCTTCTTACAATCAGGTTAGGTTATCTGGTCTATCGCTTGAGGGAGAAGTGCATTATTGAGCCTTACATGCCTTCTAGATTCGCCAGACAATTTGGATATGACCAACTCTATGTTAGTAATCCCAACCCGGCCTTGGCTCAAGTCGGGAACTTGTATGAAGGAGCTCGCGCATGGTACATTTTCTCTGCCAGAGGGACCCACGCGCACTTCACTTTACCTAATTCACCGCCCGGCTGTTCCGTCATTGCAGATTTTTGCAACTGGTTTGATGAGGTCTCTCGAATCCCAGAATACGACATCTATGCTTCATGCATAAATGAAATTCGGGAGTTATATAAATCGAGAAGTCGTTCTACCCAAACTCATTTACCAGGAATAAAGGAGTATCTTTCTTGCGAACGAGAGGTGGTTGGATGTAGGAGATCCCACAGGATTTACCCGCTGCTGGGCTTACTAAAGAAGAGGCTACTAAGGAGGTTCTCGAGTGATCTTCCCTTCCTGAGCCTCACTCCTTAAGATCATCAGGGAAGAGGGCCCTTACTGCTGAGGAGGAAGGCGAATATAAGAAGAGACTTCGTAAGCGGAAGCCTGTTGCAGCCAAGAATTTCCAGAAGGTCAAGTTGATGGGGGATGCTATCAAGTCTGCACCGGTTGCACCCCCTGAAAACAAAGAGGATGCTATGCTTTAAGCCGCTCCTTCTGATCCTGAAATGACATCGGCCGGGCAAGGGTTGACCATCAAAGGTCCGGCACCAAATATGCCCAAAAATTTACCATCTGAAGTCGTCGATCATCCCACACGCACTGATTATGCGAATTGTTTTATTTATCCGATTGCTCCACCCCCAAGCTCAGAAACTCTGAGAAAACTCATCGAGCAATTAGAGTATTGGATGCAAATGACCATCGATGTCGTTAGTCTCAAGGAAGTGAGCTTCAAAGTTTTTGAACCCCATCTGCTAGAGTGCCTAGCTAAGATCGGGCACCAGGGGAATGCATTATGGACCGATAATTGTCGTGAAAGCATTATTATCCTAGAATATGAATTGAAGTTCCTTTCAATGCTGTAACACGACGATATAGGGCCAGAAGTGGATCGGGCTCTTTCTCAGGCTAAAGCATTAAGAGCACAACGTCAAGAGTCACTTCAGAAGAGTCAGTCTGAGAAAGAGTCTCGTGTTGCCAGCCTGCGTGGGGAACACCTCCAAATACAAGTGGACATGGGTAGTCTTGCAATGGGTGTCCGGGATACTACAGCGGAACTTACTCGTGCGGGTGTTGAGCTATCTCAGATAAATGCCCAATTAGCTGACGATATGGAAGTTATAAGAGGGCTAGCTACCTACTGCGACGAGCTTTTCAAAAGCTATTGCGATGAAATCGTTGCTGCTGATAAACTTCGACGAGAGATTGCAAAAACGGCACCTGATGAAGAGGAGCTCAAGAGCAAGATCACAGAAGAAATCAAAAGGGCTCGTGAGGAGAACATATCAGCTTTGAAATCTAAGCTTAAATCCTTTAGGCTGATAGGACCTGATACCTAAGATTTGAATTGTTTTCGGTTGGGGAATAATTTTGTATCGTTTTCATTTCGATTGTCATCACTTTGTATTTACATTAACAATATTGAATGAAAATGATATCATTTTGCCTTTCATCGTTTCTTTTGTTGGATTCTAATTCAGGACAATAGAAAGTAATGCAAATGCTGCAAGTGTAGAGTTAACTTAGCGTAAAATCGAAATTCTCTTTATTACTACTTAGAATAAATCCAGAAAATTTCAATCGTCAGAGGTGTAGTGTTAACATGACGACATACAAGACAGAAAAATTAAAATTTATTCCCGAAATACGCTATGAACCAGCAACCCCCAGCCTGACTTGGCTGGGGTTTAGGGAGCTGTATGATTTATGGAAAATATCTTTTAAGAAATTTCCCGTTAATTAACATGATGAGCCTGTCTCCTTTTTGATCAATGAGGCGAAAAGCTCCATTCGAATAGACTGATTCTATTACGAAGGGCCATTCCTATTTAGGATTAAACTTCCCTTTGGTTTTGTGTGTCATTACCATAGGTCGTCTATTGACCAAAACTAAATCGCCTTTCTTGAAAATCCGTTCTTTAACCTTTTTATTGTAGGCCTTAGAAATCCGGGCTTGATATAGCTCAATTTGTTATTGAGCTTGAAGTCGTTTGTCGTCTAAGGCTTAAAGTTCTTACAAACATCATTGATGTTTCTCTTCCTCTGTCAGTCCAGCTGTGATAACGACTCTTAGGGAAGGGATTTGAATTTCTAATGGCAGTACAGCTTCACAGCCATATACTAAAGAGAACGGCATAGCTCTTGTAGGGGTCCTCACCGTTGTGCGGTAGGCCCACAAACATTCACCGAGTCTTTCATCCTAATCACGTCGGCTCTTAGAAACAAACTTTTTGAGAAGTTTCACAATGGGTTTATTAAAAGCTTCTGCAAGACCATTCGCTGGCGGATAATACGCCGTAGATGCGATACTTTGGCTTCTAAACTTATCATAAAATCTTTGAAACCCAAAGCTAACAAATTGTGTCTCGTTGTCGTGAACTATTCGTCTCGAGACCCCAAAACGGTAAATGACGTGATGTTTGATGAACTTAATCACACTCGATGTCTTGACTTCTTTCAACGGGATTGCCTCTGCCCATTTGGAGAAGTAATCGGTTACAGCTAAAATAAACCGGTGTCCTTTGGAAGTCGGAGGAGAGATTAGTCCTACGATATCCATACCCCACATTTCAAATGGCCAAGATACGGAAGTGGGGTGTAAGTTACTTGGCGCTTTGTGGATAAAGTCCCCATGAATCTGACACGCGTGACAACGTTTAGCGTAATCAACTGCGTCTGAGAACATCTTTGGCCAATAATAATCGATTCGTCGGAGACGATCTCCCAACTTAACTCCAGGATGATGACTCTGCACATTCCATCATGAGCTTCCTTGAGGGCCTCTTTTACTTCTTTTCGAGAGAGACATCGAAGCAATACTCCATCATGTGATTTACGATATAGGATTTGGGAGACTACATCGTAATAGAATTGGAGAGCCTTTCATTTGATAGCGGCCGCTTCCTTAGGGTCTTCAGGAAAAATTCCATATATGGCATAGTCGATGTACGGGAATCGCCAATCTCTAGCTTCAAGTTCCATCGAGGTTGTGCAGACCTCTCCTGTCGGTGTCTTGTCTGAGCTTTCTTCTATAGGAATCTTAGAATAGTATAACTCACGTCCCGTAATAGGAATCGTAGTTTCGGCCCCCGGAGGCAATGCTAATGAGGTTTCCAATGAGGCTAAAGCATCTGCATAAGCGTTCTGAGCTCGTGGAATATATTCAATAAAGAAACATTCGAACTTCTGGGCTTGTTTTAGCACTGCGAAGTAATACGGGATCAGGTCTTCATGACGTACTTCGTATTCCCCTCGAACTTGATTCACAATTAGCTGAGAATCAGCGTAAGCTTCAAGATGTCGAATATTAAGTTCCTCAGCGAATTGCATTCCTAGTAGCAGAGCATTATACTCGGCTACGTTGTTAGTGCAGGGTTCGATCAGGGAAATTCCTCTTGGGATCACGTTACCATTTGGAGAAACGAACACCACTCCTACTCTCGCGGTAATCGCTCCATGAGGATTTGCTCTGGATGCACTGTCGAAGAATAATTTTCACACTTGCGTAGCTTCTCGAGTGACGCAAGCTTCAGCGACTTCATCGGGCAATTCTTCATACAGCTTAGACGTCCCTGGCACCGGGTGATCGGCTAAGAAGTCTGCCAAAGCTTGACCCTTGACTTCT
This sequence comes from Asparagus officinalis, assembly GCF_001876935.1. Taxonomy (NCBI): domain Eukaryota; kingdom Viridiplantae; phylum Streptophyta; class Magnoliopsida; order Asparagales; family Asparagaceae; genus Asparagus; species Asparagus officinalis. Next base: position 49,483,799 of record NC_033795.1, read on the forward strand.
TTTTGGGGCATGAATTGCATGTCATATTGTGACAAGAGAATGGCCCATTTTGCGAGCCGACAGTTTAGAGATGATGGCTTCGTCATCAGAACTCTCAAGGGATTCACCTTAGAGATGATGTGAATTGTTTGTCCAACTAGGTAATGTCGCATCTTTTGAACTGTGAATACCAAAGCGAGACACTCTTTTTCGATCGGATTATACCGGTGCTCGACTCCCATCATGGTCCTGCTTAAGTAGTAGATGGCTTGCTCTTGCCCTTGATCATTATTCTGGGCCAATAAAGCTCCAAGAGAATGTTCCATGGCCCTCACATACAACAGGAATGGCTTTTCTGATATTAGGGCCACGAGAACCGGCGGTTGAGTAAGATATTTCTTAATCTCCTCGAATGCTTTTTGACATTCCCCATGCCAAACAAAGGATACTCCTTTCTTCATGAGCTTAGAGAAAGGTTGGCAACGCCCCGAAAGATTGGATATGAATCTCCGAATGTAGGCCAGTCTGCATTGCAAGCCTCTAAGTTCTTTGGGATTCTTCGAAGGTGGCATATCTTGGATAGCACGCACTTTTTCTGGGTCAAGAGAGATTCCCTTGGATGTGACAATAAATCCTAAGAATTTCCTGCTTGATACCCTAAGGAAAGATTTTGTTGGGTTCATCTTCAGTTGGTGTGCCCGCATGATGTCGAACATTGTTTTCAAGTCTGTAAGATGATCGCCTTTATGTTGGCTCTCTACTGCTATATCGTCAACGTAGCATTCGATCTTCTTACGTAAGTGTTCGTGGAAGATGGCATTCATTGCACGTTGATAAGTTGTACCTGCGTTTTTTAGGCCGAAGGGCATCACTGTGTAGCAATACACCCCCAGTGGTGTTCTAAAAGCAGTATGTTTTTCGTCTTCCGGGTGCATCTTGATCTGATTGTACCCAGAGAATCCGTCCATAAAATACATCCTTTCATATCCACAGGTGTTATCGATCATGATGTCTGTGATAGGAAGATGAAACTCGTCTTTCGGATAAGCTGCGTTAAGGTCACGGAAGTCGATGCATATCCGGACCTTACCGTTCTTTTTGGGAACTGAAATAATGTTGGCCACCCAGTCCGGATGTTGTTCCTCCCTAACAAAACCCGAGTCTATAAGCTTTTTAACCTCTGACTCAATCGCTTCCATGACCTCCGGACGAAACCAACGTTGTTGTTGTTTAACGGGTTTTGCATCCAGATCGATGTTGAGACGATGCGTGGCTACTTTTGGGTCCAGGCCAGGCATATCTTCATAATTCCAAGCAAAGACATCTATATATTCTCGGATGAGAGATATAATACCCTCTTTTTCGGATGATGATAAGTCTTCAGCTATAAAGATAGGCTTAGGGTCAGATTCATCTCACATGTTGACCTGGATCACTTTATCTTCAGTGGGTGGTTCGCGTTGTTCGAAACGCATATCCCACAAGATGTTAAGACGTTTGATCCAAGGATCGTCGGTTGATTCGATTAACTCTTCATCACCCCCTGTGTCTTCATCTAGATGACTAGTTGAAACCATATTCACAGTCAGACTTTTAAAGAAAGGTCCAACACTGACGTCGGATTACCAAGAAGATGTCCCGGATGAATGGTCCTAACGCAGATAATTACTGACTTCATTTTCTGAGGCTAATGGGGTTGTGATGTAGCCCACACCTCTCCCGGTTTTTTGATAGTAGTCCGGATGTTTTCCTTCGGGGGTTAGAGACATTCGAATTGGTGTTCGTCTTCCTTTCCCGAAATTCAAGCCCTGTTTTTCATTAAAGTTATACCCCCATTCGTTTCATTAAGTATATAGAATTGGGTTCGTGGTAATGGAATTGGGGGACTCCGTCATCTTCCTTGGGTTCGTGGTAATGGAATTGGGGGACTCCGTCATCTTCCTCTGAACTTCCTCGTTTGAGTTGTTCGAGTTTGACTTTACCAAAACAGATCGGCTTCTTCCTCTGAACTTCCTCGTTTGAGTTGTTCGAGTTTGACTTTACCAAAACAGATCGGCTTCTGCCCTATCCTTTTGGATGTGACTTTGAAGAAAGCATTCTGTGCATCTTCTACTCCTTCATCTGAAGCGAATGATGACTCGATTGGTAATGTGAGTGATGTCTCTGTGCACAGTGTGTGCCATGGGTTGGTACCTGTATTAGGATCATTCTCTATTTGTTTATTTTTAGGGGACACATCAGACAAGTACGCTAAAATAAAATCTTCATTAATGCACCACTCGCCCTCACTCGGTACATTATTATTACTCTCGTCCTGACCCATTACATTTAGATTCAATTCCCATGGACAATCTTCTTCAGGATCCGGTTCAACGTCGGCTTCGTTGCCGCTGTCCACATCTTCTTTCTCCTGGGATTCTAAGTAAAAGATGGAGTCGGTGTGAAAGTTTTCCACTCCTCGGAAAGGGTATTTTTTCACAATCAAGGTTCGAACTTCTCCCTCATCATTGGCATACTTCATGACCTGATGTAGGGTAGATGGGACAATGCGGTTTGCATGTATCCATGGTCGTCCTAGCAAAAGATTGTAGGACGTGTCTGCATCTATGATGTAACAAGTTACTTCGGACTTAAGGTCTCCGATTTGACACCTGAGTTTGATCTTCCCCAGGGGCCGAGTGCTGTTTGCATTGAACCCGAAGATGGTAGTCTGAGTAGTGTTCAGTCGATGCATAGGAATCCCTAAGACCTGCATGACCCTGTAAGGCATGATGCTGAGTGCTGAGCCCGGGTCAACTTGGACACGACTGATTTCGGAGGATCCGATATACCCTGTGTAGTATAGCGGTTTGTCGTGCTTGTGTGTAACCTACATATCTTCCTGAGTAAATGATATGCAAAGTAAACTCCTTGCCGCTTGCAGACATTGCAGGCAGGTTTGGTCTTCAGAAGCTTCGGAAATCGGAGTGACTTGAGTGATAAAGCTCTCTGTGTTCTTTAAGGCTTCGATTAGAGCTTCCTTAGTGGTTTTTGACAACTTTAGGAGCTCATATAGAGTAATCCTAGCTGGTATATTAGCCAGCTGCGCCATGACATTGAATTGGAAAGGAGCGCTTGATTCCCCAAATTCCATGTGGAGATTTTTGTTGAACCGAAGCTCCTTTTGTTTCCCTTTATCGACCGGCTTCTTTGGTACAGAACCCCCAATGTCTTGGGGCTGTTCTTCAGCTTCTTGAGCGTTCTGGTTGTAGTCTCTCAAGTAAGCCTTTCCTGACCGAGTGCCAAGGTTATCTCTTGGGTATGCTGCTAGGGCAATCCTCTCTTCTTCTGAATCGGTAAGAGGTTTGAGGTAGTCATCATTCTCAGTAACGGAGGGGCTAATCATGTTGGAAGACTTAGCCTTGCCTCCCTTCTTTTTGGACGAGGTGTTCATCCACTGTTGATCTCCTAGCAGATCAGGGTGGACCCACATGATTTCCCCTTATAGGGTAGTGAGGGGTACCAACCCCCTGTCCTTCTGACTGTACAAATCAGTGTTTTTCAGGCGCAATTCTCCCTTATGAATGGGAACGACACCGTCTGCGGTCTCCACTGGAGGGAAGTCACCGAATTGGACCGCTATTATATTGGTGGATACGGTCTTTTGCTCGGGCTTTAAAGTGAGCACATTAGCAATCATAAAATTTTGCAGGATGTCTTTGAAGACATAGCATTTTCTGGTAGGATGCCCTAGGAACCTATGATAATGGTAGTAATTAGGATCATCCACCTTCCCTGCTTCATCCGGCTTCCTGATTTCAGGCAGCTGCAGCTTGTTATTCTTCCAAAGCAATTGGAACAAAGTGTCTACATGCTCTTCTTTAAACGAATACTCCTTGAGCGCTCTTTGTTGATTTGGCGCCTTACCTTGTTTAGCGGGAGGTGGTGCTCGTGTGTTGGCGTCAGCCGCCAAAGTCTCTTTTCCCTTAGACCGTTGGGCGTTGTGCTGATTGCGTTGCTGCTGCGACTTGGGTTGCATCACTTCTTCGGCTTTAACTCGAGCAACAATCTCTTCGGCTTGTTCTCCTTGCGAAACTAGTTGTCTCCAGGAGCGACACTCTGCTACTCCCATCTGAGCAAGGAGCTGGGTCTGCAAGTTGTGCCTGCAAGTTTCAACCAGAGTTGATTGAGTCATACCTGAAGGGCATCGCAATGCCATGTTGTGGAACCTCTCCACATATGTCTTGATAGATTCTCCTTTCCTCTGCTTGGTGGCGAGAAGAGTCAGGACCGAAACTTCCGTATCATCCTCGAAGAATCTGGCTAAGAAGAGCCTTTCCAAATCTACCCATTTCTGAATAGATCCGGCAGGCAGTTTCATAAACCATTCGAAGACGATTCCTTTAAGAGTGCTGATGAACAAGCGGGTCAGGATGGCGTCGTTTGCTACCACGTCTCCAGTCTGTGACTTGAAGTAGTAGATGTGCTAATTCGGCGACCCTGTGCCATCGAATGGTTGCAAGGTAGGGGCCTTAAACTTGGGTGGGTAAGGTGTTGTGTCCCACTTAGCAGGATAAGGTCGCACCACTCCTTCTTCACGGAGCTCGCTTCTGTTGGCTATTGCATTGAGGCGAGCCTCCAGTTCGTCCACTTTAGCGGACTGAGGATGCAATTCTCTTTCTATCTCCTTCTCATTTTCAGAAGAGGATTCCAGGTTGTGAGTTTCACGATCCGAATGTTCGTGTGCCTTCTGCTTTCCCTTTGACATTGTCCTTCGGGAAGATTCAGGTTTTTGGCCTTTTTCAGCAAGGAGCTGGGCCAGCATGTCCTTCATTTGCAGAAGTGTTTCTTGCTGTGCTTGGAGCATGACATGATGTTCGTCTACTCTCTTAGCTAGGTCTTCAGGATTTCCTGCCATGTAAGCGGAAACCTCTCGTGCCACAATAGAGCTTGAAGATTAAGATTCGGCAATTGCCGAATGTTCATCGTCAGAAACGATCCCCTTGGCTAATCTTTGGTGGTTAACCGAGCGAATGGCTCCTGTTCGAGTCCGAGTATGCAGGTACACTCCTTCAAACTCGTCACAAATTTCCAGAACAGTCGGGGAATGGCTTCTTTGTGACTCCTCAGAACTGGGACCTGAAGCCTTCCCTCTACCTATCACGTTTATAGTGACTTCGGGGTATTCAGTTTCAACTATCTTCTTTTTGTATCAACGTCATCGTTTGGCAGGTCTAACGACATTCATCAACCTATCGAACACAGACTACCGAGGTACGGATGCGCAACAATGGCATTCTGAAAGAACTGCAGAGATAAGCCGCTCACATTGGCATGAGTGAGCTGCTTGCTGCGCTGGTTTTCCTCTTGACAATAATTCCCGCAAATTAGTAACTTGGGAGGGATCTCTCCCTAAGCATGGGGACAGAGATGGAACCCCCTGCCCTTGAGTGGGTAAGATTGATTCTGGTCGAACATGGGTTTTAAACCCATGTTGACTTTTTCGAACTTGGCAGACCTCTTGAGGATCGTGTTCTTGAAGAAAAACGCTAGAGTCGCCTTCTTGAAGAATAACGCGAGGGTCGCGTTTGGATTTGTAAACACTAGGCCGAGGCCTATGTTTAAATGATGAAATAGACCCCCGAGAGTCATGTTTTGGTTGAACGCGCCCCTGAGGGTCGCGTTTGGTTGGTGAAACAGACTCTTGAGAGTCATGTTTCGTTTGAACACACCCATGAGGTGTGTGTTTGTTTCCGGCGGCACCTTTCGGAGGGCTGCGTTTTGAAGGAACAACGCGCCATTGAGGGTCGCGTTTCAGCTGTATTAACCGAGGCTCATAATCGGGCTCATTGCCGCGAAGTGTGCGTTCTGTGGTGGAAACGTTGTGCTCGGGTAAAGTTTCAAGAACGCGATCCTCGCGTTGGGCCAGCATACGGTTTTCGCGTAGATGTGCTTGTCATATTGATCTTCTCCGTCTACGAGCGGCGTTCTTCTTGGCTTGTTTCAAAGCCTTGACAGTAGCGTCGTCGGTGTTTATGGAGCTCGTCTCCTCTATGGGCCGTTTGTGGCCTGAAGTACGCCGTGTTGACGCGGATGTGGGACTTTTAACTCGCTGGGTGAGTTCAGTAGAGGCTAAGCCCGCTCCTGAAGTGGAGGGGTTGTTCAGTGAGTTTTGGCCAAAGGAGAGGACTTGTTTTGGCATTTCAGCAACAGGTTTGATCTCTTTGGAGATCTTGCAGACGTCGCGCCTAGCTTTGGGGCTAAGCGATCCAGACGAGAGGGCTTCCTCGTACTTTGCTTGGTCAAACTCCACGATGAGAATTTCAACGGTTGTTCCCGTAAGGTGGACGTCGGATTGCGCCACCACTTCTTCGTCAGAGAAGCTAGTCCCCAGCGGAGTCGTTATCTTTTGTTTGTGGAAAAATTTGATGTAAAAAGAAATGAAAGAAAAATTGATTTGTATTCCTTCAAAATCGATTACAATTTGGATTCCGATTACAAAAAAAAGAAATGAAAGAAAAATTGATTTGTATTCCTTCAAAATCGATTACAATTTGGATTCCGATTACAAAAGAGAGGAGAATGAATTTGATTCTCCCCTTTGTTTAAAACTGGGTTCTTCTTGGTAGCGATGGAGTGTCTCCTTCGATTGCTCCTGTCGAATTTGCTCTCCGTTAACGATCTGATCATCTTTTATCTTGTGGGAACGATGAACTTCTGTGGAAAGTTTGATGAATAACTCTTAACGAGTTTTAGAACTCAGAACGAGTTAGAACACTGTGAAAAGAGTTGTTAGAACCGAAAATTCGGTTAACAGCCAAGCAGATTTTCTGTTGCTGAAGGATCCTCTTTAGATTTGATCCTCCGAATCTGATTTAAATCTTCTGTTTCGAAGAGTTCGCCTCTGCTATCTCCAGAGAAAAATCCCAAGCTCCCAACCTCCTTGTGCGGTTTAGATGCTGAAAATCCAACCCTTACTCCGTTGGGTTTGTTAAGGTTTTATAGGTGGATAAGAGGTTATAACTGCCCTCTAAATCCACTTCTAAGTGGGCGTGATTTCCTCAGATCATGGGGAAAACGGTTCTAAAACCGTTCAACTCATATTTGAATGAGTCAAATGCCCAATTTGGCGTTCAGAACCCTAACTTCGCGTCTTGGAATTGAGACGCGAGGTTGGGTGTTGACTGAACGTCAAGAACGCGAGGGTCGCTCGTGTTTTTCTTGTTGCAGCTTGGAAACGCGGGGGTCGCCTGCATTTCCAGAATTGTAACGCGAAGATGAGTTCCGTGTTTTAGAAGGAGCTAGTTGATTTGTAACTTCTTCTGTAGAGCGTTGCAAGGACCATTGTTTAGTAATCCCTGCATTAGCTGTTGTGGGGTGTGAAAGTCGTCAGATTGTAACTCTTAATGATAGATTGTGAAGACTGCTGAATAGATTTTTCATCAGTTATCGGAAGTATCGTTGAATTGCAACTCTTCTCGCTCTATGTGAAAAGTCCTCCATTTGCAGCTTTCGTTTGTTAGCATGAAAGCTATTTGATTGTAGCTTTCATTGTTGGAACTTGATGGGGATCAGCTATCCATTGTGACTTTTAGACAGCCTACACGAATATTTGCCCACAGCTCTCTACCAAGCAACTCACCAACTGAGTCTAACCTTTTATTTCTGAAATCATTATACTGCTCATCAGCACCTCTAATAGTTGTTAATATAATATTAGTCATGTTGTTGTCGCAGCCATCAAGATCAATCATCTCAGATATGAGGCTGTGTTTGCAGCGATTGTAAAGCCGCAGATGCAGTGAGTTGGAAATTACTTGTGTTTTGATTGTAAGGACGAATTCTGCTTCTTGATTTAAAGAAATCATTGCGTTGTAATCTCTTCTTGATCCGTAGGGAAATCCTTTGATTGCAGCTTTCCTTTGGTAACAAGAAAGTCGTCTGATTGTAACTTTCATTGTTGGAGCTTGATGGGGATCAGTTATCCATTGTGATTTTTAGACAGCCTACACTTAAAGTACCAACACACATAATATAACACCTAAACTAAATGTTACCCAAGCAATCTTGATCTTCAATAAGCTTGACTTAGTACACTTTGCGGATGAAGCTTGAACTTGGATCTTCAACTTGAATTGCAATGCTTCACTCCATAATTATGTCAACCTCCATTGAATATAATCGTGAATGCTTAATTCCATTCATCCTCTAACTTATTGTTTGTCTATAATAAATAAGAAAATACAAATACTAGACAAACAATATTAGTGGTAAATTATTTGTTAAACATCATCAAAATAAAGAGACCAACACACCATCCCCCCTTTACAGAATACACCCATCCAGAAGTCTTGAAATCTTGCATGGGGAACTCACCCTTGGCCGTCATGAAGCTTCTGACAAAGATGTTCGCCAAATTAGCAGTCTCACGAGGTGCATACTCTAGGCGGAACAGACCGGGTTTCAAAGCCACCAACTGCCGACTATAACCCACCGTGCGAACACCTTGATGAGTAAGAGATATGATGGGTGCTCTATCCTACTCTCTGATAAGATCCTACTGCATATGCCTGGGAATAGAGGCACACTGAAAATAGGACAGAGGGTACATTTGTTCCATGTTGGGCAGGAATAAGAAGCGATCACCAATCTTCCGCAGCCACTTGTAGTTCCCATCATACAAAAGCTCCGTGTTAATGTCGACAAAATCTACGAAAAAGAATGTCAACTTTTTCAAACTTCTTCTGTCCATGGTCTTAAGCTTAGCATTCGTAACAATGGCGCTAAGGGTCATCCTAAGGGTCATCGAACTTGCACGGGTGATACTTTCCGCGCGCTCCTTGTCTTGGCCCTAGAAGATGGGAAGTTCCTGGTGTAGACTGAATGTCACAGCATTGTCCACATCTCCCTCATAACCAAAATGATGGTGAAAAGAGAGGGGCTCGCTGGAATAGCACACTGTACAAAGAAAGACAACAGTTAAAATATGAAAAGCAGTTGAATTAAAAAAAGTCTAAAAGACTTAATCAGATAAGTGACCCTCGCATTTAACGTGAAGGTCAGGATTCAGAATGCAACCCTCGCGTTTAACACGAAGGTCAACATTCAGAACACGAGCCTCATGTCCAACACGAAGGTCGGCGTTCAAAACACGAGCCTCATGTTCAAAACGCGAACCTCTCGTTCCACGCGAGGATCACCATACAGAACGCAACCCTCGTATTCCATGTGAGGATCACTATTTGAAACACGAGCCTCATGTTGAATACAAAGAACCTTGTTGAATAAGTTTAAGGCTGAACCCTTTGCTGACGAACAATTGTACTTGCCGCTAATAAGTGGAGTATGAACAGCAGTGCCGCCGGCGGGCGGTCGAAACCCTAGGGTTAGCCTCGGCCGGCGGCATGCTCGAAGACTCTCCAGCGGCCTTCTTGGGTCTGGAAGAATGCTGCAGGGGTGTCAGGGGTTTCATCGATGATCACTGGAGATGAACAAGTGTTCTCATTGAAGAAGAAAGAGTCAAGAAGGTTTTGACTCTTCTTTGACCCAGGGGTCTATTTATAGACAGCTAAGCTGTCATGATTAGAACGGGATTCTAGGAAAGAATCCCACCTAAATGCAATCACTACATTCATTAATGTCGGTTTGACTTTAGTGTTAAAACACGAGGGTCACCCCTGCGTTCCAAAAGCTAAACGTGAGGACCACCCCCACGTTCCAAAAGCTAAATGTGAGGGTCACCCCCACATTCTGCAAAGTTCACCCCCACATTTTAAAGGCTAAATGTGAGGTTCACCCTCGCGTTCCAAAGGTTAAACACGAGGGTCACCCCCGTGTTCTACAAGGTTTACCACCACATTCCAAAAGGTAAACGCAACCCTCGCATTTGTAAAAGCAAAACTCAAGTCTTGCGTGTCAAATCTCTTTAACCAAATTCATGTTGACTTCGAGATAGATGTAGTGAGCAATTCTGTTCTGAAAAAAATCAACAGTACATTGTTCCAAGATCAAACAGAATCAAGAACCAAAGCATTTTGAAAATTCATCCCAATCAAGTGTGAACTTTCAAAAACTTTAGTGGGTGTTTTGTAGGTTGTCTAAAAATTACTACAGCTTGGTCATCATGATTGTTGTTCGATATAGACAACATTGAGGGATTCTAATATCGCCGCTTCAACCTTAAGAATTCCTGCTCTTTTACCTTTCTTAAAGGTCGTTTGTTGAAATAGCTACTCCTTATGACATAGCGAGTTTTAACCTAGTTACTATACACAAGAAGTAATGCATATACTGATTCGTGAATCCCAAGGAAAATTGTATGAAGGCCTGTTAAAGCAGCAGTCAATACAGAAGATTCAAAAAGATAATTGCTCAGTCAAATAATAATCAGGAATCTCTAAGGAAAAAACGCGAGGGTCCACCCTCGTATTCAAAGGCCAAACGCGAGGGTTCACCCCCGCATTCCAACTTTGGACATGAGGTTCTACCCTCACATCCCAAACATTAAACGCGAGGGTCACCCCCATGTTTCTCAATGAAAAATTGAGAAAGAGTTAGAAATTGATGACTCTCATATTTCCAAGAGCCAAATGTAAGGATTACAAGCTGACGATCCTTATAAAATTTGAAGAACAGATTACAATTGACGATCTCTTTAAGGCGAAACGCGAGGCTCCACCCACACATTTCAAACTTCAAATGCAAGGGTCATCCCCACGTTTCGCAGAGCCGAACGCGAGGCTCGAGCTAGAATACGAATCTCGTATTTTACTGCTTCAAACACGATTTGAACGGTTCAAAATCATTTTGATAATCACATTTTATTACAGTTTTATACCCTCATTATCTATTTTATATGAATAAATATACTACTAATAATTGTTTTTATCTTTAATTGCAGGTTAATAAAGAATAAATCTCAAACTCTAATCTCTCAACAAAAAGCCCTTGATTTAATGAAGAAATGAAGCCCATGAAGCCAAAGGAATTCTTTCAAATATTTAATGAAGAAATAAATCAAAGCCCAAGTGGAAAATCAAGAGAAAATGCCAAAGTCCAAATGTTGAAGCCCAAAAGTACAAGCAAAGCCCATTGTCCAAGCCCAAAATCCGATAGAAGAAGAATTCTGCGGGCAGCAAAAGAAGAGAGCTTGACATCGATGCCAGCATCGATGCCCGTATCGATGCTGGTATCGATACACTGGGCAGTTAGTTACGAATCTAATGTTAAAATTTATTGTTTTTGGATAAGATTTCTATCCAATGGCTCTCATTCACTAATGTTTACTATAAATAGGGGTAGAGAGTGAGGGGTTAAAGGTGTGAAAAATTTTGTAACTCCATTTGGAGAGGGGGGCTACTCTTAATTGAGAAGGCCTTCCAAAAATTATAACTTTTGTTGCAATTAATAATAAAAAATTTTCTCCTCTTTAAATTTTCTTTTCTCCTCTTTGTTGAATGATGAGGATGGAGATGAAGAGCAATTTGAAGGTTTGCATTTCTTTTATTTTCCTCTTTTATTTCTTTTTTGTAATTTTTTTATTATTGCTTATTAGTTAGATTTACATTCATGCTTGTAGTGTAGATTTATTTTCTTGTCTTTTTATTTCTTTTTACACTTTAATTTGTAGAGTAGATTTATTTTCTTGCATTTAATTTCTGCAATTTATTTTGTAGTTTAGATTTTTATTCTTTGTAGTTAGATTTATTTCTTGTTCATAGTTTAGATTTTTCTTTTCTTTTTATTTTTGTAATTAGTTCTTTTTCTTCTTGTTTTTATTTCTTGAAATGTGAAATTAATTCTTGTAGGAATCTTAGAATTACATAAAACTAGTCTAATTTCCTTTATATTGTATGAATTATTCTTTTTTACTTAAAATGTTCATGTTTAGGATAATCAACTAGAGAACTAATCGGTAGAAGAAGAATTTGATAATCTATACTTATCTTAAATGGTTTGATAGGTTATGCTTATGAATTCTAGGATTATTATCTTCTTGTTGTTCTTATCATGAATAGTAATTTTGACTTAGATGATAATTTTATAGGTTATACTTTCCTTAAATGGTTTGATAGTCTATGCTTAATAAATCTAAGTTGAATTATGATAAAAAGAGAATAGTTTGTATTTTATAATTAAAATTTACTAGTGGATTATTTTCTAGATTTCTTACCTCTTTTGAATCCTCCATCTTAACTTTCTTAAACTTTCTTTTCATTCTTGGTTTTATTTCTTGATTTTATTCATTCTTCTTTCTTGCCTTGTGATTTCATTTATTCTTTGATTCTTATTTCTTTCTCTAAAATTCAATTTATTGTTACTTGCCACATAAATCAAAACAACCACTCATCACAATCACACTTATTCTTTATTCCTAATTGTCACGCACAAAACATAAGAACCATTTCTAATAATCTCTTAAAATCACCTTCCTCGTGGGATCGATAACTTTTTATACTATAACTTGATCAATTGTGCACTTGCAATTTGGGTACATAATTATGCCGCATCAAGTTTTTGGCGCCGTTGCCGGGGAAGGTGCTAAAATAGGATTTTATTAACTTGATTCTTTAACTTGTGTATTTTTCTTGTGAAGGAACCGCTTGGAGCTTGAAAATCTTGGATTGAAGATCAAGAATTTGGAGAATTGCTTTCGGGTAAGTCCTCTTTCCAGTTTTCAATTCCACCCTCTTTAGCTAGCTTCACAATTAGAGACAATTAGGATTTAAAAAAAAGATTTTATTTTTGTTGACCATAATAAAATTCATCTTTCACTTGAATATTAACTAATAAGATAATAAACTCAAACAATGTTCCCCCTTCTCGTATTTGATTGTTGTTGACCATAATTAAAAAAATATATATAAAGATTTTCTTTCTATCATCCTTTTTAGTCGCTTTTAATTTCTAGGGTTACATTTTATATAGTGTAGGAATTCACCAAAGTGATTGTAGCACTTGATTTGGCACACACTTAAAACATTCTTAAGGGCAAAACTCATAATCAAGATAAGGTAAGGGATTTCATCACCCTTTCCTTAGCCCACAAATCACTAATTCCTCACTTCACAAACCCAAGCCTTCTAAAACTCATTAGACGTTGGCCCCTAAGGATTCGAGCTCAATAAGGAACAAGAAATCCTTAAGTGAACCGGTTTAAGTTTTCTCAGATTAGTTTGTGTCTAAGGCAAAGTTTAGGGGTTGCGTAAAGTGCTCCACAAGGAAAGAGGTACTTAATTGATCTTTGATCACCCTCTAGTACTATCCTTACCTGGCTAACTACCTGGATAAAACTTTAATCTTTTCACTATAGGAGTTTTTGGTTAGGAACTGGTCTAGTTGAGTTAGGCTAAACCCTAGAATTAGAGTGTGATTGAAAAGTGATTTGATTTGATTTGTTTTAGTTAGTTTTTTTTTTCTTTTTTCTTTATCTTTTCATATAAAAAAAACTAATTTTCTTTCTTTCCTTAAAAAAATATTTGTTTTAGTGTATGCAAACTTGGGTTAGGGATGTTGGAAACCCGAATCGATTCGCCTGGCGAGTTTGATCTGTAGGCGAAGTTTGAGCAGTAGCGAATTCGCCCAAAAGTTGGAGATCCAACTGCGGGCGAAAACTCCTGTCACGTGTCGGTCAGCGGGCCCAAGTGCTTGCCAGCCAAGACTTTGCAGGCGCATTAATGATCATTAATGGTGAAGCGACCGATCGCTTCGCCTCTCGTGCCCAACCCGATATGTCGGTTTGGGGTTTCGAGAGCAGCCTTAAAGACGCTGGGTTCGAAGCGTCGCAGGGCGTTCTAACCGTTTGATCGCTCGGGGTGTCGAATCTCAGCCGTTGGGTTTCTTATAACATATATCCGTACTCGTCTCTCTCCAGCAGAATCTTTACTGCTTCGAGAGAAATCCGCCAGAAAGAGATTTCCAAGGACAAAGCTAAAAAATGGTTGTACAGCTTACCGATAAATTCTATCTCAACTTGGGAGGAATTTGTCATCGTTTTTCTCAAAAAAAAATTTCCATATTCATAAAACGGTAAAGCTTAGGAACAGTATTCAAAACTTCAAAATTGTCTCAGGGGAGCCATTCTGGAAATACTTTGACCGATTTAAAGATCTTTTAATCCAATGTCCTCATCATGGTCTAGAAAAATGGCGATTGTGCCAAGTCATATATGAAGGATTGGACTATTCTTCAAAAACATCTTTAGAATCGATGTGTCAGGGAGATTTTATGAGAAAAAACGCAGATGAAGCTTGGGAATTCCTAGAGAGTCTATCCGAGAAAACAATGCAGTGGGAAAACTGTGATGACATCATCAGTTCCCCAATCTAAGTCTAGTGGTTTTTCCCTGGAGTCAAACATTGCTTCTGAAGCAAAGATGGCAACAATTCTACGGAGGTTAGAAGCCTTAGAAGTTAAGGAACGAGCTTCAGCTCAAATCAATCATATTTCTGCCCTGGGATGTCATAACTGTCAGTCTTCTACCCATGTTTCAGAGGAATGCCCTTTCCTAGGAAACAACCATGCTTTAGAACAGATGAACGCTGCATTCCAGCGCTCTAAAAATGATCTATTTTCTCCAACCTACAATCCAGGTTGGAGAAATCATCCCAACTTTGCTTGGAACCAAGGAAATTCTCATGGAAACCAAAACTTCATTCCCGCGTCAAACCAACAATTCCCTAGGGGAAACACTGTCCCGTTCAACTCACCAAACAATTTTCAACAAGCTAACCCAGTCTTTCCAACCCAACATACTCATCCTCACCAGCCTACAAATCCTTCAAATTCTGATCATGACAAATATTTGAGTGTCTTAGAAAAGGGCTTAGAAGCTATGATCAAAGCTTCTACACAAACTACCAACATGTTGACCCAGTCATCCACCACTCTGAATTCCTTCATGCAAACCACCGGCCAAGTGCTCAACTCGAACACTCAAGCCATAGCCCGGTTAGAAACCCAACTTGGGTAACTAGCCACTGCCGTAAGTGAGAGAGAAAAAGGAAAATTCCCAAGTCAACTTGTTGCAAACCCTAAAGACACTGGATCCAGTTCCAATAATCCAGCTTAATTGAATGCAATTTACACTCTGAGATCAGGGAAACAAATAGACAATCAAGTTAGAATGCCACCGGATCAAACCCTTCTCCCATCCAACACACTCCTTCCGATGAAGCAATTCCTTCTGATGACCAAAATGCTAAACTTGAGATTAAGCCTGATCTAGATAGGTATAGGCCCGTTGCCCCCTTTCCAGATAGACTCAAACCTAGGAAAAACTCCCCGCAGATCCTAGAAACGTTTAAACAGGTCAAGATCAACATCCTTCTCCTAGATGCAATTGAACAAATCCCTTCTTATGCAAAGTTCTTGAAGGACTTATGCACTAAGAAAAGAACCACCAATGTCTCCAAGAAAGTCTTCTTAGCTGCCAACCTCAGTGAAATTTTTTCAAAACCCATACCGTTGAAACACAAGGACCCTGGTTGTCCCACAATTCCATGCGTTATAGGTAACACTCACATTGATGAGGCACTTCTAGACTTGGGAGCCAGCGTCAACCTCCTTCCTTATTCGGTCTATCAACAGCTAGGTGTAGGAGAACTTTGTTAGACCCTAGAGGGGGGTGATTAGGGTCTTATGCTAATCTAATCCGATTTTATGCCAATTAAAACTAGTTAACAAATATATTCTTGCAAGATAGATATACAAAGAGTTATGTGCAAGAATATGCAATATACACAAGGTGATATATCCTAGCAAAGAGGTATACTATATGATATATGCAAGGATATGCAAACACAAGGGTAACATAAACAAATGATATAGTGGATGAAATAAACAATGAGAGAAAGGCTATAAAGATGAACAAATATAAGTGTGCTAAGCTAAACTCAAACAAGCAATATGATCACGGAGTTCGGACCTTCCGTCCTACGTCTCCGCTCCCCACTCCCGGGGAGAAATCCACTATCACAATTCGGTTTGGAAGTCGGAACTTCTACACACTCGGTTTTCTAGCTAACCAAAAACTCTACAACCCATACTCTTGCAAACCCACTCTACACCCTTACAAGTGTTGGACCTAGTCATGTCTCCCTCAAGTGCTCGGTTACAACCTCTCTCTAGGTTCATCAACCGACGCCACTCCTCTTGGGACGATCCCCGACTCTCAATACACACTCCTCTCGGTGTACAAGTGTATTACAAAGTGTATCTCACAATAAGCACAAATACAATAAATGATTATTCTCTAGTATAGATGAGAACACAATGAAAGCTCACACTTAATTGTTACAACTCCTCACAACCCAAATTATACTATGAATGTAAATACAATGAGATTAATCAAATCTAACTCAATATAAAACTAGCTTTAATAAGATGATAATCAAACAAATAAATATAAAGCTAGAAATGAGTTTAGAAAACTTCTCAATAGATGACAAGAGATGGAGGGAGAATAGTTGATTGCTCAAACTCCAATAGATGATCTCCTCAAGCTCTTGTGGAATTTTCTTCACAAACAAACTCTTGAAACAAACTTAAAAACCCTTCAACAAACTTGTAAAACTTTTTTTAAAACTCTCTTAAACATCCATGAGAAACAATGAAAGTTGAGGGCTTTTATAGCCTCTTAAACCAGCCACAAACTCCCAAAAACCGAAAATATCAAAAACTAGCCGTTACTAGCCGTTATAGGCTGAAAAGACCAAAATACCCCTAAATTCAGCATTCTGGAAATTTACATATCTGGCTTTGTAAAATTAATTAAAAAGAGTAAATCAACTCCAAAAATTATGAAATGTTGTGGGAAGGTTCTAGACATGTATAATGACATGTTAGAGAAATCATTTATGAAAAATCATTTCCCAGTTGAGAGAAATAAATATTTGAACACAGATATATAGTTTCTGAAAATCTGCTGACATACACGATTTTGTAAAATCAATTGGGCATAGTAAATCAACTCCAAAAATGGTAAAATTTTTAGGAAAGTTTCTAAACATGTCAAAGAAAGAATTTATTGAATATCACTTCCCATTTATGAAAACTCATCTGTTTTGTAAAACATGCACGAACATGTGCACGAACAAAAATATGATTTTGTAAATTCCATTAAACATAACAAATCTATTCCAAACTTGATGAAACTTTGCGAAATGTTTATAAACATGAAAGCAAACATGTTAGAAAAAGAATTTCTTAAATTGAATTTTCATTTGTGAAAACTCATGTATTTTGCAAGTATGTCCAAAACATGAAAACTCAAAACTATGCATGTATATATATAACTATATATATACATAGAAACCAAATACGTGTGTGTATATGATATTGAGCTTAAGGTACTTAACACAAAAATATAAAACCTAAACTAGATTACCCAAGTCGATCTTGATCTTCAATAAGCTTGACTTGGTACACTTTGCGAATGAAGCTTGAACTTGGATCTTGAACTAGAATTGCATAAGCTTCACCGACATTCCGCCAACCTCCTTTGGATATGATCGTTGATGCTCTATTCCATCCATCCTCCAACTACATTGTTTGTCTATAATAAATAAGAAAACACAAATACTAGACAAACAACATTAGTGGTAAATTGTTTGTTAAACATCATCAAAACAAGAAGGCCAACAATCTCCCCCTTTTTGATGATGACAAACAATTTACAAAAAGAGATATATGCATGAAGGAAATGAATATATAATTTATAATTCACATGCATATAAACAAGAAAGAATATACTCACAATATTTCTCCCCCTTTGACAACATCAAAAAGGGGACAAAAAGAAAAAGAGAGCGAAAGCTCCCCCTAACCGTTCTTAGCCACCTCAAATGCTTTGATAAATTGTAGAACCGGTCAGATGAAACTATCTTTTGGGAATATGACTGTTGACCTCAATATCTTCAACTTAGGGAAACAGCCTAGTGATCCATCTGATGAGCCCATGGAAGTGAATTCCATTCAAGGAATATCAAGTGAACAACACGAGGGAGAGTGTGAGTCTGATACAAATGCATCTGATTTAATGATTGAGGAGCTTTCTGATGACGAATTAGAGATAGAACCGCTGGTCAATCATGTTTTTGCTGTTTGCTACCAACGAAAACCTTTGGAGATAGAACCCCGAGTCCAGCTTCGTCCATCTGTGGAGAAACCCCCTAAGTTAGAGCTCAAACCTCTACCTGAAAATCTAGAGTATGCCTACTTAGGGGAGAACGAGTCTTTACCCATTATCATTTCTTTTGACTTAACTATCATCCAAAAGGAAGCTCTCTTAGATGTTTTAAGAGAGAATAGGGAAGCCATTGGATGGACCATGGCTGATATCAAAGGGATTAGTCCAACCATTGTTCAACACCAAATCCATTTGATAGATAATGCCAAACCTACTAGAGATGCTCAACGTAGGTTAAACCCAGTGATGAAAGAAACCGTTAGGAAAGACATTCTGAAATGTCTCGGTCATGGGATCATTTATCCCATTTCTGATAGTTCATGGGTGAGTCCAGTCCAAGTTGTTCCAAAGAAATCTGGGATCACCGTGATCCAAAATGAGACTAATGAGCTGATTCCCACTCGAATCCAAACTGGATGGCGAGTCTGTATTGACTACAGAAAACTCAACTTAGCCACTCGGAAAGATCACTTCCCTCTTCCTTTCATTGACCAAATGTTAGAGCGTTTAGCAGGACACGAGTTCTACTGTTTCCTGGATGGATATTCAGGTTACAATCAAATCCCTATCGCTCTAGAAGATCAGGAGAAAACCACCTTCACTTGCTCGTATGGAACATTCGCATACCGACACATGCCTTTTGGCCTGTGTAACTCATCAGCCACATTCCAACGTTGCATGATCAGTTTTTTTTCTGACATGGTAGAGCGATTTCTCAAAATTTTCATAGATGACTTTTCCACCTTTGGTGACACATTTTCCCAATGTTTACATCATCTTAAACTGGTCCTAGAACGGTGTAGGGAGAAAAATCTAACTCTTAATTAGGAGAAATGTCATTTCATGGTCAAACAAGGCATTGTCTTAGGACATGTAGTTTCCAATAGGGGAATCGAAGTGGACAAAGCTAAGGTAGATCTCATTTCCAATCTCCCTCCTCCCAAAACAGTCAAAGATGTCAGATTGTTTCTTGGTCATGCTGGTTTTTACCGACGTTTCATCAAGGATTTCAGCAAAATTGCTAGACCCTTGACCAATCTCTTAGCCAAGGATACATCATTTGTCTTCTCCCCCGACTGCCTCAAAGCTTTTGAATATCTGAAAAAGGAGCTAACCACAGCTCCTATCATTCATGCACCAGACTGGACCCTACCATTCGAACTGATGTGTAATGCATCTGATTCTGCGATTGGAGCTGTTTTAGGACAACGGTTTGATGGAAAACCGCATGTGATCTACTACGCCAGTAGGACTCTGAATGATGCCCAGCAAAACTACTCTGTCACAGAGAAAGAGTTTTTAGCTGTAGTCTTTGCCTTAGAAAAATTCAGGTCCTACCTCATCGGTTCCTTAACCAAAGTTTTCACTGATCATGCCGCACTAAAGTATCTTTTGACCAAAAAGGATGCTAAAGCACGGCTCATTAGATGGATTCTCCTTCTTCAAGAGTTTGACATTCAAATTCTTGATAGAAGGGGAACAGAGAACCCCGTAGCAGATCACCTCTCTCGACTCCTGAACGCACCAACATCAACCGTTCCGATCAATGAGCATTTCCCTGATGAACAACTCCTACAAATCCAATCTGTTCCATGGTTCGCTGACATTGTGAATTACATAGTCATGAACCAGATCCCTTCTCATTGGTCCAAATAGGATAGATCCCGTTTTCTCTCCCAAGTAAAATACTTTTACTGGGATGATCCATATCTGTTTAAATACTGTCCTGATCAAATCTTTAGGAGGTGTGTTCTCACGGAAGAAACTATGAGTGTTCTATCCTTTTGTCATGAGCAAGCATGTAGGGGCCACTTTGGCCCAAGAAAAACAGCTGAAAAAATTCTCCAATCTGGGCTGTATTGGCCCACTCTCTTCAAGGATTCATATGAGTTTTGCAAAGCCTGTAACCGCTGTCAGCTTTTAGGGAAGGTCACTAGAAGAAATATGATGCCCTTACAACCCATCTTATCCATTGAACTTTTTGATCTGTGGGGTATTGATTTCATGGGACCATTTCCAAATTCCTTTGGAAATGTTTACATTCTAGTAGCCGTTGAATACATGTCAAAATGGGTTGAGGCGGTAGCTTGCAAAACTAATGACAACAATGTCGTTGTCAAGTTTTTAAAAGAGAACATTTTTGCACGGTTTGGAGTACCCTGAGCGATCATCAGTGACAACGGTACACATTTGTGTAACCGTTCTTTTGAAGCTTTGATGAGGAAATATTCAATCACACACAAATTATCACCCCCAAACCAGTGGACAAGTAGAGGTCACAAACAGGCAGATCAAACAAATCTTAGAAAAAACAGTTAATCATAACAGAAAAGATTGGTCTGTAAAATTGTATGA
Source organism: Asparagus officinalis (assembly GCF_001876935.1). Lineage (NCBI taxonomy): Eukaryota > Viridiplantae > Streptophyta > Magnoliopsida > Asparagales > Asparagaceae > Asparagus > Asparagus officinalis. The sequence continues at coordinate 49,504,299 of NC_033795.1, forward strand.
TGCTCTGTGGGCGTATAGAACAGCTTTTAAGGCCAATTTAGGGATGTCACCATACAGACTGGTATTCGGGAAAGCTTGTCACCTACCAGTAGAATTGGAACATCGAGCAATGTGGGCGAATTTTGATTCAGACTCGGCAGGTAAGAACAGATTGCTCCAAATAAATGAGTTGGAAGAAATTCGAAACGATGCATACATAAACTCAAAATTTTACAAAGAGAAAACCAAAATTTTTCATGATAAATCAATTTTACGAAAAAATTTCTCTCTAGGACAGAAAGTTTTATTGTACAATTCAAAATTATATCTTTTTCCTGAAAAATTAAGATCAAGATGAACAGGTCCATTTTTTGTCAAACAAGTTTTTCCACATGGGGCTGTCGAGATAGAAAATCCTAAAAATGATAACATTTTTAAAATAAATGGTCAACGTCTGAAACTATTTTTAGAATTTTCTACACTCGGAGAGGAAGAGGTGTTGGTCCTTCATAAACCTCATTATCTATAAAAAAATAATAAATAAAAAAAATAAAAAGGAAAGGAAAATAAAATAAAATAAAATAAAATAAAAAAAACAATAATTACAATTTTTTCTCTCTTATTAGATTTCTTCATCCTCATACTAACAGTAATTGCAGATCCTTATCATCATGGTCAACCGAACAAATGTAAGTTCTTCAATTCTTATCTGCTTTACCTTGTGCATCAGTGAATTTGCATTAAGGATAATACAAAATTTAGGTGTGGGGGTGGGAAGTACATATCTTATCATTTTAAAAAGGAAAGGAAAATAAAATAAAATGAAAAAAAACAATAATTACAATTTTTTCTCTCTTATTTGATTTCTTCATCCTCATACTAACAATAATTGCAGATCCTTATCATCATTGTCGATCGAACAAATATAAGTTCTTCAAGCCTTATCTGCTTTACTTTATGCATCAGCGAATTTGTATTAAGGACAATGTAAAATTTAGGTGTGAGGGTGGGAATTAGTTTTTTTCCCTTTATTTCACCTTTTTAGTTGCATTTTTGTCATTTTTTTCTCCTTTTTCTAAAAAAATGATAAAAATATTGTCACTTGCCAAATTAATAGAGTTAAGTAATAATTGATCTAATTGATAGATTTTAAATTTTCTAATCCCTAGTTAGTGACATACTCAAGTTTACCTTTTATGATAACTCCAAATAAAATTCTTAAGAAATGATTTTTCAAGTAGTATACTTTACTTAAGTCTTAAGTCTTAGATTTTTAATTAAAAATAATGAAATTTTTGCATGCTTAACTTAGAGTTGAAAATATTTTTTTTAAGATATCTTGATTTACACAATTTTTTTTAGACTATATATACTTACACACATATATATTAAAAAAAACTAACCTTATAAAAGAAGAGTGTGAAAAATAGGCACAAAAAAAAAACTCTTAAATTTAAGGTGATTCTATCTTATAAAGCCTAAGTTGACTGAGTAATTAAGCCCAAGGAGTATTTCTATACTTAATGACCTAAGCCCAATTGGGTTGGGATTCATTAGCCCAAAACTCATTAAATGGTCACTTAGAAAGCCCGTTAAAATAGAAAACAATCACCAAGAATTAAAGAGTGAAAAAAAAATTATACATATTAACACTAACAATTGTTTTTATATATTGTTGTTTTGTATATATGGTCTTTGAAAAACAATTTTTGATCAAGAGACTTGAAAGTTATTTAAAACAAAGAGTTGGCATGTTCTTTTCAAAACTTTTTAATTAAATTTCTAAGATTTGACTTGGTTTTGTATTGCTATAATGAAAAAGATTTTCTAGGGGATTTACATTGGAGTTATATATAAAAACGTTTTCTTGATTATTAACTAGCTTCAATTAGAATGTTTAAATATATCAAGGAAAATCTGTTATTTACTGACTTATTTAACTTGGCAAGTTGACCGAATTTTGTGGGTATATTCACTGCAAACCCTCACGAGACTACAACTCGTCCACTAGGGTAACCTAGGGGTTTAAAGGCTTGTTGTATGCGCTAAATACAACCGCGATTCCTGCGAAAGTGAGTTAGGATTTTCTTTTTCTTTCTTTGCTAGAGGACTAGCAAGAGTTTAGGTATAGGGGTATTTGATAATCATATTTTATTACAATTTTTATACCCTCATTATCTATTTTATATGAATAAATATACCACTAATAATTGTTTTTTATCTTTAATTGCAGGTTAATGAAGAATAAATCTCAAACTCCAATCTCTCAACAAAAAGCCATTGATTTAATGAAGAAATGAAGCCCATGAAGCCAAAGGAATTCTTTCAAATATTTAATGAAGAAATAAATCAAAGCCCAAGTGGTAAATCAAGAGAAAATGCCAAAGTCCAAATGTTGAAGCCCAAAAGTACAAGCAAAGCTCATTGTCCAAGCCCAAAATCTAATAGAAGAATAATTCTGCGAGCAGCAAAAGAAGAGAGCTTGACATCGATGCCAGCATCGATGCGGGCATCGATGCCCACATCGATGCCCGTATCGATGCCAGCATAGATGCCCGTATCGATGCCAGCATCGATACCCCTATCGATGCTGGTATCGATATACTGGGCAGTTAGTTACGAATCTAAGGCTGAAATTTGTTGTTTTTGGATAAGATTTCAATCCAATTCTGAGATTGCCATTTTTCTTTGCAATTTATAATCTACTTTGCATATATTTTAAAAAAACACTATTCATCCCTCTTCTAGTATTCTAGTGTATCTATTTCAGATCCTACAAGAAGGCCTTTCAAAAATTGTAACTTTAGTTGCAATTAATAATAATAATTTTTTCCTCTTTAAATTTGTTCTTTCTCCTCTTTGTTGAATGATGAGGATGGAGATGAAGAGCAATTTGAAGGTTTGCATTTCTTTTATTTTCCTCTTTTATTTCTTTTTTGTAATTTCTTTATTATTGCTTATTAGTTAGATTTACATTCATGCTTGTAGTGTAGATTTATTTTCTTATCTTTTTTATTTCTTTTTGCACTTTAATTTATAGAGTAGATTTATTTTCTTGTATTTAATTTTTGCAATTTATTTTTTAGTTTAGATTTTTATTCTTTGTAGTTAGATTTATTTCTTGTTCATAGTTTGGATTTTTCTTTTCTTTTTATTTTTGTAATTAGTTCTTTTTCTTCTTGTTTTTATTTCTTGAGATGTGAAATTAATTCTTGTAGGAATCTTAGAATTGCATAAAACTAGTCTTATTTCATTTATATTGTATGAATTATTCTCTTTCACTTAAAATGTTCATGTTTAGGATAATCAACTAGAGAACTAATCGCTAGAAGAAGAATTTGATAATCTATACTTATCTTAAATGGTTTGATAGGTTATGCTTATGAATTCTAGGATTATTATCTTCTTTTTGTTCTTATCATAAATAGTAATTTTGACTTAGATGATAATTTTATAGGTTATACTTTCCTTAAATGGTTTGATAGTCTATGCTTAATAAATCTAGGTTGAATTATGATAAAAAGAGAATAGTTTGTATTTTATAATTAAAATTAGCTAGTGGATTATATTCTAGATTTCTTACCTCTTTTGAATCCTCCATCTTAACTTTCTTAAACTTTCTTTTCATTCTTGGTTTTATTTCTTGATTGTATTCATTCTTCTTTCTTATCTTGTGATTTTATTTATTCTTTGATTCTTATTTCTTTCTCTAAAATTCAATTTATTGTTACTTGCACATAAATCAAAACAACCACTCATCATATCTCTCTCCACAATCACACTTATTCTTTAATCCTATTTTTGTCATGCACACAATATAAGAACCTATTCTAATAATCTCTTAAAATCACCTTCCTCGTGGGATCAATAACTTTTTATACTATAACTTGATCAATTGTGCACTTGCAATTTTAGTACATAATTATGCCGCATCACATTTTCCACATAATGAGGGTCATTAAGCCCCCATTATGGAGTGACATGTAGGGTCGGTTACACCCCTAAAAGTCTATAAATGGCTAAATTTTCAGGTTAAAAAACAAGGAGAGAGGAGGTGGAATTGGATCTTGAATTCTATTCATCTTGAATTCTAAAGATCGAGAGATCGGCTTTTTGGCTTAAGGGATCAGATTTTCTTTGTTGAAATTAACTCTTTATAAGAGTTCCTAACTCAGCCAAAGTTTAAAACTTGCTTAGCAAGTTCTTCCTGACATAAAAATCAGAAGCGAAGACCGAAGTTTCACGAAGCAAAGTGCTCAGATCATCAACGGGATATAAGACTCAAGCTCCCATCAACACTAAGAAGAACCCAACATTAAACAAAAAGAGGGATCCATCCTTCTCTTTTGTAAATCGGGGAACCGATCAAGAAGATTGTAATTTCTTTTTTCTAAGTCAGCTAGAGAGAGATTGTAAAGAGAGATTATATTCATTCTTTTCCTAAGTCGGTCAGGAGAATTAATAACATTTCTTCTCGTTTCTTCTTCAATATTTTTCCGCAAATATGGAGGCATCAATGAACAACATGTCCATAGAACTTCCGACCTAAATGATTATGGGGTCATCGTGAGATGTATCAACACCTCAAAAATCAAAGTCACTGAAGGAGATGGGTTGATGAGTCCTAGGCTTCTTGTCACACAAATTGACTTGCAACGCTTGCCTAACATATTTTTATGAGCATTGTCAGATTGTTCTTCAGCAGTGAGTCCACCACTGATAGTGTTAATGACCCCTCTATTGCTAGGCTCCTCCCAAAGCAGACCCTCTCCTGTCTTACTGGGAGACTAGCCTCTTCAAATATCCTCTTTATATCAAGTCATCAATGTCTCTTTGAAGGACTCGACAGTCCGTGGTAAGATAGTCGTGATCCCGATGATATCAACAATATTGTCTGGTGTCTCGAGACTGAGGATTTGACTTTATGCAAGGAGAGGCGGAGTTGAGATGCCCCTCCTTCTGGACCATGTAGAGGGCTTCTGTGAGAGAAGTGTTGAGGGCTGTGAGGACCGGCTTCTGGACGGGCTCCTTCTTTCGATCCCTCCTGTTGGCCTGGTTTGATCTAGGGTCGGCTCTAGAGGGGTCCTTTGCCGTGTCTTTTCTTAGTAGGGGGTCGGCCTTTCCTCACCTAAACGTCGATATTGCTATTATTGCTTCTATTGTTGTTGTTGCTGTTGTTATTGCTATTGTTGCCTCCGCCTCCCTAGCTACCTTCTTATAAGCTCAAGCGTCTTCCATATCCATGTATCCATGTGTCTTAGCCATCAATTTCTTATAGCTAGTGACTTGTTTTTTGGCAAGTGAGTCAGTCAGTTCGGTTTCATGTAGAAGCAACAATGTCGGACATGGTGACCATACTCCCAGGGTTATTAACTTCCAACCTCTTGGCGTAGAACCTCTTGATATAGTCTCTTAGACTCTCTCTAGGCTCCTACCTCATTTGTATTAATATATGGGGAGTCAACTTTTGCTTGATGTTGGTCAAGAAGTGATGCACGAACTTTTAGTTGAGCTATTCAAAGCTACTGATAGACTTATTCACCAGGGAATTCCACCAAAGTTTGTCACTTCCTATCAAAGTACTGGGAAAGCACTTGCAAATGATTACCTTTGACACTTGTAACATGGTCATCTTGTCATACTAGTTCTGAGCATGCTCAACTAGATCTCCTTTACCCTCATACTTCTCTACCTGTGGCATCTTAACTTTCTCACAAGAGGCATTCATGATGTCATCGGTAAGGGGAGTGTTCCCCCATGGCCTCAGCGATTGGCCGAAAAGACCAATCATAGCCGGATGCCATATTTGTGGTTGACGGGCCTGAAGAGGCATAATAATGCCTAGGGCCTCGTGGTGCTCCTCCAGTGGTGTGTTCTAAGTCATCACGACCAGGACTAGGACTCTCAATTGTGGCTTCCACAAAATATGGATGATGTCATTGAGGATCCGTAAAGCGAGCTTGCTGGCATCACTAAGGAGACACGTACTCATTGTAGTCTCTATGATGATCGATTGGCGTGGCGTGCACAGGTGTTGAGGAAACCAACTGCTGCCTTGCTGGTAGTGGGTGAGCAGCCGAGGGTTGGCCTGTTGAATATGGCAGAGCTAGCGATGAGGAAGGTTGTTGAGGATGAATTCAGTTGAGAAATTTGTTGGTGAATGCTGCAAATTAATACTAGAAGGATTGAGTGGTGCGTTGAGTGGATTCTTCTAGCTAGGCTTGAGTGACGTAGCCTACACGTGGTTCTTCAAGGGCTGGATGAACATGTCTACGCTCAGAACTAGACATCGTGATCGAAGAAGAAAGAAGGTCCCATGGTGGGTGTCAAATTGTTGATGTCAGTAATGAAACAAGGGATTATCTAAAAGTATGTCGAGTGATTTGGGTCTTAGAGTTGGGTTCTTTAGTTGTTCCTCTGAAGATCAAGTCGGCATTTGGGCTTGAGTGGAGAAGTAATATGGTTAGTGCTTAATTACGTAAAAAGGGCCAGAGAAAGTTACCTGATGTAGTCCTGCTCCTTTTATAGTGGGCTTGAGGGGCAAAAAGGTGACTTGGGCAGAGTCCAGCTAAGCAGCTGAGCTATGTGTCGGTTGTTGAATGAGGTGAGTTACCTGGTCATTTATTGTGGCAAGGACAACATGTGCTTGGTGATGACTGGGTCCGATAAGTTATAAAGACTATGAGGGCTACAGTAATGATGATGTTGTCAGGGCAGGTAATGTGAGAGTAGTTGGCTAGTGAGGGGTTTGAGGTAACTGTCATCTTTTAATTTCTCAGGTTCAAGGCCGAGAAGTAAAATCTTTTGACTCGATTATGTGAGATGTCAGCTAATTAGGGGGCTGAGTCATATCGCTGGTGGTCAATTAAGAGGTTGGCCGAGTAGTACTACCTTTTAACTCGGTTACGCAAGATGTTAGCCAACCAATTCGGCCGTGTTGAGTCAGATGTTATTTTGATTGCGAGTTAGTTTGGTTAGGCAGAGCGACTTCTCTGTGGAGATTAATATTTAGTATTTTTAGGGGTTTATAACAAGCATATAAATGCTATATGTCGACTTCTCTATGGAGATTAATATTCGGTATTTTTAGGGGTTTATAATATGCGATATTTGTTGTTGAATCCTTGTGAAAATAATCTTTGTTTAACTTCTTAAAGTAGGTGTTATGGTGTTCTCATTCGCTAAAGTGCAAGCTCATTGCCAAGCAATGGACAAGTGTGCTACATGCTATGCCGAAATCAACTTGGTGACCGAAGACTAGTAGGAACGACCACTCCACCGACTTAACGACTAGACATTCTTTCATGTCGACTCGAAAGGCAGAACTAGTCGCCTCCCTTTTGTTGAAGATGACTCACCATGAGTCCACTCGACCATTTGCCAGACGTCTTACAAAGCTGACTTGAAAGGCGTTACTTCTCGCCGAAGGCAAATGACATCTTCTGCCTCGAGTTTATTCACAGTAATAATGTGTTAACGTTGTATTTAATACATGACAGATGCATCATATGTCTGGCCTTGATAGCCTTCATGACTCATCGAACCATGTAGGCCCTACCATGCGGCACAGTTCTGAGTGCCTATAAATAGGCCTTGTGCTCATTTGTTTCGGAGGTTGGAAATTTTGGAGAGAGGCGAAGCCCTGCTGGATTGAAGACTCAGATCTAAAAAAGATCACAACTTTGAAGGCTTGGAGACTTGGACTTTCAGATCCGGTGCTCGGCGATCACCAACGCCAAATAAGGCAGGAGTTCGAGAGGATTGGATTTGAGATCTACACGATCACACTCCGGATCTAAGCTTGGTTCTTAGATCCCAAGATTCGAGCGGTTGTTTCCTTGGTGAAACAATCCCTCCCGGCTATTATTCCCTTGGTGGAATATTACCCGTCATATCGTGTAGATCCGACCGGATCGAGATCACGCGGTGGTCCACGGCAAATAACCCCGGCGCAGGCAAAGAACCCACCAAAGCGAGCGACCGCAAAACAGGAGCTCGCGATTAGTTCGACAAATAAGGAAAATTGTAATATTTACTTTGTTTTCTTTGATTTTTCATTGTAACCGGATCTTATAAAAAGACCGGATCTTTGTAACGCATAAAGTTGTTAACTGAGATAGCAATGATATCAACAACGAAGAAAGCCACGATTTTTCTCGCGAACAATCTGGCGACATTCAATGACGAAGTGATCTCTCCTCCAGTCGCCAGCTGATACCTGTAAAGTAGAGGCTAACTCAGTTTCCAGCCCACACTTCACCACCGTCCTTCTATGCTCGACCGAAGTGACCAATCTACCCTTATACCTTAGGTATAAATACATGTACTGTTTCAACCCACAAGGGACCGAATTCTGGATGCTGATCTAAATTATCTAATTCTGCAAAATCATAATGCACAACAAGAACTCACTCGGTTCTTCTTTCCCCACTCAAGTTCATCAGCTAACTTGACTGTCGGAGGAACCATGGGAGAACCAATCCTTGCCCTCTTACGTGTTTCTACATGTGCAAAACTTTTGACCATCTAATTCAAGAATTGGACATAAAGTTAGGGAAGAAAGCGGCCCCTCATCAATCCTCAACAACCTCATCCAATCTTGAATGCAACTAGTTGGGTGATCATATAAACCATCAATAGTTTGGCGCCCACCGTGGGGCGTTCTTTTCTTTTTTTTTGAGAAAAAAATGTCTAGTTCTGAACAAGGGTCTGATCAGTCTCACCCTGTAGAACGACACCATAGCTATATTACTCGAACCCAGCTTGAGGAAACAGCTCACCAGCTCTCTCAGTCTTTCAAAGAGCAATTTTCCATTTTTACTGACAAATTTCTCAGTCGGCTTCCACAGCCGTAGCGAGCTACCTCAGCTCTCCCTCCACCTTCTGGGGACCAGTGATCAGAAGCTCACCCTTCTGGAGCACACCGAAACATCTTACCGCAGACTCCTCATGACACTGCTAAGTAGTTAGGGGCCGCGTCAAGCACACAAGCCTGCCGCCTCATCGTGAACATCATCGCCATCATCAGGAGATCACTGGCAAGAGTCCCGATATGAGCCACCTAGGGGAGTGTGCCAAGGGAGTGGTCTCCAAGACTCTCCACCATCACGCCTCTCCAGCTCCTTCAGCTACCATAGGAGCCTCAAGATATGACCAAGTATACAAACCGGTTGTTGACGCCATTAGGTGTAACACCCCCCTCTCTAATGACATCATGCATGCCCATGTGAGAGGTTAAAGGTGCCTCACGTGGAGAAATACAAAGGAGAGGGAGATCCCTCTGGGCATGTTCAGAATTACTATAATGTAATGAGCATGCTCCAAGCTTCGGAAGCAGTTATCTGTCGATGCTTCCTTATCACTCTTTCAGGGAGTGCTAAGCTCTGGCGGAATGCTCTTGAGAAGAAATCCATCTGTAGCTTCTAACAGCTCAGCTAGAAGTTCATCAACCACTTCTTGGCTGACACCAAGCAGAAGCTCCACCCTCATGTACTGATCTAGATGAGGTAGAGGCCCAAAGAGACCCTCTGTGTCTATTTTAAAAGATTTCAGGCAAAGAGGTTGGAGGTCAACGACCCAGGGAGTGCAGTTTCCATGTCCGCACTCGTCACCGGCCTGCAGAGTAATGAGTTAGCCGACTTGCTTGCTAAGAAGCCAGTCACCAACTATGAGCAGTTGATGGCTAAGGCCAACGGGTACATGAACATGGAGGATGCTCGTACCTACAAGGCTCAACCATGGTTGCAAGAACCTCCACTGCCACTACTTCAATCACACTATCAGCACCAGCCATCCCGTTAACTCCAGCAGTGGCACTAGTGGTGGCGCCGACACCAGGAGCACCCAGAGGCCTCCCTGCAAGGCAGGAGTGGCCAAGGGACCCTTCTGAGAGTTGACTCTCGCTCCAATCAGTCTGACAAGAGGGACTGACAGAAGGACTCAGTGCCGAAGTCAGCTCTCACCATCTTCGATACCTCCCTCACCAATGCCCTCGCCATGGTTCAAAAGGAGGGACACCTCAAGGAGATCGCTCCTCGGATGAGGTCGAAACCCAAGAACCAAGACACCATGCAATTCTACCATTACCATCAGGATCACGGCCACCTCACTAATTATTACTGAATCCTGAAGAGGGATATTGAGGACTTGATCAAGAGGGGGTGTCTTAAGAACCTCGTCTCTCGACGGGATCATAAGGAAGCTACTCCCACCAGAGACGATAGGAGATCCCACTCGCGGTCGCACCTCACTAATTATTACTGAATCCTGAAGAGGGATATTGAGGACTTGATCAAGAGGGGGTGTCTTAAGAACCTCGTCTCTCGACGGGATCATAAGGAAGCTACTCCCACCAGAGACGATAGGAGATCCCACTCGCGGCCACAAAGGTGTCATCAACACAATCAGTAACGGTCCTACTATTGGAGGGTCGTCCAACAACGCCTAGAAGAGATATGCTAAGAGGGCGTTGCAAGTCGATCAAGACCATAAGAGGGTGAAGGTGGAGGAGCTCATATCTTTTGGGGTCACCGACCTGCAAGGCATTCAGATGCTTCATGATGATCCTACCATCATAAACGTAGCAATTGATGGTTATCAGGTGAAGCAGATCATGGTTAACACAGGGAGTTTGGTAGAAGTCCTGTATGTCGATGCCTTTAACTGGATGGGTATCGATAAGTCTTGCATGCTCCCCTATAGAGGACCCCTCATTAGGTTCACCGGTCATTCTCTTTTGCTAAAAGGGATGATTATTCTCCCCCTAACAGTAAGAGAGTACCCTAGGCAAGCCACCGTCCAAGTCCGGTTCCTAGTAATGGATCTCAAGTCGGCCCACGATGTTATCCCCTAGGCTAACACCCTCCATCTCTTTCTAGCCATTCCTTCAACTTACCACTAGATGGTTAAGTTCCCAACTCCTAATGGAGTAGGAGTCTCTAGGAGCAATCAGCGAGAGGCCAGGTCCTGCTACCTGCTCTCGACCAAGGGTAAGGGCATGCAAGACGCCATGCCCATTAAGAAAGCATGCCTCCAGTTGGACAAGACAATAGAGCGGCAGAGGACGTCACCAGTGGAAGAGCTTCAAGAGATACCCATTGACCGAGAAGGATCAAAGATGGTCAAGATTGGGTCTAGTCTAGTAGAGCCCTTACGAGGAGCTCTGACCAAGTTCCTGTAAGCAAACATTGATGTATTCACCTTGGGATCAAAAGACATGCCGAGGGTTCCCCCCGAAGTGATCAGCCATGAGCTTGCTCTTGACAGTCATACAAGGCATGTTCGATAGAAGAAGAGACATCTCGACCCAGAACACCAGAAAGCGGCAGCCTACGAAGTCAAGAGACTCCTTAGAGCTAGCTTCATCCAGGAAGTCTAATACCTATAGTAGTTAGCCAATGTTGTATTGGTGAAGAAAGTGTTGAACAAATGAAGGATGTACATGGACTTCACCGACCTCAACAAAGCTTATCCCAAGGATAGATATACCCTACCTCGAATTGATTAGTTAGTTGACGAGAGTGTGGGCCATGAGTTGCTTAGCTTCATGGACATCTTCTTCGACTACAACCAGATCTTCATGGCAGAGCATGATCAGGAGAAGACCTCCTTCATCGCTGATTTAGCCACTTACTGCTACAAGATGATGTCATTTGGCTTGAAGAATGTAGGGACTACTTATCAGAGACTTGACAACAAGGTCTTCAAGCACCAGATCAGCCGTCGCTCCAATCAGTCTGACAAGAGGGACTGACAGAAGGACTCAGTGCCGAAGTCAGCTCTCACCATCTTCGATACCTCCCTCACCAATGCCCTCGCCATGGTTCAAAAGGAGGGACACCTCAAGGAGATCGCTCCTCGGATGAGGTCGAAACCCAAGAACCAAGACACCATGCAATTCTACCATTACCATCAGGATCACGGCCACCTCACTAATTATTACTGAATCCTGAAGAGGGATATTGAGGACTTGATCAAGAGGGGGTGTCTTAAGAACCTCGTCTCTCGACGGGATCATAAGGAAGCTACTCCCACCAGAGACGATAGGAGATCCCACTCGCGGTCGC
>NC_033795.1:49516352-49524768 GCF_001876935.1 Asparagus officinalis
ACAACAAGATAGCCGACCCCCGGAGCCTAGCCACAAAGGTGTCATCAACACAATCAGTAACGGTCCTACTATTGGAGGGTCGTCCAACAACGCCTAGAAGAGATATGCTAAGAGGGCGTTGCAAGTCGATCAAGACCATAAGAGGGTGAAGGTGGAGGAGCTCATATCTTTTGGGGTCACCGACCTGCAAGGCATTCAGATGCTTCATGATGATCCTACCATCATAAACGTAGCAATTGATGGTTATCAGGTGAAGCAGATCATGGTTAACACAGGGAGTTTGGTAGAAGTCCTGTATGTCGATGCCTTTAACTGGATGGGTATCGATAAGTCTTGCATGCTCCCCTATAGAGGACCCCTCATTAGGTTCACCGGTCATTCTCTTTTGCTAAAAGGGATGATTATTCTCCCCCTAACAGTAAGAGAGTACCCTAGGCAAGCCACCGTCCAAGTCCGGTTCCTAGTAATGGATCTCAAGTCGGCCCACGATGTTATCCTAGGCTAAACCACCCTCCATCTCTTTCTAGCCATTCCTTCAACTTACCACTAGATGGTTAAGTTCCCAACTCCTAATGGAGTAGGAGTCTCCAGGAGCAATCAGCGAGAGGCCAGGTCCTGCTACCTGCTCTCGACCAAGGGTAAGGGCATGCAAGACGCCATGCCCATTAAGAAAGCATGCCTCCAGTTGGACAAGACAATAGAGCGGCAGAGGACGTCACCAGTGGAAGAGCTTCAAGAGATACCCATTGACCGAGAAGGATCAAAGATGGTCAAGATTGGGTCTAGTCTAGTAGAGCCCTTACGAGGAGCTCTGACCAAGTTCCTGTAAGCAAACATTGATGTATTCACCTTGGGATCAAAAGACATGCCGAGGGTTCCCCCCGAAGTGATCAGCCATGAGCTTGCTCTTGACAGTCATACAAGGCATGTTCGATAGAAGAAGAGACATCTCGACCCAGAACACCAGAAAGCGGCAGCCTACGAAGTCAAGAGACTCCTTAGAGCTAGCTTCATCCAGGAAGTCTAATACCTATAGTAGTTAGCCAATGTTGTATTGGTGAAGAAAGTGTTGAACAAATGAAGGATGTACATGGACTTCACCGACCTCAACAAAGCTTATCCCAAGGATAGATATACCCTACCTCGAATTGATTAGTTAGTTGACGAGAGTGTGGGCCATGAGTTGCTTAGCTTCATGGACATCTTCTTCGACTACAACCAGATCTTCATGGCAGAGCATGATCAGGAGAAGACCTCCTTCATCGCTGATTTAGCCACTTACTGCTACAAGATGATGTCATTTGGCTTGAAGAATGTAGGGACTACTTATCAGAGACTTGACAACAAGGTCTTCAAGCACCAGATCAGCCGCAATCTGGAAGCCTATGTGGACGACTTGCTGGTAAAATCGAAGCAAGCATCGGCCCACATACCAGACATTAACGAGACATTCTCCACTCTCCTATATTACCGAATGAAGCTTAATCCTGCTAAATGTGCATTAGGAGTACAATCGGGGAAATTCCTGGGGTTCATGATCACCCAGAGAGGCATAGAGATCAAGCCTGAGAAGATAGCCACCATAGAGCAACTACCTGAGCCACGCACTTTGAAAGACATTCAGAAGCTGAATGGGAAGATTGTGGCTCTAGGCTGATTCCTCTCCAAATCTGTCGAGAGGGAGCCTCCCATTCTTCAAGACTCTAAAGGGAAGTAAGAACTTGAAGGAGAGCATGACTTGGATGACTGAATGCAGTGCACCAATTCAAGATCTCAAAGTCTATTTGAGTACTAAACTACTTCTAAGTTAGCATATAGGAGGAGAGACATTAAATCTGTACATGACTGTCACCTCCGAAGCAGTCAGCTCCGTCCTTATTTAAGAAGAAGAGAATATCAAAAGCCCATCTACTATGTGAGTCGGATCCTCAAAGCAAACAAGCTCAACTACTCCCTTATAGAGAAGGCTGCCTTTGTCCTTATCATCACTGCAAGGAGACTCTGTCCCTACTTCCAGGCCCATTCCATCATTGTGCAGATGAGCCTACCTTTGAAGAAAGCACTAGGCAGCCCCACCACATCAGGGAGGATGGTCGCCTGGGCAATCGAACTCAGTGAACATGATATCCAGTTCACGCCCATGATGGCAATCAAAGCTCAAGCCTTAGCCGACTTCCTGATTGAGTTGACCTCCCTAAGTGATGAGCTACCAATACTTTTGCATCTCATCAGCTAGCACCTCCCGTAGTCCTAACCAATTGCTCCTCAGATCTGCCACACCCTGGAATATGATGCACCTAAGTACACCTCATGGTGGTTATTGAAAGTGGACGAGTCCTCTGGAGAAGTCGGCAGTGGAGCAGGAGTGGTTTTACGAAGTCCAGACGGGTCAACACATGAACACTCCATCTCCTTTGGCTTCTCAACGTCAAACAATGAAGCCGAATATGAAGCGCTTCTCGCTGGCCTTAGAACGACACAAGAACTGAAGGCAGAACGCCTCTACATTCTTGCCGACTCACAATTGGTCGTCTAGTAAGTCAGTGGACAATATGCAGCGAAAGATTCAAGGCTGTCTTTATATCTTAAAGCTACTAGAAAACTTTTGGCTAGTTTCACAGAGTTCAAAATAGCCCAAGTCCCCCACACTCTCAACGCTCGAATAGACGCTCTCTCAAAGCTCGGGTTGACAATATCAAGAATCAACTCGGGGCCTATCCACACCGACACCCTTGAATGACCTAGCATATCTAAGTTTCTAGAGACTATTATGGAGACTGAAGCGCCCGTGATGCGCTATTGGTTGGATCCTATCATACTTTACCTAGCACAGGGCATTATACCAGAAGATCATGCTAAAGCTAGGCGTCTACAAAGGAATTCTTGTCGTTATCTCATGATCAATGAATAACTATACCGAATGTCCTACTCCACCAGCATTATAGGACCCTATCTGCGGTGCCTTCGGCCACCAGAGGCCAACTATGTACTCCGGGAGGTGCATGAGGGCACCTGTGGAAACTATCCTGGGGCCCAAACCCTTGCGTAGAAAGTCATCCTTCAGAGGTACTATTGGTCGACTATCTTAGCCGAGTCAAGGCGACTCGTCTCTCATTGTCGAAAGTGCCAACTTTTTCCATCCATCCCTTAAGCAACGGCAACCAAACTAACTTCTATCTTGAGCCTAATATCTTTCACCCAATGGGGGCTGGATCTGCTAGGACCTCTCCCCCAAGCATCAGGGCAAAGGAAGTTTCTTATTGTGGCGATTGACTACTTCACCAAATGGATCAAAGCCGAACCACTGACCAAGATCAGTAAGAGCGACGTCACGAGTTTTGTGTATAAGTCCATTGTTTGCCATTTTAGCATACCCCGGTCCCTTGTGATTAACAACGGTACCTAATTTGACAGCGGGGCTTCTGCAGCTTTTGCGAGGAATACAACATTCACCTTAAATTTTCCTCCACCGTCCATCCCAAATCCAATGGACTTGCAGATGCTGCTAACAAATGCATCCTGCAAGCATTGAAGAAGAAGGTAGACACCACAATAGGGAACTGGGTTGAAGAGCTGCCTAGTATCCTCTGGTCGTATCGCACGACCCACAAAAACTTGATCGGGAAGACACCATTCAAGCTAGCTTATGGTGCCGAAGCAGTCACGCCTGTCAAAGTAGGCATGCCGACCATTGGACTGCAACACTTCGACGAAGACACAAACTCAATAGGACTCTGAGTCGGCCTCGACCTCCTAGAAGAAATCTGAGAGAAAGCACTTCGGACCCAGGTCACCAATCAACAGCAAATCGCCTTCCACTTTAACAGCAAAATCCGACCAAGGAGATTCAATGCCGATGACCTAGTCCTCCGTAAGGCCGTTTTCAACAAAGACACTCAGAGAGGCAAGCTAGCACCTAACTAGGAAGGCCCCTACACAATCCTAGAGGAGCTGCAAGTTGGCACCTACCGACTAAGGGCCCCAGACGGAAGAGTCCTCCAGCATCCCTAGAATATCGAGCACCTGCAGCATTATTTTCGATAATTCTATAAATTTCATTTCATATTAATTAAATTCATATTGAAACTGACTCAATTGCTGTCATGCACTTCCATAGTGCCTAATCTGTGCAGGAATACTAACTTGGTGTCTTTTCAGGAATAAACCCAAGGCACTAACCATATGATCGACTCCCACAATCACCACTCGACCATCATGGGGATATTGAAGACCCAGGCACCTACATAAGACTTGGGCACCTAACCTCCGGGTTGTTCTTTTACCAAAGACCCAGGCATCTACATAAGACCTGGGCACCCAATCTCCAGGTTGTCCTTTTGCCAAAGGCCTAGGTGTCTACATAAGACATGAGCACCTAACCTTCAGGTTGTCCTTTTGCCAAAGACCCAGGCATCGACGTAGGTTCTGGGCACCCAATCTCCGGGTTGTCACTCTGCCAAAAAGCCCTTGGTGCCGTTACGAGTAAACCCAAAGCTTGGAGTTTAGATGTTTGATCGTATTTGACAAAGAGGCTTAGGCAAGTCTACCTACCAGTTCTCATCAACAAGACTTGGACATCTCACCCATAAGCGGTGTGACATGAGCCAGTCGTCTCGACCCCTCAACAGTTGGGTTTTCTCAGTATGGCCGACGTATGACAATCAACACTTGTTCTTCCAATCAGAACAAAGCTATGAGCTAATAAAGCAAAGCAAAAACAAGGAGTAAATAAAGACAGACTTAGAATAAGAGCAAAGTCGATCTTTATTCCAATAAAGTTTATTACAAGCTTTATTACAATATCCATATTTATCTACAGTAAGGCATGTGAAAGCACCCTAATGCCATTAGGAAAGAACCCTAGAGGAGGGTGAATAGGGTTTATGCTAATCTAATCCGATTTAATGTCAAATTAAAACTTATTGATAAATATCCTAGCAAGTATAATATATGACAAGATATATATGCAAGGATATACAACTAACACAATGGTGAAACAAACAAATGTAAACAATATAGTGGACAAACTAAATAATGAGACAAAGGTGATATGAACAATGAGCATAAATATAAATGAACGCCAATGCAAACTCAAACACAATCAAATGATCACGGAGTTCGGACCTTCTGTCCTACATCTCCGCTCCCCACTCTCGGGGAGAAATCCACTATCACACCGGGTTTTCAACAATCACTCGAAAATGTTTACACCACACAATATCGGTTTTCAACGCTCACCGATCAATGTTCATAATCTCATAATGTAAACACACTAACTATCACCTCAAGTATTGGTCTTTAGCTCGTGTCTCCCTCAAGTGTTAGGAATTACAACCTCTCTCTAGACATTACCACCTACCCCACTCCTCTTGGGACAACCCTGTCTCTCACCACACACTCCTCTTAGTGAACTAGTGTAATACAAAGTGTTCAACACAATTAGGCCCATAATACAAATAAATTTGTTCTCTACAATGGATGAAAACACAATGTAAGCTCACTCTCAATGTCACACTCCCCACAACCCAAATTATACTATGTATGAAATACAATAAGCTTAATGGTTGTGTGTGAACAAAGAGATTCAATAAAAATAATTAAACTCAATATGAAATCTAGCTTACGGAATTAAGATTAAACATATAAAATGCTAGAATTGAGTTTAAGAAACACTTATCTATAGATCAAGAGAGAGAGAGAGAGAGGGAGAAGAGTTGGATGCTCAAACACAATTGATGATCTTCCTCAAGCTCTTGTGAAAATTGCTTCATAAACAAAACTCTTAAACACTCTTTAAAACAAACACAAAACACCCTTAAACTTGTTTTGAATAATTCTCTTAACTAATTTTTGGTCTAAGGTATGAGGGGTATTTATAGAGACCCCTAAAAACATGAAAATCAAAGCAAAAAGATCAAAAAATCAAAACTAGAATAGGCTGGAAAAAACTAGCCTTTATAGCATCAGTCGACTGGCGGCTTTCATCAGTCGACTGATGAGCTAATTGTTAGAGGTATTTTCCAACTCATCAGTCGATTGACGACCTTATCAGTCGACTAATGACCTTATCAGTCGACTGGTCAGTCGACTAAAACAAAACAGAAACTTTTTATTATTCCAGACAATTTTTTCAGTTGACATATCAGTTGACTAATGTCATCAGTCGACTTACCAGTTGACTGATAACATGTTATCAGCCTGAATCAAATAGTAAAACTGATTTTTAAAGTGCCTTTAAAAATAGCAAATAAATTCCAAAAAATATAAAACTTTGGAAAATCATTGTAAACATATAAATGAACATGTTATAAAAAGAATTTTTAGAATTACACTTCTCAATAGTGAAAATTCATCATTTTTCAAATATGTCCAAAAACATAAAAACAAAACATACATGTTTTTGTCTTTTGACATAAACATAATATTAAAACTGTTGTAAAATGATTTTATAGACTTAATGAATTGATATAAAATATTGTTATGAAGTCCATAAACAAATAATTTATATATATATATACATAGAAACCAATAAAATGTGTGTGTATATGATATTAAGCTTAGAGTACTTAACACACATAATATAAAACATAAACTAAATTGCCCATGCTATCTAGATCTTCGATGAAGCTCAACTTGGTAAACTTACGGATGAAGCTTGAACTTGAATCTTTAACTTGAATTGCATGGCTTTATTCCACTATTCTGCCAACCTCCATTGGATATGATCGTTGAAGCTCGATTCTATCCATCCTCCAACATGTTGTTTATCTACGATAAATAAAAATACACAAATACTAGACAAACAATATTAGTGGTAAATTGTTTGTTAAACATCATCAAAATAAAAAGACCCAACAACATGTCGATATACAAAAAAACAAAACAACATCGAAGAGATACAAACCTTTAGAGCTCTCAACCGGATCTAGGAGTAGGGCTTGACAGTCTCTCGGTGGCAGTAGCAGAGTCGCCAAGGGCTTCAGTAGTGATAGGAGCAGCGAGCTCAGCAGCGGCAGCAAGAGAGGAGGCGGGAGGGTCTTCTTTAAGGTCCTCCCTTGACTCATCATTGTCGTCATCCAATGCTAGGCTTACCCCTGCTCCACTCACCTCGATCTCATTTAAGGGGTCAAGATAACAAGAGACACGGGGGGGTTAAAGACGATCAGGCACGGGACAAGAGCCAGGGGGAGCAACAAAGCCAGATAGTCGACACCGACCTTGCAAGCCAAGGATACCTTAGTTTTACTCAAGGGGCCATGGCACCAGTCATTGACGATCTTCTTCCTATATTGCTCTAAGTCCATGTAAGCGAGACGACCCTCCAAGTCCTTGACAATCGTCGCAGACAAATGATAGGTTGACCACTCCTCCTCGAGGTCTTACCTTAGCTGCTCGACTAAGAGACGACTCGACTGAGCGTCCTCCTCGGGTGCCACCTTTAGGTGCCTCTCGAACTTGACCTCCCCAGCCAAAGTAGTTTGTCGGCCATCCCGCTCAGTAAGACCATGCTGCAAATGGTCGACCTCTTCCTTCATTCGGGTCACCTCCCACTAAAGATCATCGATGGAACCTATATGCTTGGAGCACTAGATTCTGTAGCCCTTCAGGAGCCTTTCCTTCTCATCCAGCTCCTGACACCAAGCATCCTCCTTACTGCACAACTCGGCCTCCAAGGCGGCAAATCTTTGTCCTGCCTCTTCCTTGACCAACTTCACCTGGGCCAGCTCCGCATGTCATCCTTGTGTCGTCTCGTGCATGTACACGGTCTGGTCGAATAGCTCATACTCTAGTAGAGCCCCTCAGACCAAGTAGGCCTTAAGGGCCAAATGCACGCCAACACTTGGTATTTCCCTCAAGATCCTCTTGTCTTTTGGGAGGGTAAACAGTAGTACAGCGTCGATCGGGGCAGTTAAGGATTGCGTGACCGAAAACTCCATGTCCATCGGCTCCTTCGGGAAAAACCTATCGCTTTTGAGAACTTCATCCCTAGGCGAGCAAGGGGCCCACGGCTCTCCCACCAGCAGAGCCCTCACCATGTCCCAAGATTGGTGAGTAATCTCTTTGAGCCCATGGTGGACGGGCCAGACCTTTCTCCGCACATCAGTCATCTTGTCGGTCTCAGATGCTTCCAAAGGCACTGCTTTCTCATCAACACCCCCGGATGTCTCGACGGGCTCCTTGCCTGGTATGTGGGCTGGCTCAGCCACAGAACTCGGCCCGACTGTCTCCTCGACAGGGGCCCCAACTTTTGCCTCTTTGATAGTTGGGGTTGCCCCCTCTACCCTAAGAGGGGAAGAGTCGCCAATGATGATGACCTCGTCCGGTCGATAAGCTTGGACAGCCTCTTACTACCCCTTGGTCGACTATGGATCTTTGGATAATCATCATATCTCATTCGAGTTGACTCGGATCGACT
>NC_033795.1:49524778-49557224 GCF_001876935.1 Asparagus officinalis
CAGCCACTCTTGTTCTCAAGCCAACCGTCTCCTCCAGGACGAGACCCCCCCTCAACCTCTTCTGGGGCCGTGAGGTAGAACCCTACTCTCCCTCGAGGGGGAGGGCTAGCAAGCTTGCCCTCGTCTGGTTAGCAGTGGAGGGCAAGATCATGGACACACCTGCCGCTCAGAGACGTTGTCTCGAAAAGATTGTCCCTCTCCCGGGACCCGGCGTAGGTACAGATCTTCTCCAATTGCCGCCTCCCCTCAGAGTCGAGAGGACTCGACCTCAGAATATCCTTGGCCACTTTAGGCCAATTGGGGCAAGCAAGAACATCATCAGCCCTGAAGACCCACATGAACTGCTCTTTACAGTCCTTATTGGACTCTGGAGCGTCCGTGACGAACTTGAAACTTCCACTATAGTGGAAGAAGTAGTGCGGGTCTCTCCTTGTCAACTTGATGCCGACTAGTACCAAGCAGTCGCATGGTCGGCGAGACACTAACCTAGTGGTAGATCACAACAAACCCCACCAGCACTCCAATAGCGTTTGGGGTAAATTAAGAGAGGGGAACCCCCAGATCAATGCACACATCCCTAATGAAGGGATGGAGTGGTAGCGGTAGTCCATACTCAATATGAGCAAGGTACATTGGTACTCGGTTCTCTCTATGGCGATACACCGGCTCACCCCTGTTGGGAGCCCCTAATGTGAAGTCCCTAGGAATGTCATATAGATCATAATATTGCTCGTAATCACCAACGCAAACCTTAGAGCAGATCGGTCAGAGAAGAGTGATCCTCTCCTCATTCTGGCTGGTGGTGGAGGTCTGAGAAGCCATAGAAAGATCTCTGTTTTGTAAGGAGACTTGAAGATTAAGAGAAGCGCTGAAGATATTAGGGTAAGAGTTCGTAAAAAATTCTTCTTCACCCCAGTGAACTATTTATAGCATTCCATAGAGGACACATGGATTAATCTGGACGGTTGTCTTATTTCAAAATGAACGGGCGAGATTCGCCTCAAAATCTCAAACGGTTCACTCGAAACTCAAAGCATCGCTCCTCCTTACTTTGTGCCCCTTTGCTCGAAAATCAAAGAGACGCCATAATTCTCTAACATCTTACAACATCATCACATCGTTTCTAACAGTGATGTTTTAACTACCCAATAAAGGCCTCTAGAAGCTCACTAAATTATGCTTATTTGGCGAGCAGTCGACCAGTTCTTAGTTGACCCTTGATAGCCAATAGAAGACTTCAAAGGAATATTTCTCGAACACTCGTCTAAGAAGCTTAGATGCTCAGACATCGAGAGCAGTCAGCCAAATGGGCTCAACACTTAGGCCAGACCAAACTACGTGGACGAATACTCGAGGGCAAGATATCTCTTCTCAATGAAGGACGAGTCCTCCCGAGTCGACACTTGAAGTTCTCAACACTTAGACAACCATCAGGATAATCTACTCAAGTTCGAGATATCTCAGTGGAGGACGAGCCCCCTCGAAGTTCGCTCAGTCTATAAGTCTATATTAAAGCTAACTCATATAGAAGACACATCAAAATTGTGCAACATAAGAAAACAACTTTAGATCCAGAAAATGTTTCTTCATTCATATATAAGAGACATTTACAAGATACATAGCATGCATTTATACAGTACAAAAGCTAAAAGGCAGGAAGGTCCTAAGAAGCTAAGGGAAGTCCATACCGGCTCCTAGAGTCGGAGGCGGGGAGCTCCTGGGTGCAATCGGTGGAGAAGTTGAGCAGTCTCCTCCTTCGTCTGAGTCATCCTCATCCTCGTCTAGATCGAGTCCTTCCCCAAGAGCTTCCACCTCTATCAACTCGTCCAAACAATTGGCCACGAGTGGAGGGTAGTGAAAGCGATAGGGTGGGTTCCTCATCTTGGCTGCGAGTTGTGCCAATAGGTAGTACCCGACCTTGCAAGCTATCACCACTTTAGTTTTTCTGGTTAAGATCTGGCGATACTTCCCGACGACCTCCTGGTGGTAACCTTCGGACTTCAGATGGGAAACTTCCCCTTGTATCTTGGTGAGCTATGCCTACTTCTTGGTCAATTGACATTACGCATGCATCGCCACTAACTTCTCCACTTTGACCTATGTCCTAGCGCGGTCCCTCTCCTGGAGAACCTCGCCTAGTCTCTCAGCCTTCCTTCGGCTCTCCCCCAGCTCCTGCCTGAGCTTCTCGACCTTGGCGGCTTCTGGAGCTCACGCCTCAGTAGCTCGCCTTGAGTCAACCCCTCTGCTAGCCCTCAAGGAATCAACCTCCTCAAGAGCTTGAGATAAGTAGTCCGAATGTGCTCCATCCGACCAAACATCTCCTACTCCATCAGAGCGCCTCGCACCAAATAGCTTTGAAGGCTCAAATGGAGAACGGTATTAGGTACCCTCCTTAGGTACTCGTTGTCCCGAGGAAGATAGAATTGCTCAACGGCCTTCGACTGAGCTACGCAAGAGTCGAGAACTATTCCCCTAGCATCCAGATGGCGAGTGGCCTTAAAGCGGTGCTAAGGGTTGGGTTCCTGCACATAGCATTGATCGCCCCCAGAAGTCCTAATGAGGTACCCATACATCTTCTACCACTCCTCATCGTCGAGCTCATTAACACGCTGGAGGAAAGGATACTTTAGCCCTAAGGAAGGCTCAAGTTCCTCCTCAGCAGGCTCTTTTTCATAGCGAGATGACTCGCCATGACCAGCGGACGACCCCGCTTCGCTATCACGGGTTATGGCTTTAGCTCCCCCTCCTTGAGGAGACTCGTTAGACCTGCCAGGAGAAGACTCATCTAGATGGATGACCTCCATCTCCATCATCTCGGACGTCGCCTGTGCCTTCTACTCATCTTCCCCCAATCTTGGCTAGCACTCACCTCACAACGTCTACAGAATAGAGAAGAAAGGCATAAGCTGGCTGCTCCTCAACAAGAGGGAGCTGTGCCTTGGCTCCGTGGAGGGAATGTCCTGATGAAGACACATTTACAGGCACTGGAGACGACTCCCCCATACAGGAAGGAGCAGCCAAAGGAACAGTAGGTGTCGGTGCCTCTTCTGCTCCCCCTATGATAAGGGTCGAAGCCCTCTCTATATCCTGGGTGGTAGCATGCTTGACCAACACGCCGACAACTCGCAAAACTAACTTGTTTAGCAAATGGTCTCATCGACGAGAGCTAGCGTACGACTTGATCAAGTTAAGTACTTCCCTCTCATCAGGAGATAGTTCGCCTCTCATGAATGCCTCCCTCCTTATTTCAGGCTAGTCAGAGCAGGCCAACTCTAGGTCGTCGCCCACGATCCAGACGAACTTTTCCTTCTAACCCTTGTTCGAGTCAGGAAGGCCAATGAGGAGCCTAAACTTACACACCGTTTGGAAGTGGGGCTCATTTTGGTTTACCTTCACCGCCACTAACCGGCACAAGACCCGTAGGGAATGCCTTATCCCTAGCCAGTGGTAGATTACCACGGACGCACTAAGATGGCAATGGTAATTGGCTTCATCTGTGCCGATGATACCCCAAACACCATGAACACTTGCTTGAGGAAAGGATGCAGAGTAGGGGTGCTAAACAGTATTCGTATTCGAGAAAATATCTGTAACCGTATCCGTTAGGATACGAATATGGTTACTCAAATCTATAACTGATAGGATATAGTTACAGATATGGTTTTGTAGTGAAATATCTGTATCTGTATCCAAAATATCCGAATACATATTAATCATACTCTTATGATAGTTTTGATTCTTAGATTATGGATTTGTGGTTAATTTTGATGATCAAGATGTCTAATCTTAACTTTTCAATTATAATGGACATATTAACAAACTCTTTTGTATCACATGAACTGTGTTTTTCTTAATACTATCTAGTATTCTCATATTTGTTTTGTATCTGCATGCATATCTGCTTACATATCCGCATATATATCCGTAATCTTATCCGATTTTAGCGGATATGGTTATAAATTTTTGATACGAGTCGCCGTGCGAGCACCCTTTGGTCGCGGAATTACCAAAAGGTGGGTTGAGAAGAAGAGAACTAAAACACAAGACAATTCAGTATAGCGAAGGAAAATACCTTCTTCTATATTATGAAGAACAAAAGATTACAATCTCTTCCTCATAATCTCACTAGAATCGAGAACAACCTCTCAATCCTCTATAGACCCTAATACAAAGATTAGAATCTCTCTCTGATCTAAGATCATAAAACTGATCCTCACAATCTAAACCCAACCCTAATACAAAGATTAGAATCTCTCTCTGATCTAAGATCATAAAACTGATCCTCACAATCTAAACCCTAATCCTTTTGATTAGGATCTCACTTAGACTGATCTAAGATCATAAAACTGATCCTCACAATCTAAACCCTAATCCTTTTGATTAGGATCTCACTTAGGCCTAAAACTCTTTAAGACTACATCTGGTCTCTCACCTCCCTGTTTAGAACCCTAAACAATCCCTATTTATAGGGTTTACAACATGGTGGCAATCTAGTAAATAACCAAAACCAAACCCAGCTAGGATTCCTTCAAAACAGAAACCAAGTCTGCCCAAGAAACCTCTATGAGTCGACTCATGACTGAGATGAGTCGACTCATGATCATCAGTCGACTCATAGTCGACTCAAAATGTGCACAAACTGTGCTGGCCTGCATGAGTCGACTTATGATTTTCATGAGTCAAATCAGCAGAAGCATTTTGCTATCTGGAGGTGTTTTTTTGAGTTGACTTATCAACCCGTCAGTCGACTCATCAACTGTCAGTCGACTCATCAACCCGTCAGTCAACTCATCAGGCTGAGAACTAAAATCTTTGATTCTTCGTTCTTTCGACTCGCTTCATGCTCCATCCTGTGCTCCGCCGTGTCGCTTCATACCACTATTCTTAAGATATCATAAGAATCACTTATCCTCAAGCTCCCATGAGGATTACTTTTCTGAAGAGAAGATACCCGTATCATGGGTCCCTCTTTAGAAACTTGAAGTCTCATTCAAGTTAGAACTTCAGCTGAGGAAACTCTCGAGCCCCTCCATATTTGTTGACTTCAATCATCTTCTTCTTCTTTAATCTCTGAACTCCTTCCAAAGAAAAGGATCTCGCTAAGCTTCTTGTATTGCGATTGAGTCAGGACCATACACAGGATGCCCCCTTCGCAGGATCTGATCGCTCTAATACCAACTTGATACGAGTCATTGTGCGAGCACCCTTTGGTCGTGGAATTACCAAAAGGTAGGTTGAGAAGAAGATAACTAAAACACAAGACAATTCAGTATGGCGAAGGAAAATACCTTCTTCTAGATTATGAAGAACAAAAGATTACAATCTCTCCCTCACAATCTCACTAGAATCGAGAATAACCTCTCAATCCTCTCTAAACCCTAATACAAAGATTAGAATCTCTCTCTGATCTGAGATCATAAAACTGATCATCACAATCTAAACCATAATCCTTTTGATTAGGATCTCACTTAGGCCTAAAACTCTTTAGGACTACATCTGGTCTCTCACCTCCCTGTTTAGAACCCTAAACAATCCCTATTTATAGGGTTTACAACATGGTGGTAATCTGGTAAATAACCAAAACCAAACCCAGCTAGGATTCCTTCAAAATAGAAACCAAGTCTGCCCAGGAAACCTCTATGAGTCGACTCATGACTGAGATGAGTCGACTCATGATCACCGGTCGACTCATAGTCGACTCAAAATGTGCACAAACTGTGCTGGCCTGCATGAGTCGACTCGTGATTTTCATGAGTCAACTTAGCAGAAGCATTTTGCTATCTGGAGGCGTTTTCTTGAGTTGACTCATCAACCCGTCAGTTGAATCATCAACCGTCAGTCGACTCATCAACCCGTCAGTCGACTCATTAGGCTGAGAACTGAAATCTTTGATTCTTCGTTCTTCCGACTCGCTTCACGCTCCATCCTGTGCTTTGCCGTGTCGCTTCACACCACTATTCTCAAGATATCATGAGAATCACCTATCCTCAAGCTCCTACGCTTCACACCACTATTCTCAAGATATCATGAGAATCACCTATCCTCAAGCTCCTATGAGGATCGCTTTTTCGAAGAGAAGATACACCTGTATCAATTTTTCTTACCGAGGTATATTTGTATCCGTATCCGAGATGAGTAAGCGGATATGGATATGATAAGCATCATATCCGAGCCATATCCGGACCGAATGCACCCCTAATGCAGAGACAACCGCAAGCCAAACTCCAAATGCCTCACGTAGAGCGGATCTCGTTCCGTCCCATGATCGAATATAGCCTCCGACCTCTTCGGAGCTAGCAAATCATATGCTTCTGGCATATTAAACCTCCAGTACATCATCTTTTTCTACGATGAAGTCACCTTAGAGTGAATATCCGCCAATAGAGCTCGATGATCCACAGGTTCGAAAGCCATTAGAGATTGAAGAGTTGATCACCGGAAGAGATGAACACAGAAGATCAATAGTTCTCTAAAGGGAATTTGAAGAGATAGAAACTGCCACCCTTGTGACCCAACTTCTATATATAGGCAGCTGACCTTATAGCTACCGGAATTTGATCGGCCAGATCAAACTTCGTCCAACGATCAGGGTTAATTCTCAAAACTCAAAGCGCCCTCTCCGAGATTGAGGCATAACCCACTCACCTCGAATGGCCCATAATCTGCTAGGAAAACGGGGCTGCGACAATTAAAAGGAATGTATAGTGACGTTAGCCACATCAAATCTGAAGAGACTTTTTAGTTTCTCAACCAGTACGCTTTTGCATCCGTCCAAAGCTAATTTGATTTCACTCAAACCCGGCTCAAGCCGACTCCAAGCGAAAGGGGCCAACTGTTATGGTGTTCCTATTCGCTAAAGTGCAAGCTCATTGCCAAGCAACGGACAAGCGTGCTACATGTTGGACCCTAGAGGGGGGTGATTAGGGTCTTATGCTAATCTAATTCGATTTTATGCCAATTAAAACTTATTAAAGAAATATTCTTGTAAGATAGATATACAATATGATATGAGCAAGAATATGCAATATGAATAAAGAGATATATCCTAGCAAAGAGGTATATTATGAAATATATGTAAGGATATATAAATTAACACAAGGGTAAACAATCTAAACTAAAGATACAATTGTGATAGGGTAATATAAACAATACAAACACACAATATGATCATGAAGTTCGGACCTTCCATCCTACGTCTCCGTTCCCCACTCCCGGGGAGAAATTCACTATCACAACTGGGTTTTCTACGCTCACCCGAATAACGTTTACACCGACACACTCGATTTTCTAGTTCACCGAAAACTTTACAACACTCACAATGTAACAACAAATTTGTTCTCTACAATAGATAAGAACTCAATGTAGGCTCACTCTCAATTGTAACAAATCCTCACAACCCAAATTATACTAAGTATAAAAATACAATAAGCTCAATGTGGGTGTGTGCAACAATGAGATAAATAAAATACACTAAACTCAATATGAACACTAGCTTAATAAAATGATAATCAAACAATATAAAATATAAAGCTAGATTGAGTTTAGAAAACTTCTCCAATAAATGACAAGAGTGAGAGAGAGAGAGAGAGAGAGAGAGAGAGAGAGAGAGATGATTTGAAGCCTAAACACCAAGTGATGATCTCTTCTAGCTCTTGTGAAATTGATTTCACAAAATCAAACTCTCAATTGCTTAAAAGCTTTTAAAACAAACTTAAACCAAACATAAACCTTGTTTAAAACTTTCTTAAACTAGTTTAAAACACTCTCATGGTTAGTGGGAGAAATGAATGCAATGGGGTATTTATACTCACTCAAAACTTCAGCAAAAACCAACTGAAATGACACAAAAGCCCTCAGAAAAACAGCCCAGGAACTAGCCATTACCAGCCAATGGTAACATCGACGGTCGACCGCGACGGTCGAGGAGAGAGAAAAGTCGCTGGACATCGCCACGGTCGACCGCGAGACTCTCTGGACTTCATCCGGTCGAACGCTACAGTCAACTGCGAGACTCTCTAGACTTCATCCGATCGAACGCCATGGTCAACCGCAAGCCACCAAAACACAAATTGAGTCTCTGGACTCAAGGCGGTCGACCGTGGCGGTCGACCGCAAACTGATACATGAAAAATAGGTTTTAAAAGTTGTTTTCTGATTTTAAAACCCTATTTAAAAATATCAAATAAATTCCAAAAAAAAATATAAAAGTTTGGAAAATGATTGTAGATATAATAATAAACATGCTACAATAACTTGTTTTTAAAAAAGACCTCCCAAATGAAAAATATCATCATTTTGCAAAATAATCCAAAACATGAAAATGTAAACATATGAGTTTTGACATTTTAGCTTAACCATGTTTTGAAACATTACAAAATGATTATATAGACTTAATAAAAGATGTATATGATTGTTATTAAGTTCATAAACCTAGAAAACAATATTTTCATAAAATTGCATATTTTGCAAACATTTCAAAAGTAAATATGATTTTATTGAACTAAATAAAATTGATATTGATGAAATCATATATATGCATGTAAGTATGAAACAAAAATATGTTTTCTAATTATATTCAATTGTTTCATATTAAAACTTGAAAACTATCAAACCAAAACATATATGTATATATATAACTATATATATATACAAAACCAAAACGTGTATGTGTGTATATGATTGAGCTTAAAGTACCAACACACATAATATAAAACCTAAAACTAAATTTACCCAAGCTTGTAATCTTTAACGAAGCTTTATCTTGGTACACTTGCAGATGAAGCTTGAACTTGAATCTTTAACTTTGAATTGCGTAGGCTTCACTCCACTATTCCGCCAATCTTCATTGGATATGATCGTGAATGTGTAATTCCATCAATCCTCTAACTTGTTATTTCTCTATAATAAATAGATAAATACAAACACTAGACAAACAATATTAGTGGTAAATTATTTATTAAACATCATCAAAACAAAGAGGCCAACACTACATACTATGCCCCAATCAACTTGGCGGCTGGAGACCAGTAGTATAATGACCGTGAATTTTAATACTGGTTAAATAATTTTTTGGTACTTTAAAAGAGTATTTATATTTTTCTTGATTTTCTAGAATTTTTTACGATTTAAAAATCCAATTATATATTTATTTAAATGATTTTGATATTTATAAATTAACTTAGTGTAATAAAAATTTCTAGAATTAATCTGTTGTGTTATCGATACTATTACGTATTATTTTAAATAATACATTATATTATTGTTACTATTACGTATTATTCATGTATTATTTTATATTATTAATTGTGTATTATTTGTATAATTTATTGTATTATTTTTACTATTGCATGTTATCTATTATATTAGCATAACTAGTATGTTTTATCAAGTAGATAATTATTCCATAATTATTTGATTTTTAAAATAAGTAGTTATATATTTTATTAACTATTATTGTTTAATTGTACAATTTATAGTATTATTTTTTCAGTTGCATATCAGCGGTTGTATTAATAAAACTGGTACATTTTTTGTAGATAATTATTCCATAATTAGTTTAATTTTTAAGTACCCGTAATTATTTATTTTAATTATTTTTGTTTAAATACCAAACCCTAACTAATATTATATATATATATATATATATATATAACCCCTAATTTAAGGTGGTTTTGTGAAGCCCCATTGACTATGACATTATTTAAGAATTATTGTACATGCATTTAATCACTCTAAAATACTTAACCGAACCAATTTTAAGCATATTATATCACACAAGCAAAAGCCATTTAAATTCAACTAGCTTCATTAAAAAAATATCATCACAACCCAAAATTCATCATAATATTAACGTCATGCATGAAATAACGTGTATACTGTGAGAGGCACTTAATTAGGATGAATTAAACATACGTAAACAAACATTACTTGCATCAAATACTCAATTCTAGAATTCCTAACAGAAAAATCACTGCCCCTCGCTAGAGTTTCTTCTGATGGCACGCTCCACCGCATCTAATCCGACCCGTACTGATGACGTTAACTTGTTCGACGTACCGAGGTAAGATCTCGCCTCTCAATTAGATATTTTTACAATTATTATCACTTAAATGTTTAGTTAGATATATTAATGTTGTTAATATGCATATTTGGCATGGAATACCAATATATGGTATTAGATAACATTTTTTTTAGTAATAAATAACGAGATATTTTGTTGTATTTATGTCTGAAAATTAACGAGCATGAAATGATAAACGTATGTGTTGTAATTGGATTTTATAAGACATTAATAATTTTGTACAATTACATCTAAGAATTTACAGACATGAAATAACAAGTTAGGTGTTATAATTAGAATTTACGAAATTTTATCAAAAAAAGAAATAAATTAAAGATAATTTATAAAATAAAGAAATGTTACTATTCATGTAGAAAAGAATTAACAAATATATATATTACATAAATATTTTATTTTAAATTAGTTATAATGAGAAATAATTTTAAAGAATAATTTTGGAAAAAGAATATTTATTAATTAAGAACATATAACTGATAGTCGTAGAGCGTGATATTTTATGTGCAAAACAACATCGATTTCTAGTTTTCTTTTTATCGCATTATTATATTAGAGGATACTTAATTACGGTTAGCTTACATGAGAAGTTTGGACACCCAGTAGTAAGTTTTCAATGAAACATATTTAGGTGTGCATTCATACTGTGATAGGTTGTTCATGCATTCCATATTTTAATATAGTGATTATTCATGCTTTATAAACTTGTTTAATCATGTTCAACATGGCATGTTATTATTGTATAGAATTAGTGTTATTATCATCTCCTTGTTGTGATTGAGAACCTTAGTAGTTCATAACTTAGTGGTCTCGTGCGTCATGAATAGACCTAGTGACATGTGTGGGTGTGTTGACTGAATTTAGGTGGTGAACCAGAGATAGTCTAGATTATGTTTGACTTAGAAAAACGAGAAGAGTTGGGATGGGGGAAGTCTTTGTTTATGTGATCGGATGTGACCGTTGATGTATCTTCCAGGCTCGCACTAGTGGATCGGTGTTGCTACTGGGGTTGGTTTATTTAGTCAAAGTAGATCGGTGTCGCTACTTTGGTCCGTAAATTTGATATTCACCCGAGTTTAGCTTGAGTCTGGACTAGGCTAAAAATGGATTGTGTGTAGTCCTTTGACCGAGTTTGTGTAGTGGTATTTGATGCACGTAGGGAATTTTTGAATAGTTAGTTATCTGATGATATGAGCGTTGACTCTGTGTGAGATGTGGATCAGTGACCTGTTATAGAATGACTAGTTACATGACCTTGTTACCTAAGGTGATTATGGATTCTTGTGTGAGATGTAGGTCAGTTGTATTTTCTTTTCATACATAGATCGGGATTAATATTTAATTATCTACAATTTGAGACACATGGTATATACATAAGGGTTTCCCTATTTGGATTATTTCGCTCGACGTACTACGTCTCTTGTTGTAGATTTTTAAGTATTAATTCTATCTAGTTGTATGACCTTGTTACTTGGATGATTATTCTGATCGCTAGCTGCATGATCGACTTGTTACTTGGTTGATTTTCTTGGATTCTTCTGATTATTATATTATTATAGTGGTGGATTACATTTAAATTATTAGAATTTTAATATCATACTTCTATTAATATTATATTTGTTTTTACCTTGGTCGTTCGACCGTTTCTATTTCTCTCTGTGGGATCTTGTCGTGTGCCATGCATGCTGACGTACACCTATTTTCTCTGGTGTATGTCAGATTTAGAAGAAGGACAGCCTCAGGTCGGAATCGTATAGGAGTTAAAGGATTCTCAGCATTAGTGCCTTGCAGACGGAGCAGAAGAACAAGTTAAAGCTTAGTTATTTCCTTAGTTATTTGATGGTCCTTAGTTTATTTTTAGCAGTACTTTCTTTTATTATGGACAATATATTTTTATATTCCTAGTTGGATTGTTTTTATAATAAGGGTATGTTTGACCCATATTTTTATGTCTAGGATGATCTACTTTTGATGATATGTCTATTTCTTATTCTGGTTTGTTATTGTATTCTTACTATCTGTGATCGGGGACCTATACATTTGTATTTATTTCTTGACACTTAGCGTATTAGGTTGAGGAGAAATATTTATTTTTATTTATTCTCCTTAATCTAATACGTCACAGGCTTGTTCACGTTCCGATTGCCGAGTATTTTGGGAAGCGGGGCATGACAAGTAGGGACGACCACTCCGCCGACTCGACAACTCGATGTTCCTTCATGTAGACTCGAAAGGCGAAACTTGTCGCCTCTCTTTTGTCGAAGACGACTCGCCATGAGTCTACTCGACAATTTACCAGACGCCTTATGAAGCCGACTCGAAAGGCATTACTTCTCACCGAAGGCAAAGGATATCTTCTGCCTCGAGCTTATCCTTGCTAACAATGTGTCAACATCGCATTTAATGCATGACAGGCACATCATGCCTCTAGTCTCGATAGCCTTCATGACTCATCGGACCATGTGGGCCCTACCATGTCACCGATCATTCCCCATTCAATGCCGAAGTGATCTCTCCTCCAGTCGCTAGCCGACACCTGTAAAGCAGAGGCTGACTCAGCTACCAGCCCACACTTCGCCACTGTCCTCCTGTGCTCGGCCGAAGTGACCAATCTACCCTTATACCTTAGGTATAAATACAAGTACTATTTCAACCCACAAGGGACCGAATTCTAGATGTTGATCCAAATTCTCTACTTCTGCAAAATCATATTGCACAACAAAAACTCACTCAGTTCTTCTTTTCCCCACTCAAGTTCATCAGCTAACTTGACCGTCGAAGGAACCATGGGAGAACCAATCCCCGCCCTCTTACGTGTTTCTACATGTGCAGATCTTTTGACCATCTAATTCAAGAACTAGACATAAAGTTAGGGAAGAAAGTGGTCCATCATCAATCCTCAACAACCTCATCCAATCATGGATGCAACTGACTGTGGGATCATATAAACCATCAACAGTAGCTGTACGGCGATTGTTTAAACTATAACATCTCGTTCGATACGCATAAATCATGCTAAGTGAGAATGGAACGGAGCAGAGAATAGAATAGAAAAGATGTGTGAATGGAATGTTCATTCTCATTCTCACGTTTGGATGCGATTAGAGAATGAAGCGAGAATGTCAATCTCATGTCTATTACCATGTTTGGTATCATTTGTTCACAAGTGAGAATGAAATGTTGTGTTCTAACAATGCCCTTCAAAGAATACAGTAACTTTAAAAATATAAAAAACTATCAATAATGACTAAGTAATTTCATTTTTTATAATAAGCTTTATGAAACTTTTTTTATTTTAGTCATATAAATAAATTTTCATTGATTTATTTTTGTACACCACCTCGGTAGTGATTTCGCTCTTTTAACTTACTAATTAAAACTATCTTTGATAGAAATTATTTTTGTATTAAAATAATTACATTTTAGATGAATTAATAATTTGATACTTCAAAATCTAACAATGGGAACTAGTGTATTTGCAGAAAATAAAACAAATATGAACTTCTAACTTATAATAATGCACATCCACTATCCATTCCAGTAGCTAATGTGTTTTTTCATCATTATATGCTAGTGAAAAGAAGGAATTTCAGTATAATGATCCCCAAGTTAATGTTACTCTAATTTTTCCCCCAATGTTAAGGGGAACTTTTTGCAATTTAGCCTTAATAGTATTCCAGTTTAGATATGTTGTAAAAGGAGATAACAATTTCACAAGAGCACAAAATCAGGCCCCAATATTTATCTATTGCTTCAAATATTAAACCCGTGTGTCCCTCAACTCGAGCCCAAGAAGGGTTTGGGTCTCCCACAAATCTGATTGGGTTTAACTCGATTGTGGTATTTATTGGGGGTTGGATCTAATTAGATAACTTCAACTATTTTAATAGGACTCAATAATTTGATTTCGTGCTGGGTAGTTACATAAAAGAAACAATTCTAACTGCAAGATGTGACTTCACAAACCAGCTTTACAATAATTCCTATTGGATCTCTTGCAATAATCAAATTGCATCCCACATGATTTTGTAAAATAATTGCATACCTGAATCAATTTTAATAGCTATCGTGATAACCTCAAATTCATCAATGAGGGCGTAATTAAAAATTGTGTAACTAATTTGTTCCCACCTAAGTGAGAATGTCCATTTCTTATCAACCCTATGGGAATTCTCATTCTTACAAAATGTGGGAATAAAGCATTACTAGGAAATGGGCATTCCAACTTCTAAAATATTGTTGTGTTTGGTATGTGAAAATGAGAAGTGTGAATGAGCATTTCGATCCACCCCATTCACACGTACCAAACGAAGCATAAAGAGATTCGTTCAAGAGAAATACCAACTACTCTCCTGACATAGAAAACTAGGAGGTGACTCTACATAGACAATCTCTTTTTACGGCCATCTTTAAAAAATAACATTTTTGACATTCAACAATAAAGATGCCTTGAAGAATTTCTTTATAGAGTACTCCATACTACCGAGTAAATCCGTCGACTAAAAAATTTGCTTGATTTTACCCATTTGGGTTGCATACTTATATTATATTGTTGGATTTTTCTGATATCAGCCCCCTTAAATCTTTCATATTCTCTGAAATCATTATTGAATTGCTTTGGTCCCAAAATTCTCATATAAGATAATTTTAATTAGTTTTCTATTTATACTTCTACTCTTGATTAATTACATGTATTTATTTTAACATAACTTAAGATTGAGGGACCTAATAGTAATTTTAATGATCTGGGATTGATTTTACAATAAATCAAAAATTGAGAAACTCAAAAGCAATTTCGATCATTTGAGGTACTAATTTAAATATGGAGAGACCAATATAAAAGTTCTATTAGTATTTTAGCCTGTGTTAAGCACGATCTTATCGTAATTAATCTATATTTCGTCACGTTTTAATCACTCTTATATGAATTTAAATTTAAAAATGTAACGATTCAACCACCTTCGAAACACATGAACCTCACTCTCACCACACCTATTGAGGTTAGATAATATGTACCTACCTAGAAATAATGATATTAAATAACCTATATAAAACTATAATTAAAATTAAGATTATTTAAACTAAATTTTAAGATTATTTAAACTAATTTTTCATAATAAATGAATAAAATGAAGATAATCAAAATATCCTAAATACAACTTCAATAAAATAAAGATATAAGACAGTTTAATGTTCAAAAAATTATTTATAAATGATGCATCACCAAAAAAAGTTCTCAATCAATCAATCAGTTATATGATGTAATAAGTAAAGCATTAATAAAAACTCTAATAATTTCTAATTATTTTTTCTTCATCTTAATCCTCTTCTTGAAAGTTGAAAGAGCTCATTCTTTGTCCATTTTTCCAAAATATTACAATTCAAAAATTTTAATTTGAAATTTTTTTAGAAAATTTTAAAAAAGGAAATATATTTTTAAAAATTTATTATAGTTGTTGTAATATTTTTAAAACCTAAAAATATTTAAAAAAAATAGATTTTAATCTGATTTGGATCTAGTACTAAAGATATTCTAATTGATTATAATTTGATTATATCTTAAAATTTGATTTGAAAAGAAATACCTAAATTAGGGGATTTGATTTTATTTGTGATTTGAATTAGTTACTAAAAATATTGCTAAAGATATTCTAATTAATTATAAAATAATTTTTTATATATCTTAAAATATGATTATAAATTAATTTTTTATATATACAGATATCTGATTTGTTACTAAAGATATTGCCTAAGATATTCTAAAAATTTAAAAATACCTAAATATATTTATAAAAAATAATATATTTGTCATAATATTTCTAAAAAACAAAATATTTTTTATTTATAAATTTTAAATGTTGTGATAATTTAAAAATCTAAAATATATTTCAAAATATTATAATTTAAAACTTTAAATTTAGAAATATATAAAAAATGTAAGTAAAGAAAATATATTTTTAAAAATTTATTATTTGTGTAATATTTTTAAAAATCAAAAATATCTTTTCAAAAATTTCAATCTCTATCATATTTTTAATCTCATTTGGATCTAGCACTAAAGATATTCTAATTAATTATAAATTGATTATATGTGAATATCTGATTTGAAAAAAAACGCCTAAATCAGGATATTTGATTTTACTTATAATTTGAATTAGTTAATAAAAATATTTCCAAATATATTCTAACCGATTATAAATTGATTTTTTTTGTATCTGAATAACTGATTATAAATTAATTTTTTATAATTGAATATCTGATTTGAATTAGTTACTAAAGGCATTGCCAAAGATATTGTAAAAATTTAAAAATACCTAAATATATTTTCAAAAATTTATTATAATTAACATAATATTTTTGAAAAAACTAAAATATTTTCTATTTGTAATTTTTAATCCTTGTAATAATAAAATATTATAATTCAAAATTTTAAATTTTAAAAATTCTTAGAAAATTTAAAAAGTATATTTTAATTTTATTATAATTGCTATATTATTT
Source organism: Asparagus officinalis (assembly GCF_001876935.1). Taxonomy (NCBI): domain Eukaryota; kingdom Viridiplantae; phylum Streptophyta; class Magnoliopsida; order Asparagales; family Asparagaceae; genus Asparagus; species Asparagus officinalis. The sequence continues at coordinate 49,541,352 of NC_033795.1, forward strand.
TTTAAAATAGAAAATATTTTTTTAAAATATTTTTTAATCACTATAATATTTTTTTAGAAAATTTAAAAAGTATATTTTAATAATTTTATTATAATTGCTATATTATTTTTTAAATAGAAAATATTTTTTAATCATTGTAATATTTTTTAATCTGATTTGTATCTAGCACTAAAATTATTCTAACTAATTATAAATTGATCATATCTAAACATCTAATTTAAAAGAAACATCTAAATGTGGGTATTTAATTTTATTTGTGATTTGCATTAGTTACTAAAGATATTGTCAAAGATATTCTAGTTGAATATAAATTAATTTTTTCTATATTTCAGTATCTGATTATAAATTAATTTTTTCTATATGTGAATATATAATTTGAATTAGTTAATAAAGATATTTCCAATGATATTCTAAAAATTCAAAATATATAAAAATATTTTTTTAAATTTATTATAATTGTTGTAATATTTTTAAAAAGCAGAAATACTTTGTTATTTGTAAGATGTGATAATTTAAAGGCCCAAAAATATATTTAAAAAAATTATAATTCAAAATTTTAAATTTCGAATTTTTTTTTGAAAATATATCTTCCAATATTTGTTATAATTGTTTTAATACTTTTAGAAATTAACAATATTTAAAAAAAATCTTTTCTAATTGCTATAATATATTTTAATCTGTGTTAGATCTAGTGACAAAGAGATTTTATTAATTAAAAATTGATTTTATCTGAATATCTGGTTCGAAAAGAAATGTTTAAATGAGGTATTTTAGTTTATTTGTGATTTGAATTAGTACTCATGTTCTAAAAAATTAGTCTTATAACAATTAAAACTAAAAAATACCACAAAAATTAAAATGAAAATTATATCAAATGAGGGGTAGGTGAAATACCTGAATTATATATTCTCCAAGCCATTAAAGAGGCATGCGTTGAAGACAAAATTACATAGGAAAAAAAAATTCAAAACCAATTAAAAGGGGTAAAAAATAATACCCAAATTAAAATAAAATAAATAATTGCTATAATATTTTAAAAAACTAAAAATTATATTTTAAAGAAATTTAATATTTGAATATATTAAATACCTAAATTTTGTTCTCCAAGCTACAAAAGCATTATGGATTGAAGATTAAAAATCATCGATTTGTTTTTTTTGTGCAATAATGTAAGAAATATTAAAATTATTAAATTGAAAATAATTATTCAAGGGTTGGAGAATAAGTACCTAAATAATTTTCTCCAATTAATAGTGTATTGGATCATAGATAAAATATCGGGGAGTTATTTCTTGAAATTAAAACTCAAGATCCAAAAAATTAATATTATTTGATAACAATTAAAACTGAAAAAAAATACTTGACAAATTTAAATACAAATTATATTGGACGGGTGTAGATGAAATACCTGAATTATTTTCCTCTAAGTAATTAATAAACCATGGGTTGGAGATAAAATTACGAAGGAATTAAAAACTAACAATCTAAAAAAAATATAAAATTCAAAAACATTTTAAATAGCTAAAAAATAATACACAAATTAAAATGACATATATATTAGATGGTGCTAGATTAATTACCTGATGTAATTTTTGGAGATCAGAATAATAATTTAGAGTAGGAATTAAAAATCAACCGATGCGAGTCGTCGTGCGACCACCTTTGATCACGGAATTATCAAAGGTGGATTGAGAAGAAAATAACAAGAACACAAAAACAATTCAGTGGTGGCGAAGGAAAATACATTCTCTAGATTATGAGAATAAAATAACTTACAATCTCTCACAATCTCACTAGAATTGAAGAGCAATCTCTCTCAATTCTCCAAATACAATCTAATCTCTCCTGATTGTTTTAAAACCCTAAAACAATCTCTTTTATATGTGGAACAACGTGGATGGCAAAGTGGTAAATAACCAAGCCCAAACCCCATAGGAATTCGTGCAAACAGAAACCCAAACGAACCAGGAAACCATCAATGAGTCGACTCACATGCATGTATGAGTCGACTCATGTCATATAGGTTGACTCATGACAGTCATGAGTCGACTGGTCAGAAACTATGTCAACACCTGCTGGGCTTCGTGAGTCGACTCATAACACATGGGTTGACTCATACAGTAATGAGCCGACTGGTCAGAGACTTTTGACAAAACGGCTGAGTTTCATGAGTCGACTTATGACAGGCATGAGTCGACTCAACCTGATGAGTCGACTCATGACTGTTATGAGTCGACTCACGGGCTAAAAACTGGATGCTTCGATTCTCTGATTCGTCGTCTCGTTTCACGTTTCAACCTGTGTTCCACTGTGCTGTTTTACACCTCTATTCTCAAGCTATCATGAGAATTATCTATCCTTAAGCTCCCATGAGGATCGCTAAGTTCCAAAGAGAAGATACACCCGTATCATAGGCCCCCCTTTTAGGAACTTGAAGTCCCGTTCAAGTTAGAACTTCAGCTGAGGAAACTCGCGAGCTCCTCCTCCCCTGTTGAACCACTTAGCCTTGCTAGGAACCTGACCTTGACGTCCAATGAGAAATGACTCCTTCGCCCCCCGCCTCGTCGTGGTCATCTTCCGCTCTAAAATACAATCTTCTTTTAACGGCTCTTCTCTATCAAACCACAAGTCTTCAACATGCGGCAAGATCACCTTGTCGTCACCTTCATCATCCAGCAATGGAGGCTCAAACAACTTCAAATACTCGGCATTGATTACCGAATACATGCCTAAGTAAGGTGGCAAATCCAGCCTAAAAGCGTTGTCACCAATCTGATCGAGAATCCGAAACAGATCATAACGTATAGGTTTCAACTTCTTCCCTTCTCCCTTTAGCCTCTCCTTACTCAATTTCAGCCATACCATATCGCCTATGCCAAAGTTACAAGGAACCCAATGCTGATCATGTTTCGCCTTGTACTTGGCTTGTGATTTTTTCAATTGAGCTTCAACCGTAGCATGAATATGTGCAATCTTCTCCAGAAATCACTGAGCACGTTGTCTCTCACTCCCTTCATTGCCGTCGGCCGTAGCTTCACTAGAAAACACGAGATCAAACGGACTCAGCGGTAAGAATCCATAACACGTTTCAAATGGTGACTTTCCCGAAGATCCATGAATCGCCCGATTGAAAGAAAACTGTAAGTATGGTAAGCTCTCATCCCAAGTCTTAGGATGCTTAGAATTATATCCCCTCAACATGTGCACCATAGTTCAGTTGACCACCTCTGTTTGCCCGTCTGTTTGTAGATGAAAGGTCGTGCTCTTCTTTAGTCTCGTGCCCATCAAACTCCACAAAAAATCCCAAAAATGCCCAAGAAACCGGCTATCCTGATCCGAAATAATCGAACACGGCAACCTAAAGTGCTTCCACACATGCTCAAGAACAATTGCGCTGCACCCGCTCCCGTCACGGTCTTCTTACATGGAATCAAGATCACCATCTTGCTGAATTGGTCCACCACAACGTACAAATAGTCACACCCGTGCTTGGTTGTCGACAACCCTCCTAGAAAATCCATAGAGATGCTCTCCCATGACCTAGAAGGTACTGGTAATGGTAGGTACAATCCTCTCTTCCTGTTAGAAGGCTTTGAAATGCAACATAACTTACACCCTCTAAACAATCCTCTCTTCCTGTTAGAAGGCTTTGAAATGCAACATAACTTACACCCTCTAACATACTTGGTAACATCATCTAGCATTTTTGCAACATAACTTACACCCTCTAACATACTTGGTAACATCATCTAGCATTTTTGGCCAAAACACATGTCGTCGTAGATTGAGAAGTGTCTTCTGAATCCCAAAATGTCCTTGCACACGTGAGGTACGTGCTTCTCTAATCCACTGCAGCCTGTCACCATCCTTCGGAATACATAGTGATATCCCACGATACAACAAACCATCTACACTAATCTCGTACTCCCCCTTTCGACTAGCCTTCGCCTGCTCGAACATGCTGCCGAATATCGGCTGGATGTGTACATATGTACATACTCCAAAGGAACCAAGTGCTGAATACGCGTCGCCACCAAGAGAGCTCTCACGGGTGGGCGAGATAACATATCGGCTAACTTGTTCGTCATTTCCTTCTTGTACCTAATGATGGTATTGAACGCCATCAAATAGGATATCCACTTCATGTGTCGTACCTGCTGTAGCTTCGTCTGGGCATGTAAGATCTCTAATGGTTTGTGGTCTGAATACACAACCACCTCTTTACCCAACAAGTATACCCGCTAATGCTTAATTGCCCGATAAAAGGTATAAAACTCCTTGTCATAGGTTGGGTAGTTCTGAATAGCACCCATAAACATCTCAGAATGGTATTCCACCAGCTTCCCATCCTGTATCAACACTGCGCCCATAGCATAACTAGATGCGTCGGTCTCTACCTCAAAGGTCCGCTGTAGATTCGGCAACGCCAACACCGGTGCCTCCGAGATCTTCCTCTTTAGCAACTGAAAAGCCTCCTCATGCGTCTTTCCCCACTCGAACCGAATCTTAGCCTTTGTAAGGCCATGCAATGGTGCCACATAAGTCAAAAAATGTCGAATGAACTTGCACAAATACTAGCAAGCCCCCATGAAGCTTCTCACCTCCGTCACTGTCCTAGGTGTCGGCCACTTCGTGATCACCGCTAACTTTCCTGGATTTATCCTCCGCTGGCCTTTCCCCACGATGAACCCGAGATATACCAACTCGTCCTTCCCGAATTCGTACTTCTTCTCGTTAAGCTTCAGTTGTCCGTTCTGCAGCACTTCAAACACCTTCTCGACATGAATAAGATGTTCCTCCCAGGTCCTGCTGTACACTAAGATATCATCAAGGTAAACTATCACAAAATCCTCTATAAAGGGTCACAACAAATCGTTCATAAGTCTCATAAAGGTAGCTGGAGCGTTGCACTATCCAAACGGTATCACCAACCACTCAAACATGCCCTGCTTGGTCTTGAATGCAGTCTTCCAAGTGTCATCCTCCCGAATCCTCACATGATGGTAACCAGACATCAAATCCAGCTTCGTGAAAAACCTCGCTCCTTCCAACTGGTCCATAAGATCATCAATCCGAGGTAATGGGTATCGATTCTTAATGGTTATCTTGTTGAGCGTCCGGTAATCCACGCACATGCACCAGCTTCCATCCTTTTTAGGCACCAACAACACTGGTGACCCGTAAGGAGAACAACTTAGGATAATCACTCTTGTCTCCAAAAGCTCCTGAACCTGCCTCTTGATCTCCTTAACTCCTCTACAGATGTGTAGTATAGACCTATATTCGGCAAAGAACTCTCGCCGGTCAATATAATCTCATGTTCCACACCCCATCGTGGTGGTAGTCCCGTGATCTCAAAAAATAAGTCCACGTACTTGGCCTTCAACCTGTCAAGATCTCCCTCCTGAAACTTGCTCAAGGTAGTCAAGCACACCCTACTCGGCTGCTTCTCATAAGGCCTAATGACTAACAGTACAAACTTCTTGCTCACATTCACTAACCTCTTCGCCTGAGTCACTGTCACCAAACTCGTCTCATGTGGAAGAGATGCTGAACGAAAGATGAATTGCTTGCCATCTTTGGTGAATGTATACTTCTGGGCTCGCCTATCGTAGACCGCAAATCTATCTCATAAATAAGGATAACCCAGTATTACTTGACAAACATCCAACGGAACGACGTCGCATGTGACCTCGTCAATATATGACTTGTGGAGTGCAAATCTGAAGGTGCATTGGTTGACCACACTCAATCCCGCCTCCTTCTGAATCCACCCTAAAGGATAGGATTTCGGATGTTTAACCATCTTCAATCTCAACTTCTGAACCAAGACCTCAGATATCAAATTTTTTTGGCTCCCTGAATCCACTATGACATCAACTAAACTGGTCTTGACCTACAATTTCAAAACAAAGAGTTGCTCCCTCAGGTCTTCGACCTCAGTCATGGTCTGCTTTCCTACCATAAGATTGAGACTGCTATTGGGTACTGTCATCCCGGGAACTTCCTTCGGACCCTGAGTTACTACATATGCCTTCTTCTCCTCCTTTTTCTTCAATCCTTTTGGTTTCAGATGAGGATACTTCTCCCAACAACGATCAGCTATATGCCCTGTCTGTTTGCAATGATTGCATGTCAATCCTGCCTTCTCCGAATCTCCCTTCTTCTTCTTCTCTTCCTTAGGCTAAGAGCCACTAGACTTGCCTCCCGTCTATTTGGAGTCTCCCTTTGTTTCGTTGCCCTTCTTTTGCCTGCCCTCAATGACAATAGCCTTCATACTCGCTTCTGCCATGGACTCGACTGTGAACAACTTCATCTCCTTTCGGATATATTCATTCAGACCCACCATATACTTCATAAAGATGGCATATTCCTCCGTCACAATGTTGAGAACCATCGCCTGCTACTGGAACTCTGTCGTATATTCTTGAACAGTCTGGTTGAACCTTTGGCACAAGTCATACCACTTGTACCAACGCTCCTCAAGGAACCCTACTGGATAGAACTGTTTCCTTAGTAGCTCCTTGAACTTGTTCCACGACACCGCCTTCTTCTCCTGCTTGCAGTAGGATTTCCACCACGTCAGCTCCTTGAACTTGTTCCACGACACCGCCTTCTTCTCCTGCTTGCAGTAGGATTTCCACCACGTCAACGTGTGCCTCAAAAGCTTCAAAGTCGCAAACATAATCTTCTCCTTGGATGAATATCCATGAAGAGTGAAATACATCTCCATACGCTCGATCCAATCATCGAGCTTCTCCACATTGATACGTCCATCATAAACATGAATCTCCACCTTAAAGTCAATTTTTAGATTCTGATAATAATTTTTACCCCCTTGATGTGTAGCAGTCTTAACAATCTCGGCCTCCCCATCAGAATCAGTTTTCTCGCCTTCTCCATCAGACTCTTCGAGTTTCTTCTTACCCTTCGAAGAAGATTCCCCCTTTTTGTCACTTCCATGGATGAGACCCACGAGTTGAGTGAGTGTTGCCCTGATCGTCTCGATCTGCTTCTCCATTGCATCAAGTCTTGCTGAATTGTCTCATTCAGTCATCTTCTTCTTCCTTAATTTCTGGACTCCTTCCAATGAAATAAGGATCTCACCTAGCCTCTTGTATTGCGATCGAGTAAGGACCATACACATGTTACCCCTTTCACAGGTTCTGATCGCTTTGATATCAACTTGATACGAGTCGCCGTGCGAGCACCTTTGATCGTGGAATTATCAAAGGTGAGTTTAGAAGAAAATAACAAGAACACAAGAACAATTCAGTGGTGGTGAAGGAAAATACTTTCTCTAGATTATAAGAATAAAATAACTTACAATCTCTCACAATCTCATTAGAATTGAAGAATAATCTCTCTCAATTCTCCAAATACAATCTAATCTCCCCTGATTGTTTTATAATCCTAAAACAATCCCTTTTATATGTGGAACAACGTGGATGGCAAAGTGATAAATAACCAAGCCCAAACCCTACAGGAATTCGTACAAACAGAAACCCAAACGAACCAGGAAACCATCGATGAGTCGATTCACATGCATGTATGAGTCGACTCATGTCATATGGGTCGACTCATGACAGTCATGAGTCGACTGGTCAGAAACTATGTCAACACCTGCTGGGCTTCGTTAGTCGACTCATGACATATGGGTCGACTCATACAGTGATGAGTCGACTGGTCAGAGACTTTTGACAAAACGGTTGAGTTTCATGAGTCGACTTATGACAGGCATGAGTCGACTCAACCTGATGAGTCAACTCATGACTGTTATGAGTCGACTCACAAGCTGAAAACTGGATGTTTCGATTATCCGATTCGCCGTCTCGTTCCACGCTTCAACCTGCGTTCCACTATGTTGTTTTACACCTCTATTCTCAAGCTACCATGAGAATCATCTATCCTTAAGCTACCATGAGAATCGCTAAGTTCCATAGAGAAGATACACATGTATCATTGATAATATAAAAAATAAAAAGTTTAAAAATAATTAAAATCATAGAAGAATACATAAATTAAAATAACACAAATATTAGATAGTGATAGATGAATTACCTGATGAATTTATTGGAGATCAAAATAATAATTCAGAGTCCTATAAAAGAATATGAGATGGGAAAATTAAAATGTAAAAAAATTAAGACGGGAAAGAGACCAGAAAAATAAAATTGAATTTCAGGATAAATATATCTTTTAGTTTTTTAAGAAAACCAAAATGTATTTTTTTTTCATATATTGAAAAGAAATACTTAAATGAGGGGATTTGATTTTTATTTGTGATTTGAATTAGTTACTAAAGATATTGTGAAAAAAAGGTTACGATATGAGTGCAATTTAAATGGACGGATTAGATGATATGACACGAGTCGAAAAATTTAGAGAAGGAAGAAAAAAACTATTCCACTAAGTTTTTAAAGTTTTTAGTTATGCTTTAACTAGTGTGTGCCTCGTGCTTCGCACGACCTTTAATTTTTTTATCGCTACAATAATCCCACTTTTTAATTGCTATAGTTTTTTTTAAATGCTACAGCAATATATATTTTTAAATACTCTTTAATATGCTACAGTATCCAGCCTTTGCTACAGTAATATATTTTTAAAAATGCCACATCGGTAATGCTACAGTAAATTAATGTAGCATTACTGTAGATTCTTAGGTCCTCCCATTGTTACTGAGGAATAGATGTATATCATACTCACTTTAAAAACACGAGTTTGGGAAAATCTTTTGATATACAAAAAAACCCTTAGAATTCAAATATTATTCCATTAAGTAAGAGTAAGTTGATAAATTGATGAATTCTTATTGGATATACATAATATGAAGATAAGGATACAATTTAAATTGAAATGTAAATCTAAATAAAATTATTAAATGCCAAATTTATAAATGTCTACAAAATGAAGGGCGTATATGCAAAAACTAAATAAATTAATGAGATAAGTTATGTCTACCCCACAGGTCGAACCCGGGAACAACGTAGACTTATAAATGTACATAATGTGGATGAGATATTTACAAAATCCACCATACAAATTAAAGAGACAATAGTCATTCTCAAAATTATAAAAAAGAAAAATTAAGGAAAATAAAAATCATACTCCCTTTAAAAGCACGAGTTCGGGAAAAGCTTTCCATAGTCAAAATTATCATGTACTATTTTAAATATTTAATATAAATTATAATCTATCCTAATCATACTTATGTCCTATCCTAATACCCTATGAACTATTTATAGTTTAACAATTTAAATAAGATTAATAAAATATATGAAATAGCTTAGTAGTATCAGCTTATTACATGAATTATTACAAAAAAAGTAAAAAGTTTTAAAAATTAGACAAAATACTCTCAAAAGTTTAAAATTACACAAAATAAAATGATGAAAATTTAGAACTTAGCAAAGAAAAGAATAATTGTGTGATATTCTTTCACTAAGATATATAAATATAACTTATAATTTAAGGTTTACTATCCCTTTTCAAAATCTAAAAATAGTCAAGTTGATACTGGTAGAAAAATAGTAATAATAACAAATTAAAAATATCCAGTTAAAGAATAAAAATTTAAAAAATATATGATAGATTAAAAATTAATGTTATTGTAATTAAAAATATCCAGTTAAAGAATAAAAATTTAAAAAATATATGATAGATTAAAAATTAATGTTATTGTATAAATTAAAGTAACTGCATATAATTTAAAAAATATATGATAGATTAAAAATTAATGTTATTGTATAAATTAAAGTAACTGCATATAATTTACCAATATATTGGAGCAACAAAAATACATAAGTATCATGAATTGATAGAAGGCTAAATCAGAAAAAACTGATAAAATGCTACAATATAATATCTTAACATTAATTGATTATAATCTATAAATATTAATCTCTAATGGTAATAATATTTATAGGATAAAAAATTATAAAGATTTATGTATGTAGAACTATTAAAAAAAATTTAGAGATATCATTCAAAAGAATCAAGCGATTTTTATTTCAAATGGAATTCAAAATATCCATGAATCACTTCAATTAACACTAACATAAGTTATATTTATCAAAAAAACACCGACTGAATACCCCTGAAGAATATATTGAACAACTTTGTTTTAATCAAAAAAACATTCTTCATGAAAGATAAAAGAAAAATTACCATATCATGACTCTGCGTAAGCAAAAAATATAAAATCACCCTTTTTCATTTTCTTATATAGTATCATGATCCTGCGTGTGACTTTATTTAGGGGTATGACTACTAACGAATAATCAATTCTTAAAGATACGATTAAAGATAATGATGTAATAGCACTATTAGAATTGAAGATTTCTAAATATGAAGGTAGTATATTTCATTACTAAAATTCTTATTAAAGGTCACTAAATATAAAATTCACCTTATATCTGTCTTAAATTTATAGAGAAGATATACATGTCATCGTAAATTGCGTCAGTAATATATATCAATCCAAATATACAACTTAGTGAAAAAATAAGAGATTAGTAAGCAAACCAAGCAAACATCCATATAACAATATAAAAAAAATTACATTTTAAAGCTAATATGCATCGTTCTTTTAGAGTAAGCTGCCAAGACAAAAGCATCTCCATTAAGGCTCTTTATAAATGCATCAAAAATTTAAATTACTAATATATAAAACCATTATAATATTCAAAAGAGGTATCATATTAGAAAACCTACTCTAAAATTCATACAATTAAACCTAAGAATAATTTACCAATATATAGACACACTATCACACCTTTAAGGTAATGGTAGCTACCATTTATAATAGAGTTGAGCGATGGTTCTATATTTACAAATGCTCCAACAAGAAAGTAGATAGAGATGTTAGTAATAAGTGTCCAGATGATAAATGTTGTAGAATAGCCGATGATGTAGTACCAAGATTAAGTGATATATCTTCTTCATGAAATAAATATATCAACATTAAATATTAATATTATAATTAAAGCAAATTGACAATGAAAAAAATAATGTATTTAGTTCAGATCCTCATGAAAAATGATACATACAGAGCAAATGTAACATTATGACATAGCAGAAATTCTTATTGGATGCACAACAAAAGAATTCATTGCAGAGAAAAAAGATGTAGTTCCTAACCTTATTTAAGTAATAAATTAAAAGCACAAAAATTTTCATATATATGAATAATATTTATTCTTATTAAAATAGGAAAAAATCAAAGTCCGTATTATCAGAAGTTTGTGTTGAACATAAGAAATACATTCTACTTCTTTATGAATTTAGACGAAAAGACAAAAGATAAATGAGCTTAAAGAAAGATAACATGCTCCAGTCTCATATCATAATCGATGTAGCCGATGAAGACACTACTCTAGAATTACCTAGGAAAAAGATAAAGATGAAAAAGGATTGATCTCGACTCAATAAAAAATAAAATAGAAGCAACAAAAGATAATGTTTTGTGAATTGTTATAGAATATTTTTTTGTAAAATTAGGAATCTTTAGAAGGGATATCATAAACTATTTTTAGTGTTTTCATATGCATATGTGGATGCTTTTATCATATAAAAGTGTACTAGGGTTAGCATTAAACTTTAGTTTATGAATTTTTCATTAACTATTTTCTGTCATTTTAGCCCACTTTAAATCAATCATCTTGACTTGTTGGCTTTATTATTCATCTTCCTTTTATAATGTTACTAGGTTTTATGTACGTGCAATGCACGTGGTCAAATATCATGATTAAGTATATTTGGTTTATTTCCTTACTAAAACTTGTTCCTCGGTTCCACTTTTGATGGTTTTTTGCTTACTTATATCTCTAAACTTTAGCATTGTGATTATTTATTTTTCTTTAATATTCGTTTAAATGAACTACATCCAATTTAACTTTTTATATTGATAATTGAATTGACAGGAAATAAATCCGAAATTAATTTGAATTATCATGTCATTGATACCAACATGAAACCAAGCTTGACCTGAAAAATATAGCATTGTAAAAGTGAAAAGGAAAATGATAGGGGCACACCCCCAACCACAACTCTAACTACACCCCCTTTCTTATTTGCTATAGTGCGCCGGGCCCCACATGAGATTTTAAATTTTTAAAATCCCATGTGGGGCCCGGTGCACTGTAGCAAATGTGAGAGAGTGTGTGGTTGGAGTTATGGTTGAGGGTGAGCCCCTAGTGCCACCCAAGTGAAAAACACTTCAAAAAATAGCGTTCTAAAAGGAAAATGAATAGCTAAAGCTCATAAGACAAGATGATTGGTTAAAAGTGGGCTAAACGACACAAAATATAATATGATGTTTGTTCCTAATCCTTGATAGACTTTAAAAAACTTATAAAATAAAGATTAATACTAAATTTAGTATATTTTTATATAATGAAAACATCCACATAAACATATAAAAGTACTAAAAAGTTTATGAAAATCCCTTCCAAAAATTCCTAATTTACTCCAAAAACCTATTCTATAAAATATTCAGAAAATAGTGTCTTTCATTCCTTCTGTTTTATTTTTTATTGAGACGTTATCAATCCTTCTCCACCTCTATCTTTTTTGATAAAAATAGACTACTTTTAGATGCCAAAGAAGTTAGTAAAACCTTAAAATAAAAGTTAAATTTACATATCTTAATGAAAGAATATCAAACAACTACTCTTTTAAAACCTTAAAATAAAAGTTAAATTTACATATCTTAATGAAAGAATATCAAACAACTACTCTTTTTTTTTGCTATGTTTTGAAATTTTAGTCGCTTTTTCGTGATTTTGAATTTTTAAGGGTGTGTTTTGCAAATTTTGAAACTTTGAGAGTGTTTTTTAAAATTTTTAATTTTAAGTTGAGTGCTTGTAATTTTTATATTTCATATGTTGGTAGTAAGTTTTTTAATGTCAAAATATTTCTTGCAACTCTGAATTTTAAGGGTATTTTTTGTAATTACTAAAACTTTAGATTGTTTGTTGCAAAATTTAAATTTTTAGCGGTCTGTTGATAATTTGAGATTTGATATGTATTGGTTATAAGTTATTAGATTTTAGGGTTTTGTGCGTTTTTTTATTTTCGAAAGAGTTTTTCAGAATTTTTATAACTTTGAGGTTATTTTTTATAAATTTTAGATTTTTAGTGTCTGATAGTAATTCCTTGAATTCGTCTTTGTTGTTCGTAAGTTTTGAAATTTCAAAATTTCATAGTGTTTTTTTTATTATTTGAACTTTTGAGGGTGTTTTTATAGTTTTTAAAATATTGAGGGTTTCATGTTTATTGTTTTAAGTTTTGAAATGTCTGGATATTTTGTGTAATTTTATACTTTTAAGGGGGTGTTTTGTGCAATTTTTGAAACTTTTTAGGGTTTTTTTTACAATCTTCATATATTATAGCTTATTATTTTTTAAATTATTGACCTATAAGTAGTTCACATAGGATTAGGAAGGGATATAATTATGATTATAATAAATTAAATTTAAATAAAATATTCAAATAGTCCAGGGTAATATTGACCATGGAAAGATTTTTCCGAACTCGTATAATTTTGAGATTTGATATGTATTGGTTATAAGTTATTAAATTTTAGGGTTTTCTGTGTTTTTTAATTTTCAAATGAGTTTTCAGAATATTTATAACTTTGAGGTTATTTTTTACAAATATTAGATTTTTAGTGTCTAATAGTAATTCCTTGAATTCGTCTTTGTTGTTCGCAAGTTTTGAATTTTCAGAATTTCATAGTGCTTTGTTATTATTTGAACTTTTGAGGGTGTTTTATAGTTTTTAAAATATTGAGAGTTTCATGTTTGTTGTTTTAATTTTTTAAACGTCTGGATATTTTGTGTAATTTTATACTTTTAAGGATGTTTTGTGTAATTTTTGAAACTTTTTGGGTTTTTTTGCAATCTTTATATATTATAGCTTATTAATCTTTAAATTATTAACCTGTAAGTAGTTCGCATAGGATTAGGATAGGATATAATTATGATTATAATAAATTAAAATTTAAATAAAATATTCAAATAGTCAAGGGTAATATTGACCATAGAAAGGTTTTTCCGAACTCGTACTTTTAAAGGGAGTATGATTTTTTCAAGTTTTTCAATTTTATAACACTGTACTTCCTCAGGTCAAGCTCGGTTTCATGCCGATCCAAATGAAATGAAAAATTAAATTGGTTTTAGATTATATTTATCTCTTAACAATTCAACTATTAACATAAAAATTTAAATTGGATGTAGCATATTCAAATAAACATCAAATAAATAAATAATCAAAGTATAATCGAGGAACAAATTTAGTAAGAAAATAAACCAAAAATACTTAATCAAAGTGGGCAAAAATTATCAAAGAGTAACGGAGGAATAAATTTTAGTAAGAAAATAAACAAAAAATACATAATCATAATATTTAACAACGTGCTTTGCACGTGCATAAAATCTAGTACCATAGTAAAAGATTCTGTCTTGCAAACAGTGAACATGGGTCAACACTGGGTCATCAAAGTGAAAATAATAAAAATAACACTACAGGCACACCCTTAGCCACACTCTCAGCCACACCCCCTCACCTGCTACAGTGCAGGGGGCCCCACCTGAGATTTTTTAAAAAATCTCAGGTGGGGCCCCCTACACTGTAGCAGGTGAGGGGGTGTGGCTGAGAGTGTGGCTAAGGGTGTGCCTGTAGTGCCACTCCAGTAATAAGTCTGCGAGGAGAAGAAAATGTTTGATTAAATATTTTATCTGACCAAGTTGGCGGCCCAACAGCCCATTATCAATTTAAACAACCTCCCGGAACCCTAGTTTCAAGCGCGGCAGTTGACACCCTTTTCAAACCCAACAATACATCAGTCCTCCGGAAAAACCCTAAAAATCCCAAACGAAGGAAAAAAAAAATGGCGAGCTTTCCTCAACCTGGATCGGTTACTATCTGCGAGATCAATCGCGATTTCAGTACAAAAATCTCTCTTATTTTTCATATTCTTCTTGTTTTTTTACTATTATTCTTCAGCAATTAATCAAATTTGCTTACTTTGCCCTCTTTGATGTTGTTTAGTTACAGCGGATAGCCTCTCAGATGATCGAGCGAAGGAATCGTATGCCAAAGTTCTCGTACGATCTTTTCTCTCACAATCAATTTCATTTGGGTTTTTTTTTTTAAATTTGTTGATGATTGAAATGTGAGATGGCGTCGTTTTATTTTAAAAATAGGGATTTGTATTCAGCCCTATTCCGTTCCGATCAGAACAGCTGCTGCCTGATTTGGAGCCGGGAGCTGTGTCTGATCACGAGCAGAATAATGAGGCTGTTTCGAGAAATGGATTCGCTGCGGTGAAAGAGAAGTTGATCGATTCGTTTAAGTGCATGTTCTTTCCCGGGAAAGTAAGCTGGTCTTTTCCCACTGCTTTTGGATTAGCTGCACTGTTTTTCAGTTGTTGTTTATTGATGCTATCACTTTATTTTAACAATTGCTTGTAGAATCGAATTCCTTTGGGTGTACTGTTAATTATTCATTTCAGTTATATTCAATGTTAATTAGATAAACAGTAG
Organism: Asparagus officinalis; assembly: GCF_001876935.1. NCBI lineage: Eukaryota > Viridiplantae > Streptophyta > Magnoliopsida > Asparagales > Asparagaceae > Asparagus > Asparagus officinalis. The sequence continues at coordinate 49,556,897 of NC_033795.1, forward strand.
TCTTGTCTAATTTGCGGTATGATTTATGCTAGAGGAGACCCTAACCAAATTTATTAATTTGCTGATCAGTGGGTGACGAAATTGAGCATTGATTTTGACTACGCATCAATGTTGAAAATCAATGTTGAAAAGGTATAGTATATGGAAGGCCTGAAAGATTGACCTAAATCAAGCAATCATGTACTTGGAGATGAAGTTGAATCTTGGGATTAGTACATCCAGCAAGAAGTTCTGAACTTTTGTAAACATTGCTGAAAACTTCACATATTTAGGGGATGGTCACAAAGGTGAAGATCTCATAAAAAATGCTTTAGAGGGTGTATGTGTT
>NC_033795.1:49557238-49618527 GCF_001876935.1 Asparagus officinalis
GTGCTTAATTTTAGAAACCTTTAAGCTATGTTGCCTTCCGGTGGTTTTTTGGCTTTTATATCAAAAAAATTATAAAAATTTGTACAGGGTTGAACAGTCACTTGCTAGCTTATATAGATCTAGTTTTTCATTTTGGGAATCTTAACTTTTTTAAATGTGATTTAAAAGTTAACTTATTTAGGTTGTTACCAAACAAGTAGATATAGAAAAACTTGGTTAAATGCTCATTTGATTAAAATAAAAAGCCCCAGACACCCGCTATATTTCCGAGAGTACCAAACCTCAACCAAGAGATACAATAAAAAGATTCAAGCTTTTAGTGATATAGCCTTGGATCATAGTGATGATTTTTGTATATACACTATTTGGATGTTCTATGCCAATAATTCAATACCGGAATAAGGAATGAAGTGGATGCATGAATGCATGAACTTCTAAAAATTCAGATGTTAACATTTCACTAATGACAGTTAGAAAAATATATGTCTATGGTTATACGGCTATAAGGTGTTTTTTTTTGGGGGTGGGGTGGGGGGTGGGGTGGTGGTGGTGTCAAAGTAGCTTTTAAGCTAGTTGTTCCATGTCTACTGGTTTGTTAATAAGCTAGCTTTAACCCTAACTTATTAAAATAAGCTCATAAGCTCCCCAAATATGCTAGGTTTGACCAAACAAATGACTAATCTACCCATATAATTTTTATAAATGTTTATCATAAAACCCAAAAACCACCGAGATCCACCAAAATTTAAAATAGGTTAAAGTTTAAAAGCTTCTAAACATAGACAATAAACCCCCCTCCCCCCCAAAAAAAATACCGCCACCCCAAGAAAAAACACCCGAATAATGGTGAGAAAAATGTGATAATTTGGGGAACATAAAACTTGTCAATTTTACATAAATCAATATGGAGCAATCATAAATATTTGTTTAAGGAAGTCAACAAATTGTATAATTGCATTCACAAGGCAATTGGAAGTGTTAACTTATCAAATGAAATTATGAACATATTATTCTGCATTAGATTTTTAGCTTCCTGGATACACGTTTTATGTATTTGATACGTGTATAGACATTATAGATTTTAGTACATGATATTAATATTAAGCGGGCATGAGACAAGTACCCAAATATCTAAATAACAGATTCATGACACTATCTCTGCTGAAGTATTTTTATAATATAGACGATAAAAGGCTACAATATCCATACTGATCCCATGGATAACAATTGTATTTGCAACGCTTTAAATATCGGATATCCAAGAAATATCAAATGGCCAAAATTCATATCGGATTGTGAGTATTGGGGATATATGGAGTAAATATTGAAATGCAATAACGGATATTTGCATGTATAGTATATAATGCACTAAAATGTAATCTCAATATACTTAATGAAACTTAAGCATACAAAATATAAATAGTATATGTTTGGGATCACTAATCAACCTTGTAAAATAAAAAACAAGTACAAATCAACGTTACAACATTTTGTCTAATTTTTTAAGGCCAAAAATGTCATTTTTTAAAATGGGAAAGTCATGATATGTCGCCCAAAAATTACTAAACACGGTATATTGTTTTACAACAAGCGATAAAAAAGATATATCGATCAACATATCGGCTAATATATCGAATATATGGGGGATATTTAGAGAGCATATCGGTTGCGGCAATCTCTGTAAAAGGATATATCGGGGGATATATCGGGCCATGTCGGGGATATTTAGAACAATGTGTATTTGAACCATCTATTACCTTAATCGAATATGGATAGCACTTATCTATGAATTCTAAATCCAGTTTCCTAGTATATTTGATTAAGACAATATATGTTTCTGACTTCTGAGTATTTTTGAATCCGCTACCGGCACCTGAAATTCTTTTTGGTAGATAGCAATTGTTATGTCAAGTCGGTTATTATCTATAGTGCTTGGTGACTAATGACTATAAAGTAAAAATATAGTAACTCTGACATTTCTGACATATTGTGTGTTAAATATGGAAGTACTATGTAATGCAATACAAAATCGAGATGACATATTGTGTGTTAAATATGGAAGTACTATGTAATGCAATACAAAATCGATACTATTATATTAAAACCTATACTATTATATTAAAAACCTATACAAAATCTACACTACTATATTAAAACCTAGGGGGGCATCTACTTTCAAAAAGTGTCCTCCATTCCTCTCTTCACTGTTCTTTTATTGAGAGCAAAATTGTCAATTGGCAGAAGTTACCGCCATGATCAACTCAACGGTTTGAAATGTTATTCTCACCCTTTTATTTCTTCCTGTTTCTTTCCCTCTATAATCCGTACATGTTGAGATGGGACTACACTTTGTAAAATTGATGTGTTAATAACAACCCAAGTGTCATACTTGGTAATGGAGAACTAACCTTCTTATTTCTGAAAAAAACAACACTAACTTTCTTAAGAGAAAAGTTTATTAGTTATTACTCCTTCAAATCTTAAATAATTGTTTATTACTTCCTCAAATCTTTAAAATTACTCATAAGTCCTTCTAATCATAAGGAGGCTTGCAATTTGGTCCCTCAATGATCAAAATAATCCTCAGTTGATTTTTCTTTGAGGCATTATTTTGCAAATTGACACTCTAAAGTTGCACTTTTTTAACTTTGAAGCCTCAAGTTTTTTTGACACTCTGATACGCGGCATACGCCCCATGTTTACACTTCTTTTAACTTCAATACCTTAAATGTTTGCACCTTTTTTGTTTAACACTTCGTTAGAAAAAATGATTGCTTCAATTTCCACGTCTACTGCTGATCTATCATATTTACTATTTTTGGATGCATCCCATTTTAATTAGAATTTCAGTGCTCTTAATTTTTTCCTAAAGAAATTTTTATTATCGCACGTGCATTGCACGTGCTGTAATGCTAGTCGATATATAATGTGTATAAATATGCATAGCGGATATCTCACTAGTTCCACCACTTTGTCTGTTCATCAATATCTGTTAGATATCTAATTTCTTCCTGCAAAATATCCCATATCCAAGTTCTTTTAAATCGGCAGAATATAGAACATGTATAATATGTCAGGTATCCATTTATGCTTCTGCGCTGATTCCTCATGGATAAGGGAGGGCTTTGATAACGATGGTGATGGAAAATATGCACATGTTGCTTCAATTTTATTTGACATTTTCCTTGTATGCTCATTATTTTGTTTCCCAACAGTAATTTCCTGCTTATATTTATATACACCAATACATAATTAAAGTACTTGGAGTCTAGTTATTCAAAAGACAGATTGATTGAAAGAGCTCATTATGGCTCCGGAAAACAGGTTTTTGTTTTATCTCACCAGATGTTTTTATAGTTGAATTTGACAACAGAAGTTGATTGTCAAGGAGTGAGCTGGCACCCACATAAGCATATTCTAGCATTTATCTCTGGACAAAACCAGATCACCATACGTGATTATGAGGACTCAGGTTAGTGACGATGTCTATCTTTTCTTTGGTTGAATAAGTAGATTAAACATTCTATTTGTATATGGTTTGAAAAGGACCTTCTACAGTTGCATTAACATTGAAAGAGGTCTGGCCTGATACTAAATTCAACACTTTCTTCTTAGCAGAGGGCAAAGATCCATGTGTTTTAACTAGTGACTACCAAAAAGATATTACAACACTCGAGTGGAGGCCAAACAGTGGAAAGATGCTTTCTGTTGCGGCCAAGTAAGTGTATATCTGGTGTTTCCTTCTTACTTTGGATCTCATTGTATCAGTTCAAACTATTTTGATGTTATTATTTTACATTGAGTTAATTAGTACTTCCACATTTTGAACAATTTCTTTCACAGGGGTGGTATTTGCATTTGGTCTGCATCTTACCCGGGTAATTCTGCGTCTGTGAGATCTGGGGTCAGCTCATCCCTTGGCACTGTTTCTAGGGGATCCGGAGTTAGATGGACACTAGTAGACTTTCTTCGAAGCCGTAATGGTGAACAAATCAGCTCTCTTTGTTGGAATCCTGATGGCAGATATCCTTAATTTTTCTATACCCTTCTCATGAAAATTTGCATACTACCTTGAACCTTCCTTTTCTTTAAGTTTAATCAGAAAAAAATTTGCTAAATAATCAAAGTTGTCTTAGATGTATGTCAGTGGTTTTAAGAGTTTGTATCCTTGACATTTTTTTTTCGCACGTACTTGGCGTCGGCTTCCTATCGGAGCTCATCATTCACTATATGGGATGTTGCTCAAGGTACTATCTTTTTTAAGTTTGCAGTTATTCTGGAATTTATGTTACTAATACTTATCAAGGAGGTATAGATTTGCTTAATTGTTGAAGGATTCATTACTATTTATTTGAATACAATCTGAAGGTTTTTTTTATAAGGAGCTGTTTATTTATTCTGTATTTTAACTTTTTCTTGCCTATCAGCCAATGCTATGCTTCCGTTGTAGAACAAGGTCTAAGAATGTTGCTGATTCTAGTAAGTTTTGGCCATATTATTGGCATTTGTTGTTTTGATCCAAAATAATAGGGTTTAGCTCAAGATAGAGAGTTGGTGTGTGTAGAAATCAGAGAGGAAGAGGTTCTTGTTTTTATTGATTGATTCACAGAAGCCTAAGGGGCTATTTATAACTATAAGCGAGATTAGATTCAATAAATCTGGACTTTTGTTCTCAACAAACATGATCTTACACTATCCTAACAACAAATCTATTATCTTAACAATAAATCTGTAAAGCAGATTGATTCTCACAATCTCTGCAGTTCTTATCATAACTACTTTGACACTCCCCTTCAAGCTGAAGCGTAGATATTGTCGAAGCCAAGCGTGCCCATGAATGTGTGAAAAAGCTTCAGAGGTAATGCCCTTGTGAGAATATCAGCAAGTTGCTCAGCAGATTGAACATGAGAAAGAAACCACCTTCTTCGCCCATTCATCAATGTGATGGTATGTGCTTGCATGAATTGACTGACCATGTTGATTGCATACACAATATCTAGTTTGGTCATCGAAAGGTATATGAGCTTCATTTATGATATTCTCCTGGATTAGTGGATTAGTGAATGGGGGATCACTAGTAAAAGCAGACAACTTAATGTTGGGGCCCATAGGTGTATCACTAGGTCGACATCCTAACATTCTTGTCTCGGTAAGAATGTCGAGTATATATTTTCTTTGTGAAAGGAATGCATCATCCTTATTACGGGCGACCTCAATACCAAGGAAGTAACGAAGTGGACCAAGATCCTTTGTATGGAAAGCTTGCGATAGTTGTTGCTTAATCTCTGCAATACCCTATGAGCCATTACCAGTGACGATAATGTCATCTATATACACCAATAGGACCACAATGCCTATATTCCCCTTTTTTGTGAAAAGGGAATGATCTGCCTTACTTCTAGAAAAGTCATAAGAGCAAACTACTTTTCCAAACTTTTCTAACACACCAAATTCTCCCCTTTCCGCTCAAAACCAGGTGGTTGTTGCAGGCATATAACCTCGGTCAAGTCTCCGTTAAGAAATGCATTCTTGATGTCCAATTGATGAAGTGGCCACGAGTGGTTGGATGCAATAGAGATAAGTAGTCGAATAGAGGTGAGCTTGGCAACAGGAGAAAATTTCTTAGTATAATCAACTCCATACTGCTGAGTATAGCCCTTGGCTACAAGGCGAGCTTTGAGTCGCTCAACTGTACCATTTGGATTGTACTTCACTGTGAATACCTAATGACACCTAATTGTTTTACCACCGAGAGGAAGACTAACTGCCAGGTATGATTCTTCCAAAGAGCTTGCATCTCATCTTCCATTGCTGCTTGCCAGCATGATGCTTAAGGGCCTCTTGAACATTATGAGGGATGAAAATGGAATCCAAGGAGGAGGTAAAGGCATGAAAGGAGCTGTTTAGTTTATAAGATGAAACAAGCTTTGCAATAGGATGGTGAGTGCAAGTGCGTTTTGCTTTACGAAGAACAATAGAAATATCAGCTGTGTCAGGAATATTACCAAGCAAAGAAGGTGATGTGTCTGAAGGAAGAACATGAACACTATCTTTGATAGTCTGATTGATGTTGCCTTTTTGTTTCCGTACATAAACCAGTAGTGGTTTCTCTGATGGAAAATCTGAACTCTCTACAATGGCCCTTGGTAAATCAAAAGTAGTCTGACCACAAAGAAGTTTTAAACCAAAGAAAGATTTATTTCCAAAAAAAGGACACATCAGCTGAAGAAAACATTTTCTTAGAATCGGGAGAACAGCAAAAATATCCTTTTGAGAATCTGGAATAACTGAGAAACACACACTTAATGGCTCTAGGATCTAATTTATCATTGCAGGGTCCTAGTACCTGAACAAAACATGTACAATAAAAAACACGTGAAGGAATAGGGAAGGTTTGGCACGGAAAAACAAGACTAAAAGGTGAGACATTGTTTATAACATGGCTCGACATATGATTGATTAAAAAACAATCGATGAGTACAACAAAACTCCAATAAAATTTCGAAACCTTCATTTCAAACATTACTGATCTAGCAGTATTAAGTAAGTGTTGGTTTTTATGCTATGCCACTCCATTTTGTTGTGGAGTGTAGGGACATGAAGTTTGATGAAGAATCCCATGTGTGGAGAAAAAAGTTAAAACTCATTGCTTATATATTCTTTAGTATTGTCAAAACGAAACTGTTTAATAGTAATACCAAATTGAGTTTTTATTTTCATAAAAAGTACAGTAAATACTTTAAACAGTTTAGAACGATCTTTTAATAGAAAAGGCCATGCCATTTGAGAAAAAATCATCAGTAAACGTAACAAAATGGCGATATTTATTAAAAGTAGGAAAGCTCACTGGCCTCCAAATATCAGAGTGAATTAAATCGAACAAATTTTCACTACGTTTATTGACGCGTTATGAGTATGAAATTCTACGATGTTTTCCCAACTCACAAGACTCATACAAGAGATTAAACTAGACTCACAATCAGGTACCAAGTGTCGAAGAGTAGTGGAGGAATGATGTCCCATACGTTGATGCTATAGTACAGGATCTGTAGAAGAACGAAAGGCAAAAATCGAGTCTAGACTATCCAAAAGAAATAGACCTTGTTGTTCACGATCGGCTCCAATCATCTTCCTCGTAATATCCTGAAAAACACAGTGAGGAGGGAAGAATGTCATTGAACAGTTTAAATCATTACAAATTTTATGAACAGATAATGGGCTATTATGAAAAGTAGGAAATCCATAATACAAATTTGAGAGATAGATTAGGTGTAAGAGTAATATTTCCTACTCCTTCAACAGGAACAACTGAACCATTAGCAACACGCATCTGAAAGTTATGAAGTGGAGAAAATGATGAAAGAGATAAAGGAGACATGTTTAGAAGCACCTGAATCAATAATCCATTGGTGAGATGAAACATGATAAGCATTACTTGATTGAATTGAGTTACCAGAGGGTTTTGTTATTAGCTGGCGCAAGGCTTGACGCTCTTTAGCAGAAAGCATAACTTGAGAGAAAGTCATCTTTGATGGTGCCATAGTAGATGTAGAGGAGTAATCCACAGAAGAAGACGGATGAACAACAGGCATCCTTCTGAGACGTCTCCAGCATGTCTCAAACTCATGATTTGTACCTTGACAATAGGTGCAATACTTGGTGTTATGTCGTCCATCACTATGGCCTTGACCATGATCACCACGACCCTGAGACGGGTAAAGAGGACGCCCATGAGTGGAGGGGAGCTGTTGTGGGTAATTTTTAGAGAAACTGTATCCCGACCAGATGCAAGAGCAGATGGAGTTTGAGAATCAAAGACAATTGGAGCCGGTTGAGTGACACAAGGAAGCCGAGTATGAAGCCGAGTATGAAGATCACGCAGGGAACAACTGTCATGTGTCGCCAAAATATAAGAGTGAACACCATCAAGATATGGACTGACGTTCCCAAGAGCAAGAACAAATAATAGGGCTTCTCACTGTTTTTGTTAGATAGCAGGATCCGGAGAGTACGACTAATCTTCCACTCTTCCAAATACTGAGTGAATTTGGAGAGATAAACATGTATGTCATCGCCTTGCTCGGTCTCAACAATCTCCCTTAATATATCATACAACTTATGCATGTTGTTAGCAGATAAGTACATCTGATGGAGAGTGTCCCAAATAGCCTTCGCGGTATCAAGAAAGACATAGATTGATAGACAAATTTATTCATAGAATTTGTCATCAAATTTATAATCAAGGCATCATCAAGATTCCATTTTGCAAACTTCTCAATGGAAGTTTTCGAGACGAGATTTTCATTATGCAAGGTGTGTAGTAGTTGCTCAAAGCACACTTTCAACTTGTCTTCACCATGACATAAGTAAAAAACTCTATCCGACATGTTCATTTTTAGATCTTTTAAAGCAGTAATCAATTCAAAGAACCTTTTAAAAGCTGGAACCAGTACAATAAATATTTTAATGATATTATTTTTACTTAATTGGAACTCAGTTGACTACTAACACTTCGAAAAGAGCTTTCACTTTATCATCTAGAACGAGCTTATCCTCTCTTAACATTTGTAGTCACAAGAAGTGTTGTTTGATGAGGGTTTTCTGGTTCTTTTTTGAGATCATGTGAATCCTCAGAATAAGAATTTTTCTTTCCAAGCATCTTCACCTTATCAACTTTTATGCTTGACATAAGATCAGCAACAGAACATTCTTTAGGTTTATCGTTTACCTCTTCTTGAAGCTTATCTCTCACTCTTTCATTTTCTGTACTAACCTGGATATAATCATAGTGCGATTTTTTCTCTCTATGGTTAAAACATGGAAAAAATCGACCTAAACATGTTCCAAACATGGAGGAAATCGACCTACTTCAGATGGTGCTCAACCTTCAACAGACAGTGAACGAGCAAGGAGAAACCTTAGAGGAGCAACGACAAATCCTAGAGTATTAGGGAAAAATGCTGATGAATCATGCCAAAGCGCTTGAGGAGCTTGATGAATCCTTGCCTAGATACAAATTTAGATCTACCAAAGAACGTCAGGCTGCTGCAAAAAATATGGACTTGAATCGGAGGTTAAAAAAACAATACTCAGGCTTCTGATCTGAAGCCTCCTCACCCTAAACGCACATCCTGTGGACTCCATCATTAGAGGAAAAAGTTGTGTCAGCACACATGTCCTTATTTAGATTATATGCCTTCTACACAAGGTTTTAAATATCGGTTATCGGGTATTTATCGGACGGTCAAAATCCTTATCGGATAGCGAAAATCGGGGATATATCGGGGATAAGTAGTATTTATCGGAGCAATATACTGGATGGTGTATATATATAATATAACAACTAAAAAATGTAATCTAACTATGCTTAATGAAATATAAACATACTAAAACAGAAAAGTAAAGTATGTACAGTTTATTCACTAATTTCTTATATAAGTCTCTGTTACAGGAAAAACAGAAAAGCAAAGTATGATAAAAGAATAGTTATAGAACTGATATTACTCAAAAGAGAAAGTGCGTGCGTGAAGGTATTACAAGAGAAGGAAAGCTCACAGCATGTGTATATAGCCATGTTTCCGGACAAAAAAAACATGGTTGACAAAGGGTAGGCGAGCGACGAAGTTCAAGGTTGAAGTTCACGAAGGCGAGTGACGAAGAGGCGCAGAGAACATGAGATAAAGATAACGGAGGAAGCACCCAACGAGAAAAGGAGCAGCCGTCAGAGACGAAGTTAGGGTTTGAAGGTCGGATTCATAAAGTTTCGGGTTTTAAGTTTCATATTATTAACAAAACGGGTTGGGTCGGGTTTTAAAAACTCAACAACTCAACTCAAAATGTCTGGCTGATAATCCCGATAATCCCGATAATTTAGCCTTACTTATCGGCCGATAAGTGCCGATAATGCCGATAACTCGCCGATAATCTCTCCAAAACGATAACCGATTACAAAACCAATTTATCCTAGCGGAGAGCTCAAAAATCCGATAACTCGGCCGATAATATCGATTATCGGCCGATATTTAAAACAATGCTTCTACAAAGTTAGATGTGAATAACAAACAAATACTGGATAAGTTAGCTGAAAAGTTTGAGACTCTTGCCTAAGTTTATAATGTATTTCATGAAATAAAAGAATTGAAGGACCAAGAAAAATTTGTTGATGATCCGATGGCACGCATGAAAATTAAGAAGGTGAGAGATAAGTCTCAAGAAGAGGTAAACGATAAACCTAAAGAAAGTTATGTTGATGATCATATGTCAAGCATAAAAATTGATAAGGCGAAAGATAGGCCTCAAGATAATGTGAAGGTGCTTACAAAGAAATTTTTTTATTCTGGAGATTTACATGATCTCAAAAAAAAAAAGAAGAAAATCTCATCAAACAACACTTTCTGTGCCTACGAATGTTAAGAGAGTATAAGCTCATACTTTCTATGCCTACGAATGTTAAGTGAGTATAAGCTCGTTCTAAATGATAAAATGAAAGCTCTTTTTGATGGGCTGAAGTAGTCAGTTGAGTTACAATTAAATGAAAATGATATCGTTGAAACATTTACTACGCTGGTTCTAGCTTTTAAAAGGTTCTTTGAATTGATTACTGCTACAAAAGATGTGAAAATGAGCCTGCAGAATAGAGTTTTTCACTTATGCGAAGACAAGTTAGAACTTAGAAGTGTGCTTTGAGCAACTATCCTAACAACAAACTTATTATCTTAATGATAAATCTGTAAAATATATTGATTCTCACAATCTCTGCAGTTCTTATCATAACTACTTTGACAATTTATTTTTGGATGAAATTCACATAATAGCAAATTATGATCAGCTGTATTCCGTGGAAACAACCAAAGCTGAGTTTTGCCCAATTGATTAACCAATCTTTCCTGAGAAAACTTTGTAGAAAAAAGACAATTGAAGCACTCCGAAGGGAGCGAGGGTGGCACCTAAAGTGGGGGAAATTTTTGACTAAATAAAAAGGCTAAGTTAATAAGTTTATGGTTTAAGCACCCAAAAAAAAACACTAAGGTTTGACTTTACCGTTTCATCTCTTCCTCTATCACTAACTTGAAGGCAATACATGTAATGTCATTGTCTCTTCTCTTCCCTCGTGGGGCTTGGGTCCTTGTGCCTTCAGTTTTTTTAACATCCCTATCTGGGGTTTGATATTTGAGCCATGACAGTTTACTACACTGTAATATATAAACCTTATTGAGCAGCAGCGATTGTTAGAATGGAAGTATTTATGGATTCATGCAGTCCAGTGAGGTAACCGGTTACGTTATTTATAGAAGCACTGAGAATATAAGCACCTTCCTTGAAAAGCTGTCAGGCTTCCAGTTGGAGCATTTTTTTCCCTTGAAGGAAACACAGAAAAACCAAAGGATAAGGGTGTGTCAAAGGTTGAACTAGTGTTTCTACATTGAGCTTGACCTTTTTAACATGTGTATGTTAATGGATTGAGTCCTTTTGGGCTAAGCTGAAATGAAAATTCATATTTAAAAGATGGTTAATGCTTCTTGCGGGCAACCGTGTGGCATGTTGCACATAAGAGAACAACTCGTGCTCATGCACATCTAGCCTGTTGGTCATCTCTTTACAACTGTTAGAATATAAAAATACAATGTTGTGGTGAGAGTTGAGGGTTATATTTTGTATTCTGGCAACAACCTTACTAGTAACAATAACAAAAGCTTGTCCTGATATAAGAAGGGGTGGATGATATCAGTCATATCAATTGTGTTATAATAAAATGTGAATTTTCTTATTGGTTGTACAGCTAAGGTTTTCAATTCAAGAATTAATTAAGGTTGTGGTCCAAATTTAAATTACTGAAAAACCAAAATTTTAAGTGGACTGATCAAACCATTAAGGGGCTGCAAGTCTTTGGAGGTATTTTTCTGTTTTGATTGCATGTGTTTATCAGACAGCTTCAGGGTGTGTGTGTTTGTGTTCTAATCTTCTCGATGTTTTTTCCTGAAGATGTTTGAAGTCTTATCCTACAAAAGTTATACTGGATGATAATCTGCTGGAAATGTAGCAGTTAATACAAATCTGTAAAATGTTGTTTTAGTGGAATTTTTATCCTTGGTGTAACATAAGTTTAAATCTTATGCATTTAACATTCTCATGTTGATCAACAGGGCAAGGAACTCCAATTCGACGTGGATTAGGGGCAATATCAATGGTAAAATGGTCACCGTCTGGAGACTATTTCTTGACTGCAAAATTGTAAGTTCCATTGCTAATGCTTCTGCTACCTTTGCTGAAGAGAAGATTATAATATAAAATTTCCATTATTTCAGTGATGGGACATTTTATCTTTGGGAGACAAACACATGGACATCAGAACCTTGGTCTTCCGCTGGTGGATGTGTCACTGTAAGTTATATACTCATATGTTGAAGCACATACAGTTTAATATAGAGTTTATGTGTGGAAACACAAACAGTTTATTATAGAATTCAGCGATACTTTTTTTTTTGTGCTTTGTTTTTACTCATGGAAGTTATTGACAGAAGTGCATATGGTGGCTTGAGAAAAATCATAGCTTTGGATGCTAGAGTAGATAAATATATTCTATTATGGAGTTGTTCTTTATTATATTCACTTGAAGTAACCATTTACTTCACTTAATACCTGAAGACTTTCTTGCTCAGTCTTATTGATAATCACCTGGGATCTAAATCACTTGTTATCTGAAACCTTTCTTTTGTGAGTATATCGATCTCAGTCATAAGTCGAGATCTGATTTACTTGACGTCTGAAAACTTTCTTTTTTGAGTATTATCAAACTCATTGATACTAATATAAGTACATTATTGTTTCTGCTTATCAGGGGGCTACATGGGATCCAGAAGGGCGTATGATTCTGCTTGCATTTTCAGATTCAGTAACATTAGGTTCAATCCACTTCTCGTCAAGGTTCCCTTCATTAGGTTAATCCCTACTTCTATACTTCAATGACCTTCTCTATGCTGGAGTTTATGGAATGTTAATTATGCTCTACAACTGGCTATTTATGAGTGAAAGCTTGGATTATGGTGAACCAGAAATTATGCTTTCTTGGATTTAGATCTATTCACTTTCTGCACTGGACCTCTTTGACAACTATTCACTCAAATGTTTGTTTTGTTTCTCAGAGCATTTTTAGGTTTTGCTCCCTCCCTCTCTCCCTACTCAAACATTTATCGTGTTTCTCAGCTCATTTTTAGTGTTTGCTCACTCCCTCCCGTTTGTATTCACAGACATACCAATTTTATCTTTGCGTAATTTGTTTACTTCCCGAGTTGTTTTCACCAAACACGAGATTAGTATTGTTCTCATTCACATGTTATCACATGTTATGAGAACTAGAATTCCTGTAACTTTTTCATGTTTCTTTTATTAAACAAATTACAAATTGGAAAAGTGCTTGTTTATTAACTAGCTATAGAGACAACCTCTCAAATCATACTTCTAAACTGGGTATGGTTAAACGAACTCAACCTGTGTGTAATGAATTTCAAGACGTATGTTAAGGTATGGTATACGTCCAAGAAATGTATGACAGTGTTTTAAACCAAAACATGTATAATGTAATTGAGTACACGTCTGAATGAATGTATGCATAGATTATATATGCATAAATTCAAGAGTGTCCAAGGAGTGTTGGACACGAGCACGGAAAGGGTCAGACACGGGTACAGGAGCCCAGATGAGGTCGGGGTAGCTTAGGAAGTGATGTATTTGTATGATATGTGGTGGGTACTTTATTAATTGCTATATCATTTTGCCTCATTTAATACTTAGTTTCTCGATATCTTCATCTTGTCCTAATTCCAATTTCTTCTATAAGAAGATGTAGCTCTGATATCAACATAGTCTATCTACTTCCAAGTTCTAACTAATGCTTATATTGGTCACACATGAATACATGATTGCTTACGGGTTTAGACACATATTTCTACTTTAATCCATACAGTACATTGTTTACACAATTGCGAAGTCATCTGTACCTTTCTTGTGTTTTTGCTGTTCATGATTGCATTTACTATGCTTCTCTCCTTCTTTATATAAGAACATTGTTAAACCTTTTTTGAGTAACAGGGCATAGTTTTGTATCTTTTTTTGTTTTTGAGTAACATGGCATAGTTAAACCTTTTTCGAGTAGCAGGGCATAGTTTTTTATCTTTTTTGTTTTTTACTTCTTTGAATTCAGTTAGCTGCAAGAAACCAACAATTGGGTTCAGATAGGTCTTATTTCTTAAACTAACATGCATCCTGATATAACATACTTATTCTGGTCTAACTGGTTAATGTAAAATGTATACTGTGTTTGCATATCTGTGACTGATATATTTCTACAACCTTAATGACTGCGCTTTGTGTAATCTTCAAAAGTTCTATTATCTACCTTTATGGTTTTTGTGCAAAATTCAGGTAGAATCTGTCACAATACATTGTGAAATGCTGGAAATACTAAGATATTGTGTTACAAAGATAATGGTAAAATTACGGTACAACAATTTCACAAAAATAGCTGTAACTTGGTGGTGCCTCCATTTTTTGGCAGTGAGTGAGATGCATAAACCCTTCATATATGCCATCTTGCGACTTGCTATCTTAAGATCTGTTCTATTCTCATTTTTTAATCAATCTAAGATGCATAGACTTTATTACTTGTCAGTTGCCTGATTACTTATCCTTCATGTGTGATGGAAAACTTAGATGCACATCTATTGCCAGTGGAGCTGCCAGAAATTGCCTCTTCGACTGGCAGGTACTACAACTTATTCAGATTTTATGTTTTAAGCTTGAAATAATTTATTTTTCTATTAAGCATTCAGTAGTTTCCTGAAGCTGAACAAGTAACCATTTCCAACATTGTGCTATCTGTTATGCAAATAAGATTTAGTATAACACACTAACCTGCTTTTAATTTGAGGCAAAGAGTTTGGTGAAAACAACTCGGTTTATGTTTTTGCTGAAGCAAAGCGCTTTTTTTTGGGTACTTAACAGTCTAGACTCAACTAGAGCATCACTATTGTTAGTTCATTCAGCAAAGAACTGAAGGGCTTCGTTTGATTTTTGTTTACTTTAATCTCAGATGAAATTCATTAAACAGAATCAGTAAGGTGGCTTGTAAAAACTGAACGACTGAAAGGTTTTGATGACTTAACCTAGAAGCTTAAGCTTATGTCTTAACCCAGAAGCTTAAGTTCATGCCAATAATTATTTTATACCCAACGCCTAATGTCCCCTTCTGTTGAAGATTTCACATTTTTTTGCCTTTGGATGACAGCTCATGCAAGGAGATTCATGAATATATACAGTGGAATCAGAATCCAAGACCTTCTGCCCTGAGTTGATATCATGTAAATACCAATTTACCAAAAGGATTACTGGACCAGTAATTTTTATACGACAACAGCTAGGGTTTGGTAGACAGTGAAAGCCAACACTAATCTCCGAGGTGGAGAATATTTGAGACTAGGAGGATTTAACTTTATTGCTTTGGATATTTCCTGTACCCAAATTTCCATGTCAACCATTTCCTTGCATGTCAGCAATGATCTTCAACTTGATTCTGTCACTCATTACTTCTCTGTTCACCACTAGGTTTTGTATTATGAACACTAGACCAGAGGCAGTGAGAAGGACTATCTAAATGGATAAATGAGTTATCACCTTCTTCCTGCTTTCGTGTATTTTGATCCAGGCGTTTTCTGAAGATATATGGGATGGGTTATACCCTGGATCGACCCTTGTGATTAATGTCATACTCTGAACTGATACCTAGAGATTCAATTTGTTGTCAATATTAACCCCTATCCTTTTGCACCTGTATTTGGCAATTGAGGATGATGAAATTCTTCTTGGAGCCCTAGGAGAGTGGAAGAACAGGTTACCGCCCTCTTTTCCCCATGATGACAATTTTTGATATTTTCTATTTCTCTAAGTTATATTTGTTCTGGCTTCTTTCTTCGGAGTAGTATTCTAAGTTTTGTGCCAGACATCCTATGCAATCTGACAATATAAAATTGCATTGCTGGTGGTATGTCAAGACTTCAATACCGTCCTCTTGTTTACAATTCCTCTAAAATCAACAATGAATTTCAGTAATGAGTTGGGCATTCTGGAACAAAACCATAATGCTACAAACTTTTAGAAATATTATGAAATGAAATATCAGAATACTGCTTGTGGAAGTCCTAAAGGTCTGTTCATGAGGAATGCATCCTTTTTTCTAAACCAGCACAAAATGGTTTTCAAACAAAGGGGATTTGGGTTGGGGTCGGTGGTTGTGGGGGATACTGGAAAGATCTTTGGAGGAGGCATATCTTATGTGCAGGATGAAGATAACAGTTCCATTCAATAAGAGTCTTGAGTACACAGTTGTGATTGTCTTGGTGGACATTGCAGCATAAGGATCTCTCCCTCTAGTGCAAACATGGCATATAGAATCCATCTAATACTCAGACAAATACCCACAGATTCAAGTACTACATATATACGCACGAATGAAGATTTGCATATATCTGTGTAGGCATACGCTTTGCAGTTATTATATAGGCACAGTTTTAAGGAAAGCATCTCATGTTGTTATTGTTGTGTTCCTCAGTCATGGAATTGAGAAAATAGCGTGGGATTCTTCAGGAGAGCGTCTGGCATTGTCATACAGAGGCGGTGGTGATATTTATTGCGGTCTCATTGCAGTATATGATGTCAAAAGGACCACTCTTGTCTCATTATCATTAGTGTTAGTTACTCTGTGAATTGGTTATTTTGTTTTTACTTCAACATCAAAATATTATTACGAGCTGTCCATTAACTTATTTATGTTTTTCTTAAATCTAGGGGGTTCATTAGAGGGCCTGGAGAGAAACCGAAACCAATGGCATTTGCTTTCCACAACAAATTCAAGCAAGGGCCATTGTTATCTGTGGTAAGAACTGATAATTAATATACTTTTATTCTTAGAATTGTTTCTGTGAAGGCATGTAGATGTGAATTAGAGAGGCCTTTGAATTACATTTTGGGTCCTAATGCAGTGTTGGAGCAGTGGATTCTGTTGTACATATCCCCTCATATTTCGGTCACATATACTTCCTTAAGGTAAATATGTGCCTTCTAATGCTCAAGAGTTTCATCGCTCAGAAAATGTTGTCATTCATCTGTAATATTGCAATTACTTGTTCCTGCTTTTGTAGAGTGCATCGGAATTTTAGTTAAAATCATACCCCATGTTACATTATCTTTTTCTGTGTGCAAATTGCAGGTACATATTCTGACTTTCTGATTGGAAAATTTCCGTGGTTGAAAAAATCAGCGTTTTAACAGGTACATGACATTCCTGTTGCAATTAAAGCAACTTATGTTGTTGTATTGAATATTTTTAAAAATGGCTCCAGACCCTATCTGCTCCCTAAACTACTAACTTTGTCCCTTCTTACCCCGAACTATTTTTAGTCCCTATGTAACCCTTAAAAACATTGAATTCGTCTCCTACTTACTCGCTTAACTATTTTCCGTCCTACCTTGCCCCCTAAACTATTAAATATGTTCCTGGTTACGCCTTGAACTATCACATTCAGTACCTGGTTACCACGTTTTGTTTATTATTTTGTGGATGTTTAAATGGATTTATGAGAGGAGAGTGATAGTTCAGGGGCTAAGGTGAGACTGAAACTAGTTAAGAGGTAAGCAGGGAAGAAATTAATAGTTTAGGGGGCATTGTAGAATAAAAATAGTATATGGGGTAAGAAAGGCCAATTTTGAAAGACACTATTACCAGTCAAAACAGAAAGCCTTAGTTCAGGAGTAATAGTTAATTAACTCATCAAATAGCAGGGTTCTTTGATGTCACAAGAATTTCTCAGGATGCTTGCGTTTTTGCAGAATTTGCCGTGAGGCTTGCTTTTGTGTGTAGAAAACGGTTTTGGAGATGGAAAAAAAAAACAAAAAGGACGACAAAGGTGAGAGCCTAAAATTGAAGAATTGGGACCTACTTAATGTATCAAGAAAGATGAAATGAAGCCTTCCTTCGATGGTGAAATTATATGCTATCTGCAGATCAAAAGGCCGTCTTTATTTGATATTTAACATTCTCAGCATCCAAATACAATGCCTATTTTGGCGTAATACTTGTAATTTGAGAATCAAATTGAATTGTATGATGGCACAACTATACAGCAGTTTCTGATTGGGTTATTGGCGACTCATTAAAATTATGTTGCCTTGTCTTATTTCTGGGAAAGTGATTCACATAGTTTACAACAAGTATTCTTAATGTTTATCCGTAACAGAGAAATAAGATCTTGACACGGGATTTTTTTCCTTGGGGAAGTTATTACGCTTTGCATTTCCTTGTGTTGTGAGAATGAGATCATTACAGTTCAAATCGACCTAACATGACCGAAATTATATCTTTCAATTAATAAAAGTTATGGGTTTGATTTTCACTATCTGAAATTGTTATCTCGATATGCTGTCCACTCAATAGTATGTTTAAGTTGGAAAAAAAAAGAAAAGTCAATTATTGGGCAGTGTATATGCCAAAACAAAACTAGAAAGATAGTAAGTTATAAAAATAGACCATCTGAGGGCCGAATAAAAAATGTCTCTTAGGGGGGTCTATCTACAAACATTGAGGATGAGGAAAAAAAAAAAAAACAACAGCAGGAGAGGGACTGAGGGAGGGGGCAAAACGTAATTTTAGAGATAGTATTAGCCTCAGCCTATCCAGTAGCATAACAAAAGGATAGCCAACGACGATCCTCTCTCAATTGATGGGAAGCTAATAATAACTATGGCCCTCCTTATCTCTCACCTCTCTCTCCTCCCCTCTTCATCTTCTTCTCATTCTCCCTCCATTCCCGTTGCTGCAGCCTCAGCTACTCTCTGTAAGTGCTCCTCCTCCCCATCTCCTCGCCCTTGTTTACAATTTCTATGAACTGGGTTTTTTTTTTAATTCTTCAGAAATATACACCGTATTTTCATGGGACTACAAATTGTATTTGGGTTTTTATTCTTCCCCAGATGAATCCTATAGCAATGTTTCTCTTAATTGGGTTTTTCTTTCAGGCATTAATACAAACATAATATGTTCAATCAATTTCTGTCAGGCAACAACATCATTTACAATTCTCAATAGTTTCATCTGGGTAGTTTTGTTAAACCTTTTTTCTTACCAGCTTGTAACTCTTACTTCAATTTCAGCTTTAAATATTTCACAAGAAATCCCCATCACGACTTGGGTCCTTTCATGGAACTAGGATTCTGTCCAACTTATGGACTTTACAATTGCAAATTTTATTTAATTCTTTAATACTCTCTTGGGTAATCCTTCAGGTTATGCTGTATGGCTGTGGAAATACAATATTTCATTTGGGTTTTCTTGTATCCAATATTACCTCTCCAGTCCTCAGTTTTCTTTCTAGCATTACTACAAACACACAACGTTCGATCAGTTTCTCCCATTTAACATCAGAATCCAAAATGCTCGATTTCATCTGGATACTCTTTCTTTTTTAATTTCAGCTTCTAAGTTATCACGAAAAAGCTTCAACTTGCGATTTGGGTCCTCTCACGGACCTAGAATTCCCTGTCCAACCTATGACATTAGTGGGAAAAGGTCTGTAATTGTCCGAGCTTCATCAGAAATCGACGGAAAAGATGAAAAGAAACCAGACCCTTTGCCGCCTTCACAAGTATCAGAGGAAGAGGCTAATATGCCAGTTGAGAATCTTCCACTGGAATCGAAGATGAAGGAGAGGATGGAGCAGAAGCTGAGGATGAAGCTGGCCAAGAAAATAAGACTCCGAAGAAAGCGGCTTTTGAGGAAGAGGAAGATGAGGAAGAAGGGAAGATGGCCTCCTTCCAAGATGAAGAAGCTCAAGAATGTCTGATCAAATTGCCAGGTTTAAAATTGTTTTTGTTTATGCATTTCGAATCATTTTGTATGTTGGTTCTTCAATGATATTGGTACTTGAGTTGTGTAATGTTCGATTTAGAGATTGATTGGTTTGGAAATCACATTTCTAAATGAGATGGTATTTTCGATTAAATTTGTTTTTTAGCTCATCTTGGAGTACAGCTCCATTGGCTTCTTCAAAATTGATCAGTTTATTGCTAATGCTTATCATTCATGTCCTTGTTCAAACTTAAAAAAACATTCGTCCATTAGTATTATTTTGTAGAAACTGTTCAAATTGTAGTCCTGATGCCTAATGAGATATTTGAGATATCTTAGTATTATTCTCCTTTCTTTTTTCCTTCTAATAAGACTGTTTTGGTGTATTCCTACTGTAAATTGCCTACTTTGCTAGTCTCATAATAAGGCATTCGCTTGTGATCAAGTTCAGAGCTTAGGTGCTTTTGATCGACTTAAGGCCCATCCTCATCATTCATTAGTATATTAGCCTGGTACTTATAAATGTATTTGTAGGATTACAATCTACTCTACTTGTTTATTGCAATCTTATACCTAAGACATCTTTAACTGATATTTGAGATGTCCTATTTGATTCCATTGCATTCATAATACGGAGGAAGGTCATTGCTATGTAGCTTCATTCATATATTCACTTGAGATTTCCTCTCCTGGAAGAATTTTCTCGACTGGTGGACTTAAATCTTAGCGCAAACAGATATTAAAGAATGAAATAACCATAAATTGCGTTACCTTCTCACTATGCCTTAACCAAAGACATGTCCTCGTTTTACATTTCAAGTGCTTTTGAAGTTCATGAAGCTATAAACAAGATCTATTCTCTATTCAATCTAATTTAGCAATTGACCTAGTTATAATTTCTGTGTCATATCATCACTGATCCTCCTACTTAATAGATAGAAAGTCCTCCTAACCCTTTAAATCTCAGGATGGGTTAGAAGATTATCACAGAATATCGGTCAACGATGATTATACTAATATACTCTACCTTATAAATTATATGATCATTGATCTGACAAACTTGATGAATTGATGAATTTTTCGCCAGCTTTTGGAAAATAATATACTTGGTAAGGAATTTGTACGAAAAAAGTTTGCGAATGAACAAAAGGTTACTGAGGTTGCAGATAGAGGTGATGTCATGTGTATATTGTTTTTCCCCCCTGGACAAGAATCAAAATATTGATATTATCTTAATATTTAACTTGCTATCGAGTGTTGATAAAAAAATGATTCAGGTCATAATTGAGTACTACTGAAGTTTGAATGATTCCAACTTTCCATGTGAATGTATAAGCTCAAAATTATTTGCTCGATTAGAACTAGAACTGTGCACATGAATATAAGTTTCCATGAAGACACAGATTCAAGCTTAAATGGATAGCTACACACATTCTAGATTAAGTAGACGGTCTGCTGTCCCTTATTTTTGATTCTGGCATTAAGATTTATAAGTGAATTAAATCAACCCTTAAATCCTGGTTTTTACGTATCATTTGTGGTAATAGTTCCTTCAAATTCGTACTAGGATTAGATGACTGCTTAATGAGAACACGCACATGAAAAACAACTACATTCTTTTATTATTAGTTCAAGGATTTTCTTTACCACTTGGAGTTTAGATCCTTCTTATTGTAGCTGATGGAGAGGTCACTTCCTTGATCATACAAGTATGCTACTCTGTTGATAATAGTGTATTGTAGTGGGTTTTACTCCCACATTGCTTGGGAGAACAAACCTTACACTCCTCTACTTGTATAAATATGTGTATACTCAATATTCAATTCAAGGGAAATTTACCCAAGATTCTCTCTCCCTTACTTTAACATGGTATCAGAGCTAGAGTTATTTCCCTTCCAATAAATTTTTTTAACGCTTCTGCGTTCTTTTGCCAAATCTTCGCCTTGTTGCTTTGCAGCCGTTTAATATTTTTTCTTTCTTTTATCTGTCAGATATTTTGGCCTTGTCGCTTTGCGGTCTCTTAACGCGTTTCACGTTCTCGTTTAACATTCGGGTTTCATTCTAACCTTCGGGTTCTATTTTAACGGCATTACCGTTTCTAGACCGTCTCTCGGTCTCAAATTAACGGCATCGTCGTTTCAAGCCGTCTCTCGGCCTCAAACGAATGGCATTGTCGTTTCGTAGTTAGTAACGGCATCTCGACATCTTAACGTCTCAACATTGCTGTTATGGCTCCTTCAGAGAAGATTCCCAAACCACCTTTGCCCCTCAATGATCAAAGTGACTAGGTAGGGTGGTCCACCATTGTCACTAATGCCTTGCGTGGCGCTGGTTTGCTTGATCATCTCACCAGTACGGGACCAGTTCCACCGTCCATCAGCACTGTTGCTTCATCCAGTACTATTGCCTATGGCAGTGGTAATGTCGATCTTCAGACTGCTCGTGCTCTCTATGTCAAGGAGAGTTCAGAGTGGCAATTGCAGGAATTTCGTGTCATGGATTATCTCACTCGCTGTGTTAGCTCTGGTCTCACTGTCGAGATTGGCTCGCTTCCCTCTGCTCGGGCCATGTGGACTCGTCTCACTGAGCGTTTCACTGAGTGCTCGGGTGCACGGGAGGCATATCTTCTGCAACGCATTGCTCTACAACGCAAAGGTAGTTCATCTCTGCAGTCCCATTTTGGACAAATGCAAGCTTTTTGGACAGAGTTACGCTCCATGCTTCCTGGACATAATTCCACATATGAAGACTGGCTAGCCTGGTACAAACGGCATGAGGTGCATCAACTGTTTCAGTCTCTTCCTGAATATTCAACTATAGCTGATCAACTACTTCATCAGCCTCAATTTCCGACTTTGGCCTCAGTTATGGGAGCTCTCACTGCTTATGAGACCCCGCAGCAGACAGCACGACTCAATTTGTCAACAGACACTCCTACCTCTTCACTCGAGACTGTTTTGTCTGTACCTGTCACTGCTCCTGTTATGAATTATACTTCTCCACAGGCTCCCTCTCCACAGGCTCGATCTAAGCTCTCTTGCAAATATTGTAAGAAGGAAGGACACCGCATTGAGACATGCTTCAAGCTTCATCCTGAGTTACGTTCCTCAGGTACTGGACGTGGTCGGCGACCCCCTCAGTCTCAACCCTCTCGTACACCAGGATTGTTGGCCAATGCTATACCTTCTACTACTTCAGACTCTACTATTCAAGCTATTGAAAGTCTTCGCCGTCAACTTGATGCTTTCCAACATATCACCTCTACATCCGCCGCACAACTCTCTGGTATGCATTTTGCTGGTTCTTCAACTAATCCTTCGGTCTCTGGTATGAATGATCTCTGGATTTTTGACTCTGGCTGTTCCTCTCATGACTTGTAATGCCTCACTTTTATCCTCTGTCTTTACTCCATCCTCTCTTCCTCCTATCTACACAGCTGCTGGACAACCATTGTCCATTACTCAGTATGGCTCTATTACCCCACAAAATGATCCATCTGGTCGTCTAACACTTGGTCCCGTCTATGTGGCTCCTCAGTTGTGTTTGAATTTAATTTCTATTAGCTCTTTATGCATGGCGGGCTTGTTTGTCTCATTTTCTTCTGATACTTGTATTGTGCAGGATCCACAGACAGGCAAGACGGTTGGGGCGGGTCGTAAGAGGCACAAACTGTATTTTCTGGAATATCTTCACCTTCCAGAGTCCATACGTCCACGTTCTCTTGTTGCTTCTCTTCGTTCGTCAAAACCCTCTACCTCGCTTCCTGCCAATTTATGACATAGACGACTTGGTCATGTGTCTAATAAAAGACTGGAGAGTCTTATTCAGTCTGGAGTACTTGGTCCTGTATCATCTAGTTCTAGTATTGAGTCATGTACTGGTTGCAAATTGGTAAAATTCACTGCTTTACCATTTAAAATGAGTACATCTGTATCCATTTCCTTATTTGATTTAGTACATTCTGATATTTGGGGGCCAGCTCCTTTGCCTTCTTCATCTGGCTACGTATATTATGTTAGCTTTATCGACGGTTTCTCTCGTTTTACATGGGTTTACCTACTTAAGAATCGCTCTGACGTACTTACTGCTTATCAAGCCTTCACTGCTATGATTTTTACTCAATGGCAATCTCGTATTAAAGTTTTTCGTTCTGATTGTGCCAAAGAGTACCTATCCTCTACCATGCGCTCTATCATGTCCTCTCATGGGACTATCTTTCAACAGTCATGTCCCTACACTCATGACCAAGTGTTTTCGCGATATCGTGCTCAAAGCGGGCTTTATAGAAAGTCATCAAGATGCTTCTCTGTTTGTTTGCACTACATTGTGCGGCAGAGTTTTATTACTCATCTATGTAGATGATATGATCATTACAGGTGATGATATGACATGTATACAATACGCAAAATCTCAGTTGCAACAACAGTTCCACTTGAAGGATCTTGGATCTCTTCGGTATTTTTTTGGTCTAGAAATTTCTCAAGGTCCGCGGGGTGTATTACTGTCTCAACAGAAGTATCTCTCAGATATTCTAAATCAAGCTGAGCTAACTGATAATGCAACTGTCGATACTCCACTCCAGCAGAATGTTAAACTTTGCTCTACTGACGGTGAGCCTCTATCTGATCCTACCCGATATCGACATCTTGTTGGCCAGTTGGTCTATTTGTGCATCTCTCGACCAGATATCTCTCATGCTGTTGGTATTGTCAGTCAATTTGTTAGTGCTTCACGTTCTGTACACTATGCTGTCTTATTACGAATTCTTCGGTACCTCCGGGGTACTAGCACTCACTCTCTTTTGTTTCCTGCTACATCTAAGTTAGAACTTTGTGCATATTCTGATGCTGATTGGGCTGGTGATCCAACTACTAGAAAGTCTACCACAGGTTATTGTATATTTCTTGGTGATTCCCTTATTTCCTGGCGAAGTAAGAAACAAGATGTTATTGCTCTTTCCAGTACTGAGGCAGAGTATCGTGCAATGTCCACAACAGCTAAAGAGATTATTCATCTTCGTCGCCTTCTCAGTGATTTCGGTATTTCTGTTACGACTCCTACTCCTCTCTACTGTGATAATAAGAGTGCCATCCAGATTGCTAATAATCCAGTATTTCATGAAAGGACCAAACATATTGAGATCGACGCTCATTTTGTCCGTCACCAAGTTATCAAGGACAAGACAATTCTACTTCCTCATGTTTCATCCGCTGACGAGCTTGCAGATTTCTTCACAAAGGCCTTACCTGTTCATCGGTTCCAGTTTCTTGTACGCAAACTCACTTTGTTTGATCCAACATGAGTTTGAAGGGGGCTGTTGATAATAGTGTATTGTAGTGGGTTTTAGTCCCATATTGCTTGGGAGAACAAACCTCACACTCCTCTACTTGTATAAATATATGTGCATACTCAATATTCAATTCAAGGGAAATTTACCCAAGATTCTCTCTCTCTTACTTTAACATACTCAATACAAAACTACACTCTTTTCTAGAGTTAGAAAGGTGATCAATTAGGGGTCGTTTGGTTGGTTTCCTAAAAACCAA
Source organism: Asparagus officinalis (assembly GCF_001876935.1). Lineage (NCBI taxonomy): Eukaryota > Viridiplantae > Streptophyta > Magnoliopsida > Asparagales > Asparagaceae > Asparagus > Asparagus officinalis. Next base: position 49,582,679 of record NC_033795.1, read on the forward strand.
GAAAAGGAAATCGGTACAAGGAAACCAATAAAATAATATTTTTATCCATTTTCATCCCTAAAACTCACCCACAATATCCAATAAAATAATATTTTTATCCTCCAACTCATCTCATTTCTTACCTTTAAAAATAAACCAAACATAAGAAATGTGTCACATCATCCAACTCATCACATCTCATCTTATCTCATTTTTAAAAATCACACACACCATCCAAAAATATCGTGATTTACTATCCTAGAAGATAGAGGACTCGCATTTCGCCCTGGCGCAGTCGATCCTCTCCTCTAGCGATAAAAGCTCCTGGAAACGACCGACCTCTGTACTCGGACGCGAGTAGTAAAGCTTCTGCTCAGATGAAGATGGTCGCCCAAAAATGTAACAATTATAATATCAGAGAAATTTTTACAGGATGAGAGAGGATTAGAGGATTCTTCTTGTTTTCTGTATCTTCTCCGAATGAGCTTTAGCTCTTTATATAGCCTCTCGAACTGATAACCGATGCTGACCGTTACAAGCTTGTGTAAAACGTGCAAAAAATAAAACTTGAGAGGCAAAAAACTCGTGCGAGTGCAGTGCGGCGGGCCGAGGCGTGCGTGCACGTGTGGAGCAACAGCACAAACAATACTAGGCCCAAAACACTAACTCAAAGCCCATTGAGATGTGAACCATTATAAACTTCTTGAACTTTTTCTCATTTTTCGATGTGGGATTATTCACAAAGGCAAAATTGTCTTTTTATGAACCAAAAGTCCAACAACATCTACCACCCACTGCCTCATCGTAGTTATGGCACCAAATCTAGTGTTTGAAGTACTTCTCAATAACTATCAAGGCAGAGCCTCTTTTATTCTAGCTTCTAATAAAGCAAAAAACAAAAATTGCCTTTATTAATAAACTGACTCACTAACTTATGCTTAAGGGGTTTATTCAAATCCCTAGCATTCCAAAACCTCACATCCATGATATATTAGAGGAACATTATCATTCGCATGCATAGTAGTGCCCAATAAGTCTTCCTTCTGCCCAATGTCATCTTGAATTTAAAAAGAAAAAAGAAAAAAAAGGCAAAAGAATCATTATGCACAATAATAGGCTCAACTTATACTAGCATTACTCCCATCCCTCCTAATACCGGCATGAGAAGTAAAAGAACTATTACCTTTAGCAAGCAAGCCAGCTTTAACTGAAGAAACCAGTGAGGTACTAGCAAACTAGACTATCAACATGAATAGGAGAACCCACACCAACATGATACGAAGAAACCCCTGTAGTGTCAATATGAACCACTCTAGCGTTAACAACAGGAATAGGACAAACCCCATCAACATGAACTGAAGAAACTCATCAGCATTAACATGCTGAGAGGTTGAAGGATCAACAGCAAAAGGAACAATATTTGAGGCGCGAGTTTGCTTTTTGGGGACCCATTGCATTTTCATCTTCTTCCTACCACATTTATCTTCTTCATTCCCCAATTTACGACAATGGCCAGTCATTTTGTTCAACAGTTTTTGTTGCTTTTTTAACTGCCAGCGATTCTAAGCAATGATGATCAGTATCGAGCTTAACATTTTACATGCTTACAACACAACCTCTTCTTTCAATATACCAAGTCTGACAACACATTTTCAAACCCTATATAAATAATTGCATCTTTCAATGCACCAAGTCTGACAACACATTTTCCATGCTTACAACACAACTTTTATTTCTAACTATTTAACCCTTCTGTTATATTTGTATGTTTGTATCTCCTTGATTGCTCTACATCGAAGATATAAGAGATGGTGACGCAAGCGATAGATCAAACGAAGTAAAGGAATGTGGAGAAAGCACGACGTTCATCAAAGGACTTGCATTTTGGAGCGTACTATGAATTGGCACCACCCTGCATGAATGATTATTGAATTAGGTTGATGTTGCTTCCATCTTATGTCAGGGTAAAACCTTGGTACCTCATGAATCACTACCAACGTCTAAAGTCTAGAAGTTTCAATCTTTCTATATGAATAAGGCTCAGTTATTCAACTTCTACATACCTACACAAAAAAGATGCCAACTTTTATTACACAATTCATCAAATCCAAACAAAAAGAGGAAGACTTGTTGCCTCTTTCCACTAAACGAGCAATACCCACTTCACAATTCCTCTCTTTAGCTTCTCTAACAACATCGTCGAATTCTTCCCAAGCTTCCCTCCTCCATTGCTCCGCCCCTTCAGAACCCCAAGAACCCCTTCATTCATCGCCTCAAGAAACCCCTGAGGTACCAGCAAATCTACAGAATCAACAAGGATAGGAGAACCCCGCCATCAACATGATCTGAACTCTGAAGAAGTCCACCGGCATTGACCTACCGAGAGGTTGCAGATCAGCAGCAAAAAGGAGCAATATTTGAGGCTGGAACTGGCTTTCTAGGGACCCATTGCATTTTCATCTTCTTCCCACCACATTTTATCTTCTTCATGCCCCAATTTATGACGATGCTCACACTCATTTTGTTCTACAATTTTTATCCATTTTTTTTACTGCCAGCAATTCTAAGCAGTGATGATCATTATCCAGCTTAACATGTTTTACAATAACCTCAATATATAAGCGTGTTCATTTTCAAGCCAAGTTACTCTTTAGCATAATTCTAGCTCATCTTCTATCTGTCATCACTTCTAAGCAATAATTGTTCATCCTGGTGCTGCTCGTGATTTACAGCAACACGTGATTTACAGCGAAAGTCGATATGCTATTAGCCCACAACAAAAACGACAACAAAGAATCTTATCCCAAACTTTTCTGTTATTGGATGATATCCTCCATAATTGCTTCTAGATGAGTCAATCCGTTGTTCTCCTTACTGCATTATTTATAATTTTATTCGTCCTACATAGTACACTTTATACATTTACTGGTCTCCTTATCTAGAAATTGTTTTTGCTGCATGAACATACATCCTCAAGCACATGATAAGGATGTAAGTTTTGCAGATCACAGTAACACAGGGAAAGAAAAGCAGAAACACAATGTACTAAATTTCTCTTTATTCATTATTATCGTATATTCAAACCCAATATAAATAACTGGATCTTTCAATACACCAAGCTGTAAACATATTTTCCATACTTACAACACAACCTCTTCTTTTCTTTCTAACCATTTAACCCTTCTATTCTATTTGTATATTCGTATCTTCTTGATTGCTCTACATTGAAGATATAAGAGATGGCGACGCAAGCGATAGATCAAATGAAGTAAAGGAATGTGGAGAAAGCACGACGTTCATCAAAGGACCTGCATTTTGTAGCGTACTCTGAATTGGCACGACCTGCGTGAATGGATATTGGATTAGATTTATGATGCTTCCATCTTATGTTAGGGTAGAACCTTGAGTATCTCTTTCATTCATTTGCTTTTAATGGAGTAACGTAACCTACTTATATTTGGTCATTTCTTTGTTTCAAGTTTCATGAAATTTCAGAAGCATAGATAATGCAGGCAAAAAGTTTTCAACTTTTCTAACTTTTTCATGCATCTTTGTACCTTATTATCTGCAGTAATTATTTTTACCTTATTTGGTTCTTGGAAGGAATTCTCGTCCATTACATTACTAGATGTAAGAATAGTCATCTTTGATCCCGATGAGTTGACAGTATTTTGCAAACCAGAAACAGAGAACATCAGGTTTACAGGCTCATTGTCAAAGTTCACAACCTGCACAAAGGGGATAAATAGAAGAAAGATCATCAAAAAAAGTAAAAATAGAGTAAATTGAAATCATAGCAAGCACCAGGTCAATTTGTAGAAGCAAACAACAGTTTTCAAAGTCAAAAACAAAATAAGAGAAATAGAATAACAATCAATTGATAGCTGGCCAATTTTTGCATGTTAAACCAAAATAAAATATGCTAAAAAAAGTATATTATGCTCTTGGAATATAATGATTGCAATCTTAGTGCAGGTTTACATGTTTAGAATTTACTAATGACAGAGAAATAGATGATTATTTTCAAAAAATAAAGGGAGGGATCATAAAGGTCGAGAGTGTTGGTGAATTTCATTTGTATTTGTTTAGCAACCTCATCTGTTAATATTTCAAACTGAATACACATTCATATATATAACCTCAAAATTATAACTATCGGTACTGAAACTAAGAAGCAATAAGGAAAACAATTTAACAGGAAAAATGTTTTAGTGAAGAAAGAATACTATAAAATAGCTTAGTTTTTAACTAATGTCAGGAATATTTCTATATATGTGCCAATAAGACCGACAACTACCATGCAAAAGGATACATTGTTAAAGCATGATATAAACAACTATAAAAAGTAAAGAGATTACAATCAGAACTTACCTTTATTTGTAAGTATTCGCTGTTATCTTCTGAACTTCGGCAAATAATTGCCGATGCAACCACATGAACTGATGAATTAGCTTGAATAGTGGCTGGAAGAAGGGTTGCTCCACTTGATTCCTTAAAGAAATGTTGCATCCAGTAGCTAGGAGTTCCATATTGTTGCCAGGAATTGAAGACAATGGCGTCGGGATTCCACCTACATAATTTAGAAGTGTCACAACTGTTAAGGCTGTTTGTAATAGTTAATCCTACATGAGAAACATAATTTTAAAGGTGGAATTGTAAAAGAAAAAGTTCGGAGTTCTGATGTAGTGGAAGGGTCATTTGACATGGTTTTAGAGCAACCCATATGCAAATATCACCATCCATGGATTAAAGCGGATTTTAAACAAAAAAGTGATACCGTCGCATGAGTCCAAGTTTTGGCCCAAGAGAAGAGTCCTCAACCTGCAAGGGTATATTAGCATATAAAATTATAACCCTCACTCATGACCTAGTTGTGGAGTTTTGGAGTAGCAGAAGGGTCCTATGTCAATAATATCCATTTCCAAAGATTCTTTTTTGGGCACACATTGTTGCATCCTGCTTTATTAATTAAAGGCTATGAGATTTATACTGGCACACATGTAGCTTTCTTCTTCCTCCCAAAATGATTTTCAGGATTTTTTTACCCCATCATCATCTATCTTCTCAGAACCCAAAAATAAAACTAAAAACTAGAACAGTGGATTGAACAAAAACGAAGGATCAAAAGCTGAAGTATGGTACGTACCGACGATCATTTGTATTGACCAAGAGAGGGGCGTAGCTTGCCATCTCAACAGCATCACTGCAAGAGAAGAGCCATCTCTTTACTCATCAGGACTCGATCAATAATAATAAAAGAGATATATCCAGTTGCTTATCAACCAAATGAATGAACATACCTGTTCTTTTCCAATCCAATAAGGAATGCAGCTTCAGCTAATGCAGCTAAGAGGCTACCAGTACCAGCATCTTTTCCAGTAACCGCATACTCACTAACAAAAGCCTGTGAACATATCACAGTATAATTAACCTTTTTAGAATTTAAAAAAAATTGTGGAAGGATTTTTATAACTTAAACTCTTCGATCATCATACCTTGGGACCAGTACGTGATGTTCTATCAAATTGATTAGCCATGTTGAACAAGGTATTAGCACTATTATAAACCTGTCAAAGAAGTAACGCAGTAAGAAACTGTCTAAATTTGACGAGTAACGGTCGCCACAAACCTCTCCGCATTCGTTATGAATAGAAGGAAAATAAAGAAAAGAAAACGAATATATATATCACATACTACTCAAAACTTGAAACTTGACATATCCAAACTTGCTAGTGGTAGTTTTCATTTATTCTTACATGAAAATCATACAGATCAGCTGGATGATCCAATGGGCGAGAGGAGCCATCACAGTTTGAAATCATCTTAATATCTGAATACGCATTTCTTATTGCATCGTAGAACTTAAGGTAATTCCCTAGCAAAAAGCAAGTTAAGGAATATGTTAGATGGTCCTCTTTTTTTTTTTAAATATACTTTCTGCAAGGTAGCATATTTAAATAGACCACCCTAAAAACTCAACGTATCAATATGAAATCAACAAAACTCCAGATATGTTCTATCAAAATAAATATCAAAGGAAATTCTCACAATTAACTGAAGCTGGCTACATTTAGTAGAAGAATATCAATTGCTACCTACCGCAAAAAGATCATTCATGTACATAAATGCTTAATGCAGTGGAGAGAGAAGTTATTCATTCCATGATTATTCACAAGAATGAATAGATTGTCAAATCAAGCATTCACATGAACCATTGTGAGTCTACACAAAGTAAATTAATTAAAGTAGAGAAAGATTAACAAATATCAATGACAGGAGTTGAGGAGGGCATTCTCTTGGGAAAAAACAAGATTTGAGGATGACTACTTCTCCATGTTAGGAAATCATCTATTAGACATGGTAACTAGTATGTCCCAATGGAAGAATAAAAAGATTTCCTTATAACTGTAGTGAGAATAACTTGTTTCTTTTTCCTAGTATGTCCCAATGGAAGAATAAAAAGATTTCCTTATAACTGTAGTGAGAATAACTTGTTTCTTTTTCACCCTTTTGTTTTTACCCTTTTGTCTATTGGACAGCTGAAGCTCCCTGTAACTGGTGATACGAAATTGGTGAGTTGTCAGGAAGGTTGAATGGAGAATCTTTATACATCAAAGGCCTAAGGTTGAATATAAGATATATTAAGTTTAAATCTATCCTTTCTTTCTTCCTTTTATCCGCATCAAAATAGCTCCTTCTCTTCTTGGTTCTTTCTCTTTGAAGAGAGAAAGATAATTGACTTGATTTCAGACCCAATCAAACCAGAAATTCCACGAACAATGGTACCCTTTATTGCAAGGAATTATTCATCAAAATATTCGGTCAAGGAAGAATTTTTTTTTCAACTATGTCGTTGAAGAAAATGTTGACAAAGATTTAATATCTAAATAACCAGAATATCATCCTTTTTCCTTTGAACTTCAAGAGAGATGTTGAGGAGTGTAGTTGCCATGTTCTGCCTAAGATGCCTTCCAAAAGCATCAGTTTGATGCACGTCTAAACCATGTTCAGCCTAAGACGCCTTCCAAAAGCATCAGTTTGATGCACATCTAAACTTCTATCAGTTTTTAGTGTACAGATAGAAAGCTTTAAGTGGTTTACAAAAATAGTTGCAGACATATAATTTTAACTGCTGAATAAAGAAGAAATGTGTGCACACTTTGATTCACTGGTTGACCACCAATAAGAAACTCCATATAAGCCCAATGAAGAAAACAAACCTCGGTAATTGGGTTTTCCACAATCTTCATTTCCAATTGCAACATATTTCAGCTCAAAAGGTTCTGGATGTCCCATTGCTGCTCTCACGGAGCCCCATGTTGAATTAGTGCTACCCCTAGCAAACTCAATGCTATCAAGAACATCCTGCAATTATAAAATTTAATCAGTAAGGACAGGTGTAAGCCGCGAACCTATTCTCATTTCCACAGGAAAACAAAGGCATTAAAATTTTTGACAGGATAGTATCCATAATGATATATCAGAATTACAATCAATATGTATCATGTAACTTAAATACATAATGATAGGTAGCATGTCTCTACTTTCATAAAAGAGAAGTATTGATATGTCCTACTTTCAAAGTTACTTCCAAGTTTACAGCCAATGAAAATTCTAGTTGGAAATCTCTGAAAAAGTATTGGACCACTAATCATTAACAGAAATAAATTAGATAGTTTAAGGCAAGTCTGAAAACACAGATTAATGTGAAACTTTTACCAGAAGATATAGCATTTCAACGGTAAGGGTGCAGACTATAAAAACAGTAAATCAAAGATTAATGAGTAGTTCCTTTCAGATCCATCCGATTGTTCTTCCGTTACTTTTTTTGGTTCATTGTATTAAATTGTTTTCATTTTGATTTGCCACTGTTTAGCTTCAACTTCTTTTGCTCCTGGCTTTCTTTTCTTGTAATCTTGTGAGTTATTTCATTAAACTCTTAATATTGGAACACTGGGGCAATTCACTCACCATTAACTCAGAAAGAAAAAGGAGTAATGAGTTGAGATATACCTTCACAAAAGGTGCAATGCTGCTTGTAGCAACTTCATCCTGATGGCTGATTCCTGGAATAAACGGAGGACCATATTAAATGTCTAGATTATTATCATAGTACATAGTTTTATTTATACAAGAAATTTACCATTATTGAAGACCCAAATAGGGGCGGCGCCAAGGTCTTCAGCAAGCTGCAACAAATGAGAAAGTTTAGCTACTTAAACAGCTTTCTGAATGTGCGTGTAGATATACCTAAGAAATCAGGCATCATATGTGATAAATATAAATTAATGATTGTCAATTGCCCACCTGAAGAAACTCATAATATCCAAGTCCATCATCGGTCCAATACATCCAGACATCACCAAAATGTCCAGGCCTCTCCTCCCATGGACCAATTGATTCTCTCCACCTGAATGCATTTCTTAACCATTCACCTTCAACAAAGCATCCGCCTGAAACAGAGAAAGGTATTCAGAATCCTACTCTATTATTAACAAAGGAAATATGATATATTCACAGACTATTTATTCATTTTTGACAACTACCTTAAGAAAATTATTTTATCTTATTAGGAGGGAATAAGCTTTATGAACTTGCATATTTGACTGACCACCTTGGTATAGCTATGTACTAGCGCATGAGAATTAGAGAAGGAAATGAAGCCACATGTTTGTTGAAGATAACAAACTATAGCTTATTGTACCTTTATGTCACAAAAAAAAAGAAAATAAATCAATCGAAATATTGTATAAATGCAATCTGTCAAATTACTTTCTTTCTTTTTTATTTACTTATTTATCTATATTAGATAGATAGCTATGTCGTTCAGGTATAAATACAGGTAATAGATACATAAAGGCCTTGAAACCTAGGATATGGGGTGTATCATGATTCATAGTTACAAAAATAATAAATCGATGTGCATGTGATTTAATATTATTTATCTATATACAACATTCATTTCTATGGTCCTAAATATATATCAATAGTTACCAAAAAAATCATAACTTCCACCAGTGAAGTGGATAAATTACATAAATGTATCTAAACATCAAATTCTGAACCCAGTCATGTACTAGATGTTGACTTCTTGTCTCAGTTACATCTCTTACACACCTTTGGGGCATCCGGGATGTTATGTCAAGTTAGGATAAATCAAAGAAGTAGTCCACAAGTGTTCATTAAGTGATCAAGTATCTAGTATTAGATATTGGTGCTCTCTTTTATCCCAAGTATTTATGGGCATATTCAAAATTTATGAGGTCCGGAAATTCATCGTTCTAGGAAGATTAAGCTTTACCATAAAACAATACCTGTATGAACACTACAGCATGTGTAAGGAAATGAATGGGTGTCTGGAATGATTAATGCACAGGATCCTATCAACATGGTATGCATTAAGGTAAACTGTCATTCCAGATAAAAATTCCACTTTTTTAGAATATGCTGAAGGTGATTCTCTCAATGTAATAAGCATGAAATATTCCTGATCTAGAACTTAGCAATTATCTTTTTATATAGTCATTGGCTGACTTTCTGAGGGTTGATTACTGAATAGAGATAACTGCAGCAGGTATGTCAAAAGAGTACTGGACAACTATAGAATAGAAGATCTCATGTCCATTTTTGCTTGTAAGAAGGACAAATGATTAGAAACATTTATGATTTATAATGACAAACCGATAAGAAACTTTTATGATTTATAGTGAGACTACATACCTGGAAATCTTATAAATCTCGGTTGTATTCCTTCTATCATTGAAATGAGTTCCTTCCGAAAGCCGTGCCCCTACAAAAAATGTTAACAATAAGGTAGGATATATTTCAGTTCTGATATGGTTGAAGGTAACACAAATCCCAAAATACCATGATCACATCCTTGTTCTCTTTTTCAAATTGATATAGATATGAAAAAAAACTATACGAAATTTCTGTGATCTTGAATACAAATTTAAATGGCACTCGGATTCTTCAGTGTATAGGAGAAGTACTAGGAAAAAAAGGAATAATCACCTACTAGTAAAACAATCGTGAACAAAAGAGGGTAATTGTTTGCATGGAACTAGAAATCTAATTATTTGCATCAAGTATATACTATCTACCTTATAGGTGTCTGTAGGCATCACTGATACTTGATCCAACCAGATAACTCCTTTGTGATTGGTCGTTAACTGAAGTCTGGAATTACTATTTGTTCCTTTCGATTCCAACTGAAACTCTATTTTTGTCCAATTTGACACTTGTGAAGCTGAAGCTCTGCGAGGAGAAGCACGTTATGCATAAAATAAAAAATATATATAAAAAATTAAACTTGAATATTAAACAGTTAATCATGAATGAGATCTCACATTATATTATTAGAAGCCAGGGTCTGCATTCCATCTGAACTCGTAAGAGAAACTGATAAGTTCAATGAGCCAGATGACATAACGTGAAGAACAACTTTATATGTCTTCCCTTGTTCAATATTCTGTAATATTATAATCAAATAAGGAAACAGATTTAACGCAAAACAACCTTTCATGTAAGGACTGTCAAGAATAAACTTTGGCTTTTCAAACAGTCAGTTGTTCCTTCGAACAAATTTTCAAATCAGACCCATTTCAAATTTTTTTTATTTAAACCAACCCATTTTTTTTATCAAAACCGACCCGATTTTGTAATTAGCAGCTTAATCACCATCCTAAACAGTCGGGGTTGCCAACCCCGACTATTTAGGAAGGTGTTAAACCCTAATTAGAAGTCTTAAACCCTAAAAATTAATGTCCTAAATAGTCGGGGTTGCCAACCCCGACTGTTTAGGAAGGTGATTAAGTAGCTAATTACAAAATCGGGTCGGTTTTGGTAAATAAAAAAAAAGTGTCGGTTTTAAAAAAAATGGGAATGGGTCTGTTTTGAAAAATTCTTCTTGTTCCTTCCTTATGTTTCCTCATGCATATAAGTACATGTTTTCTATGTTTTCCTTACCTGCCTTCACCTTTTCTTTTCGTTAATTTTTAATTTTTTTGTAGGTGGATTTTTTTCCTTTTCTTTTTTTTTTCTTTTGTTTGTTTGTTTGGTTTGTTGGTTGGGTTTCTCTTTTTTTTTTCTTTTTTTTTCCTGGTGGGTTAGGGGGGGTAGGTGGGGTTAAGAGAAATATAATTTCCTTTCAAAGAAATTTTTTTATAGAATAACTACTTATCACGCATGAGATGTACCATGCCCCAATATCCGGGATTATATACGCCAACACCACTATCTGGGCATCCCACCGGGTCACAAAGAACTTCCATACGAAGGGCAACTTTGTTACGGTTGAAACAAGATGACCGATCAGTTAACACATTAATGAAAGTTTCATTCCCAATGATGCCCCATGGATCAATGTTTGAAGGAGTGTTTGGCCCTCCAGCTTCAAATCCTGAAAATACAAGTTGTGAGGAGTTCAAACAGAGAGAGAAAATTCATCACAAGAAAACAACACGAATCACTGGCAAATCATTCATTTCTTTGGTCAGTAATATTCAAATTTAAATGAATCCAACCATTTGATATCTTAAACACTAAATATGAAATTGGGTGTAACAAACTGATGTATGGTACAATATTTCTAATTCCTTTGTTAGTTTAAATGTTAGTTCCTTTCCACCAAGAACTATAATCCTAACTCATTGATCTCTTCTATAATCTCTTAATCCAGCCAATTACGTGAAAATATCTGAAACCGAAACTTAGGTTTATTTTCCAGGTTGCTTGCAGTAGAAAAGAAGAGTTACAATTGCAGTATCAGCTTTCTAATGGAGACCTAAATTGAAATTTTGTTAGTTTCAAAATATTTAAGACAACATGAATGAGAATCATTGAATTTACAAATTTGAATGTTTTATCTCCAATCTAAATTTGAGTACGACAAGGTTCTTGACAAAAAAAAACCTTGATTTATCATCCGTTCAAGGTTATTGAATACAGTAAACACAACAAAGTTTGTATACAGAACTTGTTATCGTTTAGGAGGGATTGCCTCAGTACATTATAGCAGCTAGTTGCTATTATACAGTAAAAGCTTGTCTATATGTCTTTGTAATACTTGTGGATCAGCCCTGCAGCACTCTGCTGCAAAGCCATTTTCGTCAAACTTGAAAAGATGCCATTATAGGTGAACCAGAGAAGGGCTTATGAAGTCGACTCATATTACATGCATGGGCTGGAAATGACATATTATGTCTATCTGAATGTTATTATTTTCTGTGACACCTAAAACATTTATAATAGTGACTATGGAACTCCCAGTTTTCTTTTCTGTTGTCATTGTGTGATTCCATTTTGATTATTACCTCTGTTGCTGACAAGTTCTGCCCATATCCCACCAGCTCCTGCATGGTTGATCTCCTACATGGAAGACGACGGAATAAAGAAAACAAACAGTCATTGAGGAATTTATAGTTACTAAATTTTTAGTGCAACCAAACCATGCAAGGGATTTCAAGTATAGAAGTCCTAATGTGGCATTTTTAACTTGTTCCTTCGAGAACACAATGACACAGAAAAACCATTTCCTTATAAATATTGGTAGAGCTAACATGTCTATAAACGATGAACTTAAAAGATACATGTGATACACTTCAGATGCTATGTTTGACGATCTAGTGTAAAATGGACAACATCAAAAGCTCATTCGTATGCAGACTGAGGTCAGAATCAAATGAATGATCAATGAACTACCACTTCGCAATTAATATGTCGTTTCTCTATTTCAACCAGTAAAAGTTCTGAAAAGAAAATAGTAAATAGCCTGCATTACAGCAATCTTTCACTGCATAAATCATAACACTGTTCCTCGTAAGATCAAACACCTCTGGGTAATGCAAAAAGTTCTCTCAGGCTTAATTCTTCAAAGCATATTCATTTCCACCTTCCATAGAACGATAAGTTAATGAAATGAGGAAATAACTTAACGAGAGCGTAGTGTTGTCGTTTCCGTCAATATAATTGAAGATATTAGGTGTCACAAACATCAATGTCTCAAAGATGCTTAAATTCATTTAGTAGGTTTTCTGCAGTGTTCATGGCCAATTATAAACTATTTTAGAACACATCTCCACAAGCATAAGAAATAAAGAAATTCACCTCAAAAAATATACCAAATAGATGGTCAGGAATCTTCCGCCCTGATTGTGGTGATGCATCTATCTTGAGGAATGCTGTCTGATTTACTTCCAAATCATAGGCAAAGCTCTTACAAGAAGCTGATATCAAGAACAGAGCACAAAACAAGACACCAGAAGTTGTCCTCTGAAGGCCGATCATCATCTCCTTGTACACTATTTAACCACCGAAAAGAGTAATATCGACAATAAGCATCAGAAGGTGTAAGAAAGTACAATAAAACATTCGCGTATAAATTCAATGTCACAGCGCAATAAACTACACAGGACTTTATGTACTTTTTTCCTCTCATAAAAGTGAGTACATACTCATGAAAGAGCTTTTGCAATGCAACATTGATCTATCCATTAGGCCCTTTGGTTTGTTTATAACCATATAAAGTTGAATGCAACTCCCTATACTAAATTTATCATCTTCCCTCTCCTTGTGGACTCTTTGTTTGATAATAAAAACTTCTCTCTGGATCCAAAATCCATAGAATCATCATCAGTTCATTTGCATCCCCTCTCTTCGTTTTCTTTCTTGGGATTCTACCCAAAAATGGAAACCATATTTTGGGGTTTTAAAAAAAACCTCTTTTGAACTGGCACAGCACAATTAATCACAAAAAAATCACTGAGCTCTGAAAATGTCCGTCCAATTAAGAGACTAAAGGTCGAAAATTGACAACCAAAACAAGCAGCATGCGCATTTAATCATGCAAATCACCAGCACGGATCATTATTGATCTTATTTATATACGTACTATATTACACCAGAATCAAATTATGATGGGTCGATCAATAAAAACCCATATGAAATTTCCTGCAACCTGATCAATACAATATGAAAGGAATCAGAACCTTACCCAAAAAAACCAATTCAACAGTAGGCCCAAAGAGGATGAAGATTGAATTCGGGTTTAATTTTGAGGGAAGGGGTTTGGGGGGTCTTTATAGAGAGAACCTTTTTCTATTTTTTTTCTCTTTTTTTTTTTCAAAGGGAGCAGTAGAGCTTAGAGACTGTTGCCGACGTGGCATTTTATCGGTAACTGTTTGGATCTATGCCGTTGGATTGAGATCCAACGGCCCGATCTCGGCCGATTGCCGACTCCTCACTCCACGCTTTGTTTTGCTTGCAAGGATTGTTGGAGCCTGGGAGGCGCCCGTGGGCTCCACTTGCTCTTTATTTTGTACGGGGCTTTTTTTAATTTTCGCGGTTGAACCTTTTTAAATTTTATAAAGTAGTTGAAACAATTGAATAGATCGAGTGCAAGATTACCATGGATCATTATTTATTATATAAATATATCCATTGCCTAGATTTTTTTTAAAGAAAGTAGTTGAAACAATTGAATAGAGAGTGCAAGATTATCATGGATTACTATTTATTATATAAATATCTATTGACTATTTTTTTTAAAGAAAGCAATTGAAAGAAGGAAAATTTGTGTCAATGCCTCAATATAAAGAGTAGCATATGATTTGACCCTTCCACCTTTTCCCATTGTGGATCGGACACAAAAAATATTACTTCATGTGATTCAGTTCTTTATTCTCTGCCAACTAAACAGAGAGAGAGAGAGAGAAACAAACATAAAATCCGAAAATACCATCATTTCCTCCTGTCTTTTCTCTCCAGATCTAAATCTCCATGGCACCTCCTTCCTCATCTCCTCTCATCTCTTCCTCTCTCCTAACACATATCCATCCTCCTCTCTCTCTCTCTTCCTCCTTTTTCTCTCAAGCACTGACATTCCCTTCCGCCACCACAGACCTTAGGTGCACACTCCAGCCATGTTATTCGCTCCTTTGGCCGGCAATGGCGAAACCCTTGAATTCGTCCGAGTTGTCGTCGGATGATCTGTCAAACAACAGATCAGTCTTCGACATTGAAGGCGAAGAGGCAACATTGAAGGCGAAGAGGTGGTGAAGAACAAGGCGGAGGAGGCGGCGGAGGATGACGAGGAGGAGCTCGAGGCTGTCGCAAGTTTCACAAGACCTCTAAACTATCAGATTTTTAAAGAAATTTGTAATTTCTGTTTGAACATCATGAAAAGATAAAAATTTAAAGAAATACCAGATAAATATAATTTTTTGATATTTTTTTTGTTAAGTTCAAGTCCAAGATAGAATATTAAGTCTAATGAGTTGGAAGTGAAGTCCAAGGGCTTATGTGTTAAGTCTACTAGGTTGAACAATAAGTCCAAGGGCTTGTATGTTATGTCTATTGGGTTGAATAATAAATCTAATTTGTTGAATGTTAAGTGTAATGGATTATATGTTAAGTCCAATTTATTGAATGTTAAGTGTAATTTGTCACATGTTAAGTCTAATACGTTATATGTTAAATCTAATTAGCGTGATGTTAATTCTAATTGATTGAATGTTAAGTCTATAGAGTTGAAAGTGAAGACCAATGTCTTGTATGTTAAGTCTACTGGGTTGAATAATAAGTCTAAATGTGAAATGTTAAGTGTAATGGATTATATGTTAAGTCTAATTTGTTAAATATTAATTGGGTTACATGTTTAGTCTAATGCGTTGTATGTTAAGTCTAATTGGTATGATATTAATTTTAATCGGTTGAATGTTAAGTCTAGTGTTGAATATTAAGTCTAATCGATTAAATGTTAAGCCTAATTGGAAGATACTTTTTATCTAATAAAAAGCACGTTATTTATACTGAAAATAATATTAAGTCTAAACTGTTCAATGTTAATTCTAATGAGAGGAATGCCAAGTCTAATCTGTTTAATGTTAATTCTAATTAGAGGAATGTCAAGTCTAATAAGTTGAATTTTTAAGTCTAATTGGAAGATTGTCAAGTCTAATCTATTGAATGTTAAGTCTCGTTTGGTAACTCAAATTAGTTCGATATTAAGTCTAATGAGTTGGAAATGAAGTCCAATGGCTTATATGTTAAGTGTAATGGATAATATGTTAAGTTAAATTTGTTAAATGTAAGTATAATTTATTATATGTTAAGTCTAATGGATTATAGTATGTTAAGTCTAATGCATTATATTCAACTCTATAGACTTAACATTCAACCAATTAGAATTAACATCATGCCAATTAGACTTAACATATAATACATTAGGCTTAACAT
Organism: Asparagus officinalis; assembly: GCF_001876935.1. Classification (NCBI taxonomy): domain Eukaryota; kingdom Viridiplantae; phylum Streptophyta; class Magnoliopsida; order Asparagales; family Asparagaceae; genus Asparagus; species Asparagus officinalis. Next base: position 49,598,894 of record NC_033795.1, read on the forward strand.
GTAACAAATTACACTTATATTCAACAAATTAGACTTAACATATAATCCATTACACTTAACATTCAACAAATTAGACTTATTATTCAACCCAATAGCCTTAACATATATACAAGCTCTTGGACTTGACTTTCCAACTCTATTGACTTAATATTCAATCAATTAGAATTAACGTCACGCTAATTATATTTAACATACAACACATTAGACTTAACATGTGACAAATTACACTTAACATTCAATAAATTGGACTTAACATATAATCCATTACACTTAACATTCAACAAATAAGACTTATTATTCAACCCAATAGACTTAGCATACAAGCCATTCGACTTATTATTCAACCCAGTAGAAACATACAAGCCCTTGGACTTCACTTCCAGCTCATTAGACTTAATATTCTACATTGGACTTGAACTTAACATTAAAATTTATCAAAAAAATCGTATTTAGTCGATATTTCTTTAAATTTTCATCTTCCCACGATGTTCAAACATAAAATATAAATTTCTTTTAAAAATTAATAGTTTAGAGGTATTGTGGAACTTGTGACGGCTTGGAGCTCCTCCTCGTCCTCCTCTGGCACTGCCTCCTCCGCCTCGTTCTTCATCACATCTTCGCCTTTAGTGTTGAAGAACGATCTGTTTGACAAATCATTCGACTAGAACTCCGACGAATTTGAGTGTTTTGCCATTGCCGGCCCAATTAGGGCTTTTATTTGGTTTTGGTGGGAAAAGAAAGAGAGCAGGGAAAATTAGTGGGAGAAAAAGAGCGAACAACATGGCCGAAGCGTGCACCCAAGGTCGATGATGGCGGAGGGGGTGTCGGTGTTTGAGAGAAAACGGAGGAAGAGAAAGAGAGGAGGAAGGAGATGAGTTAGGAGAGATGAGAAGAGGAGAGGAGGAATGGGGAGCCATGGAGATTTAGATATAAAGAGGAGAGAGAAGGAAATGATGGTATTTTCAGATTTTATGTTTGTTTCTCTCTTTCTATGCCTAGTTGGCGGGGAATAAATGGCCGAATCACATGAAGTGATATTTTTTTGATCTGATCCAAAATGGGAAAAGATGGAAGGGCTATGTCATATGATACTCTTTATATTGGGGTATTGACACAATTTTTCCTTGAAACAATTGAATAGAGAGTGTAATATTACCATGAATCATTATTTATTATATAAATATATAAATATCCACTGACTAGATAAGAATATAGAATTGCAAAATGCATACAGATGTAAATAGAAAAGCAATAAGATTCAAAATATATACAAGTGATGTGCATAACACCTATCTGAATATTGTACAACTTGAGTAATGGAAATGCAGGACCGAGGTCTTCTAAAGACTGTTTGGTTTAAAGAGAAAATGTTGATTTATGAAAAGAAAATCAAATTCACGTACTTAGGTTTTCAACCCATTTTTACGGGAAAAGAACTTTTGAAACGGGTTTCTATGAAAATTTATAAGATTGTTACTCTTTTTATCTTTCATGTGGATCCTATCCTGTGGCTCTTCTCCTTTTTTCTTTTTTTTTTTTCGTTTTTGTTTTGTGGACATTTACATAACTTAAAGGGTAGTGAAAAACTAATAAAGTAGAAAACTAAGCTACGTGTCACCACGCAAGTGGTATGCTCTGGCTTCTCTTATTTTGGGTACTGATTGGACAAGCTCGCATAGGGGAACTAATCAATTATTTGTGGCCGTCATCAGCCAAAGTGTTCCCAGTAGAGCCACACATTAGATTTTATCCACCAGAAAAATTGACGTGTCATAGAAGAGACGTCCTCCTCTGCTCATAAATTTGCATGACAAATTATTTTTTGTGGGGAGTGGTATGGAGATAATGTGTTAAGCCATATATTGGAGTAATGCTAGAGTAAACTTAAGTTAAGCGAGGCCGTTATACATCCGTAAACTTTTTAATTCATTAGATTGGCTTTGAAATTCGTATTGCATGTGATATACATAAAAGGCTATCTTAGAGATGCGTGTCTTACGCATCTTAGTACATGCCAGTACAAATCTCAAATAAAATCTAATAGATAAAAAAATAGTAGATATATAAGAGCTTCTATCTACTTAAAAATTTATAAGTGTTTTTACTTAGCCATATTCTGGATATACTTAAAGTGCATAAACATAAAATAATGATTTCTCAAGTAATGGACCAGTGGTGTGGCACTTTATTGGACACATTAGATTGATAGATCTGATTACTATTTATCACTTGGTAGCTTATTTTTGTCAAATGAATTGCACATAAAAAAAGAGTATGAGCTAATAACTCATTTCTATAAGTAAGTTTCATTAGTCATACCGCTGATCACAATAAACAAGTTACATTAGTCATACCGCTGATCACAGATAGAAAAAAAAAAGGTCTAGTTTCTTTTATTCATTGATTTTTTTAAACAAATAAATTGTAAGCTCAAATCTTGTGTAAGTACGTTATAAAATCTGCAGAGTATCGTTGTAGTAATTGTTGGCTTAGAAACAGAGGTTTCCAACAATAAGCACAAACGTGTAAGCATGTCATTCTTTTGTCTACTAGTCGTTAAAGCCGAAAAAGGTGTACAATGTATGAAAACTTGCGTGAGATCAAGAAGCAAGTTTGTTGAACTTAGGGTGCAAACAGTTGATAGAATATGATGATTATTATATCTATATCTATATGCCAATCATAGAAATAGATACAAATATATATCGATAAAGAAAGTTTATATATCCCAATCTGCTATATGCAATATAGATAAAGATATGCATCTGAATGTATAGGTGGATATACATACGGATATGGAAAGGATATGAGAAGACCACATAATATTTAAAATATATATATATAGTTCATATGACACAATGGAGTTCATGAATATGTCCATAATATCTAAAATGCTAAAATTACATCTCTTGATCATTAAATTAGTGTCAAATCCATTAATATAAGGATTAAAACTATTGCAATATAATTATATGACGACCAACATTTTCAAATATAAATCTGGATATTTCACTATCTATCTGTGTGAACGCGTGGGGACTAGTAGGGGCCACACCCCACGTGAAGTGAATGCGGGGCCACATGCGAACGCGTGAAAACACGTGGGGGGATAATCGCAAGTACAGAGGGTGAAAATTCGTGTGCGGTTGTGCAAGCTTGGAGAAAAACGCAGTCACTTTTGTGAAGAAAAATGTGATTTTGAGTAGTTCTTTTTAGGGTTTTGAGCATCCATTGGTGGAGAAATTTGTGAGAGAAGAAGAGATTGTTGGAGGGTTTAATTTGTGAGATCTTGTGAGATTGTAAACCCTATTTGTATTTTCTTTCTCTCTATTAGTAGATTTCCCACCTCCTTTCCTCGTGGACATAGGCAATTTGCCGAACCACGTAAAATTCATTTGTCTCGTTGTTTGTGTGATATGTAATAGCTTATTTAGGTTCGCTCGATAGGTCAGTCCTAGAACTGATGAGAGGAAAAGTTGATATCCCACTTTTTTGAGATATTTTGCGTTTGGTTCTTGTTTCCTTAGTAAAACAGGAATTCTTATTGTGATCTTACTCTCTTGTTGCGCCGAGGAGCTGCCGAAATTTCCGCTGCACACAACAAGTGGTATCAGAGCCCATGTTTCAGATCTAGGGTTTTTGGAATTAGGTGGAGGAAGATTCTTGTGTGAAACTTGGTTCTTAAAGTCCTAGGCTTCGGTGGAGATAGCATTAGGAGTTACCGTTGGAGATTTCACTTTCCTCGTATGGACAAGAGATCTATTTGGAATCTGATCTAGGGTTCAGTTGGGTAATTCTTAATTTCTATCAAAGTTTGATTCTTTCTCTACAACTTGGAGTTAGTTTGTAATGGGTTCTATCAAAGTTTGATTCTTTCTCTACAACTTGGAGTTAGTTTGTAATGGGAGAAGAAGGTGAAAGCAGCAAATTGATGGCAAGTACAGTTCAAGTTGGTTTTTAGAATACCAAAATTAGTGTGGTGAAGTATGACGGTAAAATCAACTTTGGTTTGTGGATGAGCGACGTATAGGATGCGTTTAATGCTCAGAACTTGGAGGAGACCGTCATGATCCATGAGAGACCACCAAAATATGAAGAGGTGATATATGAAAAGATGAATAGGAACACTTGTAAGATGATCATGTCCTGTTTGGAACAAGAGGTGAAGTATGATGTGATTGGGGTGACGTCTGTAATGAAGATGTGGGAAATTCTCAACAACAAGTATCTTACGAAAAGTGTTGAGCACAGATTGCATTTGCTGTAAAGATTATTCAGATTTTAGATGTCCCGAGGCACCTCGCTAGCGGCTCATGTGAACAACTACACTAAATTGTTGTCGGACTTGACAAATGTTGATGAGATGATATCAAATGAGTACAATGCTATTATCTTATTGGGCTCCTTACCGGATGAGGAGTATGACACCTTTGTGCTCACTTTGTTGAACGAGAGATCTTCTATCAACTATAGTAAAATTACTAATACATTGACAAATTATGATTTGAGGAGGAAGGACAAAGAGACTTCCCGTGCTAGTACTTCAGGTGAGGCCTTGTCGACGAGAGGTAGAAGTCCATATCTGAAAGGTGGTAATAGAGGAAGGTCAAAGTCAAGAGGTCGTCACCAGCTAGGAAATAACCAATGTGCATTCTGCAAGGAGCAGGGATATTGGAAAAGAGATTGTCCAAAGATCAAAGAGAATGAGAATAGCAATAAAAAGGGCCCGAAGGCCAATGAGGTGAATATTGCGAAAGAAGATGATTTCGATGATTCGAGCTTTTCTCTATTGATTACTCTAGAAGTGAACCATGCAGATGTATCAGATTGGATGCTTAATTCCGACACTACTTATCATGTGACCCCTAGGCGAGATTGGTTTGCATCGTTCAAGAGACTCGATGTGGGTGTTGTTATCATGGGAAATGATCAATCCTATGGTATTTGTGGGATATGTACTGTGCGGATTTGGATGCATGATAAAGTAGTCTGTGAATTGAAGGAGGTGAGATTTATTCCTCAGCTGAAGAAGAATCTTATCTCAGTTGGAGCTTTGGAGGCGAAGGGATTCAAGGTGACATTTGAGGACGCTGTAGCAAAGGTTACTAAGGGATCTTTAGTGGTGATGAAGGGAGTTCGCAATCGGATATTGTATTATCTGAAGGGAAGTATCAAGATTGGCCAGGTTGCTTTAGCTATTTCAGAGGGATATGAGCAGGCTTTGGTATTATAGGTTGAGACACACATGAGAGAAGTCATTGTAGACGCTGTGTAAGCAGGGGCTATTGAAGGGAGACAAGAGTGGTAAAGTGGAGTTCTGTGAGCACTGTGTACTTGGCAAAAAGATGAAGGTAAAGTTTGGGACTGCTATTCATAGGACGAGGGGCATCCTAGACTACGTGCACACAGACGTTTGGGGTCCTACCAAGACTGCATCACTTGGTGGTCGATATTGGTTCGTCACGTTCGTTGATGACTATTGTAGGTGATGTTGGGTGTACACCATGACAAAAAAGAGTGAAGTCCTAGATATATTCGTAGGGTGGAAGAAGAGGTTGGAACTACAGACTGGGAGAAAGATCAAGACGTTGCGATCCGACAATAGCGGCGAGTACACATCAAACCTCTTTCTGTAGTTATGTCGAGATGAGGGCATAAAGACACACTTCATGGTTAGTCATACACTACAGCAGAATAGGGGTGGCAGAGAGATTGAATTGGTCTTTGTTAGAGAAGATCCAATGTTTGTTGGCGCATAGTGGTTTGGAGAAGATCTTTTGGGTTGAGGCACTTTTATATGCGAGCCATCTCATTAACAGACTGCCTTCATCTGCGATTGAGGGGAAACCCCCTATGGAGAAGTGGTCGGGAGAGCCAGCACACGACTATGACCAGCTCAAGGTATTCGGGTGCCCTGCATTTTATCATGTGAGAACAGATAAATTGGAACCTCGAGCTAGGAAGGCCATATTTATAGGATTCAAGCATGGTGTCAAGGGATACAAGCTATGTGATCTAGTTGATAGAAAGATTATGCTGAGTAGGGACATCACATTCGATGAGGCTTCTATCTTAAAGCTTCCCAGCTCTCATCAGGTGGAGAGCGACCCGACAGAGGAGATATCACAGGTGGTAGAGATCGATGTAGCTCCACAGTGTCCCGATAATGTAGTATCCATTAGAGTGTCGACTGAGGTGATGCCATGCGAGCACGATAGTGACACGAAGGATACAGGTATTGATATACAGGATCAAGGATCGACGGCTCAGGTTCAGGATTCTATTATGGTTAGGAGATAGAGGAGACATACGGATGCCAGCACGGTATACCGATACAGTAGTTGCATATGCACTTTCAGTGGAGAGTATTGATGAGTTGGTGCCTACTACATTCAGAGAGGCCGAGCAGAGTTCGGAGGCTGATTTGTGGCAAGTAGCTATGTAGGAGGAGATGGAGTCTCTTCACAAGAATGATATGTGTGAGCTTGTTGAGCTTCCAAAGGGGCGGAAGGCAATTGGTAGCAAGTGCGTATACACAAAGAAGGAGGGCATTGAGAGCACTCCATTGAGGTTCAAAGCTAGGTTGGTTACGAAAGGCTATGCACAGGAGGAAGGTATTGACTATAATGAGGTTATCTCTCCGGTGGTAAAGCATTCTTCGATTCAGATTTTGCTAGCTTTGGTGGCACAGTATGGTTTGGAGTTAGATCAGTTGGATGTGAAGACGATATTTCTTCATGGTGATCTTGATGAAGAAATATATATGACTCAGCCATTGGGATTTTGAGCTGTAAGGAAAGAAAAATTGGTTTGCACATTGAAGAAATCGCTATACGGTTTGAAGCAGTCTCATCGACAGTGGTATATGCGATTCGATGGTTTTATGATTGGTCATTCGTACACTCGGAGCCAGTTTGATCCTTGCATATATTTTTGCCAGTTGAAAGGAGATGCGTACATCTATTTGTTACTTTATGTTGATGACATATTGGTTGCCTCTATTTTCAGATCTGCTATAGATGAGTTGAAGGTACAGCTTTCAAAGGAGTCTGAGATGAAGGATTTGGGTGAGGCGAATCGCATTTTAGGGATGAAGATCGGCAGAGACATGAAGAAGGGCAGAATTTATTTGACACAGGTGGCTTATTTGAAGAAGGTTCTACAGCAATTTTATATTAGCATAGATACGAAGCCAGTTAGTATACCATTGGAAGCCTATTTGAAGCTTTCAGCTGATCTTTCATCGAAGACAGTTAAAGATCGAGAGTTGATGTCAAAAACTCCATATGCGAGCACGGTTAGGAGCTTGATGTAGAAGATGGTATGTACGAGACCAGATTTGTCACAGGCGGTGAGCATGGTTTCGAGATACATGCACGATCCAGGAGTGGGTCATTGGGACACCGTGAGATGGATTTTGAGGTACATTTAAGGTACGCTCAATGTTGGTTTGATTTATGAGCGGGACACTATAGATGGACAGTTATGTATTGGCTACGTTGATTCGGATTATGTCGGGGATTTGGATAAGCGTCGGTCTACAATGGGGTATGTGTTCACTTTGACCCGTGCGCTGGTGTATTGAAGATGCACCTTATAGTCTATGGTGACTTTGTCTATGATGGAGGTAGAGTATATGGTAGTTACGGAGGCTGTGAAGGAGGCTATTTGGCTTTAAGGACTTTTAGAGGAACTTGGTATATCGCAGCGGCCCATCACTATTTATTGTGATAGCATGAGTGCTATCTATTTGGTAAAGAATCAGGTTTTTCATGCGAGGATGAAACACATTAACGTTCATTATCACTTCGTTCGTGATGTTCTTGAAGATGTTAATGTGGAGATTGTGAAGGTCCACACGAAGGATAATCCGGCGGATACGCTCACAAAGGTGGTTCCAAGCAATAAGTTTGATCATTGTAAAGACTTGTTGCACATTCATGATTGTTGAGGTCGTTGGCGACCATTTGGGTGAACTACGTGAAGGCTTGATTCCCTGAGCAAGGGGATACGTAGGGAGTCATTTATGATGCAGCCGATTTAGGAGTAGATACAGACGTTTGGAGTTTGTTCGCATTCTCATTTGGGTTCTCGACTTGTTGTGGATTGAGTCCATTGTCGTGAATTGTTTCACTTCGTACCAGATGCAACAAGGGGGAAATTTGGTTGCTTTGGTGTCGGCTTAGTTTTGGAAGAAACTTCACTGAGATGGAGAATTGTGAACGTGTGGGGACCAGCGGAGGCCACACCCCACGTGAAGTGAATGCGGGGCCACACGCGAATGCGTGAAAACACGTGGGGGGATAATCGTTTCCCAGTTTCAAATTTTTAATAGATTCAAGCCTAGTTCTGCTATAAATAGGAACTCTTTCCCCTAGGGCTTTGTAGCAAGTACAGAGGGTGAAAATTCGTGTGCGGCTATACAAGCTTGGAGAAAAACACAGTCGCTTTTGTGAATAAAAAGGTGATTTTGAGCTGTTCTTTTTTAGGGTTTTGAGCATCCATTGGTGGAGAAATTTGTTAGAGGAGAAGAGATTGTTTGAGGGTATAATTTGTAAGATCTTGTGAGATTGTAAACCCTATGTGTATTTTCTTTCTCTCTATTAGTAGATCTCCCACCTCCTTTCCCCGTAGACGTAGGCAATTTGTCGAACCATGTAAAATTTATTTATCTCGCTGTTTGTGTGATTTGTAATAGCTTATTTAAGTTCCCTCGACAAGTCAGTCCTAGAACCGATGAGAGGAAGAGCTGATATCCCACTTTGTTGAGATATTTTGCTTTTGGTTCTTGTTTCTTTGGTGAAACAAAAATTTCTATTGTGATCTTACTCTCTTGTTATGTCGAGGTGCTGCCAAAATTTTCGCTGCGCACAACAATCTGTACACATAATCATACCCTATCATATTTAAATATATAGTGAAATTGTAACAGAGATTGATACACATATATTCTTGGATACATATACTTTTTTCACCTCTGCTGTACTTCTTTTCACCTCCGCTCTTGAATCCATTTTTGTGCAAGCCTTTAACTCACCATCAACTTTGATCAAGATGTACGATGATCATGAGTTGTTGGTCGGGAGCCAAAACAAACCTCCACCTCCGCACTAATTAAAATAGAAAATCTGACCAAATTCACAAATGTTCTTCTTGAATGACTATGGGTGCCAAGAGACAATAATTAGGGTGAATTTCAAGAAATTACCCTTGAATTTGGGATAACTCCCTTAACTTTCAAAATATAACAAAACACTCCCTAAGTTTTGAAGTTCTTAGAATATCCCCTTCAACTTTAAACATTTTTAGAAAAATCCCTTAATGGTGTTGACTACAATTTGCACATGAATGGGTAAAATTATGCCTGGGGATATTTTTTCCAGCAAAAATTTTGGTTCACACTTTTAGGGTTTTTATTATGAAGAGGGTTTCTTGAGAACCCCAAAACTTAAATGGAGGTTTTGTGATATTCTAAAAGTTAAAGGGGTTATCTAAGAAATCCCTAGGGGCCTTTGTGAATTTTACCTTAATTTTTAGGCCATGTTAGATCTGCCTCCGACTGCAGATCTACCCAATTTACACGATCTATCACATAAGATGGCTGCTAAATCTTGACTTGAATCACAATCGCGTAGATGGTTATGATTAAAATTTACTTCGTCTGGATATCATAGTGTTTTTCTTATTTTTATAGTGTTTTGGCCAAAAACAAAACAACATGTGTTTGGAAATTATGATGTTTTTTTTAGCAAAATCATCCTCAAACCAAAAACACATACTTATTTCAAAGCATCTTTTAGACGTTTTAAGTTTGGTGTTTTGATTTTAAGTTTGATGTGTTAATATGATATCTAACATATTATATAAAATCTAATTAATATATAGTTATTATCAACATGCTTACTATATTATATTATATTATACTATATGTTGATGGTTAATATGATCACACAGTCAGTTAGATCTAGACTATGATCGATTTGTTCAGTATCGAGGAGGGTCCACTTCCTTTTCTGACTTTATGTCTAGTTCTTTGAGTTAGGTATCTGAAGGATCTGTACGAATAGAAAATACGTAAGAGGATGGAGTTTGATTCCCTCGTGGTTCCTCGAACGATCAAGTTAGCTGATGACTTGAGTGGAGTAAAGGAAGAACTGTGTGTTCTTGTAATAGTGCAGTATGGGCGTTCGAGGATCTGATTTGTGAATCCTCTCAATGTTAGAATAGTACCTGTATTTATACTAAGGAGGCAAGGGCAAATTGGTCACTTCGACTGAGAGCAGGAAGGCGGTGGCAAAGTGTAGGATGATGGCCACGTCGGTACTTACTTTACAGGTGTCGACCAACGAGTGGAGGAAAGGTCGCTTTGACATTAAATAGGAAAAGATTAGTGGCATGGAAGGGCCCACGTGGTCCGATGAGTCATGAAAACCATTTGAACTAGATCGACGATGGCGCATGTTCTATATTAAATGCGATTTTGACACGTTGTTATAGAAATAGGGGCTCAAGACTAAAATAGTTCTTTAGCTTCACCGAGAAGTAACACCTTTTGAGCTGACTTTGTAACCGCCTTACAAGTGGACGAGTGGACTCGCAACGAGTTTTTCAATAAAGGGAGGTCGACTAGCATCACCTTTCATGTCGACTAACACCGCCTTTCGTGTCGACACTGAGGGGCGTCGTCTTATCCTGTCGGCTGAGTTGTCAGCCTTGATTGTCTCTAGTCACTAAGAAAACTGTAGCCTAGCATGTCTGTAGGCATATAAAATTGCTTATAGGTCCCTTAGCTCAGCTCGGCACAAACCGACAAACCAACGAGGCAACGAGATTGACTAATCGCACGCAAGCAACGGAATACGTCCATTCGCGTGCGGGATCAAGCCAAGTGTTCAAAGAGTCAACGAGTCATCCAACCAAGGGCATACTCGGACGAATCACGATCGAATCAAGATCGGTTTCGGACTCGAACTCAGAAGTGGATTTACTGCCTAATCGGGATCCGGATTTACTGCCAAATCAGGTCAACAAATCGAATCCGAACCTATCAACCGCAGAACCGGAAAACGGGCACAAAGAGGCAAAACGACAAACACCTGGAGGTCGGCTCACCGAGCCACCAAGGAGGCTCAGTGGCCGAGCCACCAAGTGGTGGCTCGGCCGAGCCACCTAGGTGGCTCACCGAGCCACCTTGTGGTGGCTCGGCGGCCACCAAGGTGGCTCGGCCACCACCGAGCCACCAAGAGGTGGCTCGGTGGCCGAGCCACCAAGGTGGCCGGCCGAGCCACCTCTTGGTGGCTCGGCATGAGCCGAGCCACCTTGAGGTGGCCTACACGATCACACTCCGGATCTAAGCTTGGTTCTTAGATCCCGAGATTCGAGCGGTTGTTTCCTTGGTGAAACAATCCCTCCCGGCTATTATTCCCTTGGTGGAATATTACCCGTCATATCGTGTAGATCCGACCGGATCGAGATCACGCGGTGGTCCACGGCAAATAACCCCGGCGCAGGCAAAGAACCCACCAAAGCGAGCGACCGCAAAACAGGAGCTCGCGATTAGTTCGACAAATAAGGAAAATTGTAATCTTTACTTTGTTTTCTTTGATTTTTCATTGTAACCGGATCTTATAAAAAGACCGGATCTTTGTAACGCATAAAGTTGTTAACTGAGATAGCAATGATATCAACAATGAAGAAAGCTACGATTTTTCCCGCGAACAATCTGGCGACCACAGTGGGAGCCAACAGCTTTACTGCCGAAGCTGTCGCGTCGCAGCCGCGGATCCCGATCCCGGTCGAGGAGGAGGTCGAGTACGAATTCGACCAACAAAAGTTCGAGGAGTATCTGTCATCCTCGTCCGAATCCACCTCCCCTCGCAAGTCCAAGTCTCCAAAGCTCTCTTCCAAGAGAAAACTTCGTTGGTACGAAGAAGTTGAAGCTGCCAACGAAGATCTCGCCCCGTTTGATGCCGAAGCTGCATCGGGTGAGATCTCTCCTTCCAACCAGGTCAGATCTGCTCTGGCCGAATCTTCCGTTGCCGAGGGCGTAGTGACTCTCTCAAAGAGAGCCCGCCAAAGGCAACGTCAGCGCCTTGCGAAACAAATCGCAAAGGCAATGGAATCTGTGGACGGGATCCGTTACAACACGGATCTGAAGAACAGAAGAGGCGAACGACCTCAACAACCAATGAATGGCAACTCCTCCAAGCCACCAACGAACGAATGGATCCGTGTCAAACGGAACCGTTCAACGCTGGAGGATCGCATTCAGAAGCGCCGCGCACTCTCAGCACAAGCACGAGCTCAAGTTCAAGAAGCCCGTAGAAGGTGGCAGAATGGAGTAGCCAAGAAATCACCACTAACTCACAAAATATGGAGGCCAAAGTCCAAAGTGGTGAGTCAGGCCGAGGATCGACCTTTACAGCCTTCAAAACGAGTTCAACCTCCCGAACCATCCCGAGGAAGGAGGTCAATCTTGGAGCGCCTCGGTCCAATTCCCGACGAGCGCAACGAAGTCCATGAACGCTCGGGCCCGATGAAGAGGCTCCGAACTAATCAACATGCTGGGGGTCGACACAACCCTCAACATGACAAAGAGTTTACGGCACCCAAGCGCACTACCTTGCGCATCGAAGTTCGGGAGCCCGCTGAGAATTCATGTCTACAAAGGCGTGTTTCGAGGCGAGTGACTCTCGGAAGTCCAAATAAGGCAGTTTGCTCTCAGAAGGAAACGTTGTCATCCGAGGATGATAACGTTATACCTGGGAAATCATGCCAACACGCGATAGGTTACTCCGATCAAATGGACGAGTTGTACTATCGTGCTGGGGGTACGAACAAAACAAGAAAAAGAAGCCCTCAAGGGCTCGAAACTCAGTGCCCATGTGCCAAGCTCATTCGGGTAGTACTGTCTCAATGCAACTGCATCAAGGGAGTCCCCGAGAGAATTTCAGTGTTCGAAAGGCTCGGCACCGAAACGCCAAAACCAAGGCATAGGCGCTTCCGGCAAAGAAGAACAGTGGTTAAGGATGGAGAATTTCCGAAGGTCACCGCCAACATGACCAGCAAAGAGACATCGACACAGATTGATCTCAAATCGTTTCTGGAAGCGTCCCGGCGTGTAACCCGTCTGCAGTCCGGAGCCATCGCACGAGGAACTTATGGTAGGGTTCGGATAAGATTGCCTTCGGAAGATGAAGAATCGGATTCCTGCTCTGCTGTCGCATCGGACAATACAGTGTCCAGCGAAGGACAACCCCGCGAGTCATTCATGATAGGCGCGGAAGAAATGGCCAAAATGCTTGAAGACGCTTTGGCTAAGCAGAAAGAAAGTTTTAAATTCGAGATGGAGACGGCCATGCAGCAGATGAGAGAGATGCATGAACAGCAAATCCAAGCATTCAGGAACCAACAAGGTGAACCAAGCCACCGTAACCAGGTTGCTCAGGAAAAGGAGCACGCGGATGGGGATGAAGCTCACAATGCCAATAACCCTCCCATCAATGCAGGGGGTGGTAGTGAGGATGCCAACGGGGATACAAGTGAAGACTTGAAGATCAAAAGCCTCGAGAGTAAAATCAATACGTTGCTGTCTGCTCAAGAGGTAAAGAAAACGGGCATTCCTTGTCCATACCCGAGGGAATGGGAATCAATCCCCTATCCGGCGAAGTTTAGTCTAATCAACTTCACGCCGTTCGATGGAAGGGGTTCCCCCACCCAGCATTTGATTTATTTCAAATCGCACCTGGGTGCTATCTCTGGGAACGAGCCTCTGATGGTGCGGTCATTCGTCGGCACTCTTCGCGGAGCTGCCTTCGATTGGTATCGTCGCCTCAAGCCAGGAAGCGTGAACAGCTGGGATGACATGGAGACGAAGTTCCTTGCAAATTTCTTCGACGACGACACCGAGATCTCTATCGGATCGTTGCTCGACGAGAAACAAAAAGACGGGGAGTTAGTCGACACCTTCGTCAAAAGGTTCCGGAACAAGGCGATGAATTGCCGGGACCCGATCACCGAGGAATTCATTCTCCAGACTTGCCACAACAACCTCGCATTGGACGTATTGGAGGCAATGGGGACAGCACCGTCTGACACTTGGAAGGATCTGAAGGTGCGCGGTGAACAAGCCGAACGCTTCCTTAAAAGGAAGAAGGCCGAAAGGAACCAACCGACGGTTAATCTGCTGGACTCAAACTTCGCTTCCCGTGGTAAGGGCAAAGCACCTGCAGCTGCTGGTGGTGCTAATCAAGCGTCACAACAGCAATCCCGAAGGCAGCAGAAGACTTCGGGTCCGAGACTCCAGAGAGAGTATTCCTTCAAGGACGAAGACGTTCCAACCATCTTCGAATCGCTCCTCGAAGGCAACAAGATCAAGCTACCACCTATCACGAATCAGGAGGAAGCTGATAACACTACGGACCCAAAGTACTGTGCATACCACAGAAGGGTTGTTCATCCCACCAAGGATTGCTTTGCTCTCAGGAATAGCATTCAGACCTTGGTCGAAGCCGGCGTTATAACGCTAAGGTAAGCCAAATAAAAACGGCAAAACTCCGACCGGTATAAGAGTATAAACTGCTTCCTGACACTCCAAAGAGTATACGAGTATAAACTGTTTCTCAATCCTCCGACCGGTATAAGAGGTTAAACTACTCCCTGATACTCCAATAGGTATATGAGTCTAAACTGTTTCCCCACTTTTGACGGGAAGTTCCTGGAGAATATTAAGCTAATATTCTTAAGGATAACCCGGTTAGGTAACTGATAATAATGTCCGAACCAGTTCCGCAGACGAAACTGGGGGTGGGCGATTTATGTAACGGGAAGTTCCCAAAACCACAACAATGTAATGAATAAGAACTCCCATTCAAATTCTCACCACGTCTGTGCACTCAACACTCTCTCTGTTAGAGTCCGGACGTAAAGTTCCCAATTGGTCAAACCTTCTTACAGTTAGGACCACAGTCAAAATCCCCTCTCGATTCCCCCAATGAACGAGAGGTCCACAAATCGAGCGATCAAACCTTCCTACAGTTAGGATCGTCTTAAACCTTCCATTCGGTCAAACCTTTCTACAGTTAGGACCAAAACCAAAAACCCCTCTCGATTCCTCCAATGAACGAGAGGTCCACTTTCAAATCGAGTGATCAAACATTCCTACAGTTAGGGTCACCTCAAACTCCTGTTTGGCCAAACCTTCCTACAGTTAGGGTCAAAACCATAATTCACTCTCGATAAACGAGAAATTCATCTTTAGTTCAGTAATCAAACCTTCCGACAGTTAGGGTTATCCGAATCTTTTCGATTCTCGGAGTGGAGATCCCACTCTCAATTTCACATTTCCGGATTCTGGGGGTGGAGATCCCACCTCGAGTTTCCTTTCCAGTTGAAGATAGAATATAAAATTCTTCTTTTCAACATCGGGAGATAGAATATAAAATTCTTCCTCTCCCATTTCGGGTTCGTCTTTGCCCCAAGAGAAGACACCATCTTATTCAACTCCCAAAATCTGTGCCTCACGGGTACAGGGAAGTTTATCCCGAATCCTAAGCAGGGATAAGTCTGCGCCTAACACGTGCTGCCGGGTTAGTCTTTTTCTGTACAAAAAGACACCAGGGTTCGATTCTAGGGTATTCTATCCTGAAACCTAAGCAAGGATAAGTCTGTGCCTAACCCGCGCTGCCGGTTAGTTCTTAACCGTTGAAAAGAACATCCGTCCACATATTCAACATTGTGGCAGGTTGTTATTAATAACACCAAAATCCATGCCTTACACGCATGGGGAATTTCATCCTGAATCCTAAGAAAGGATATGCCGACGCCTAACACGCGTCGCCGGTTTAGTCTTTTACCGATTGAAAAAGACACCAGAGTTTGATTCTGGGGTATCTCATCCCGAAGCCTAAGTAGGGATAAGTCAACGCCTAACACGCGTCGCCAGGTAGTCTATTCCCGTGAGAAAGACGAAGTCTACGTATTCAATATCGTAACACTAAGAGCGTTAACTCTCTTAACACAACGTTACATGCGGAACGGATTTCGACAATCCGCATGCTAGCCCGACTCAAACGGTAGTCGGTAAAGGCTAATCAAACCCGTTGAAGGCTGGGGGTTAGCCAAAAACCCTAAAGTCAATGCCTAACACGCGTCGCCGGGTAGTCTATTCCCGTGAGAAAGACGAAGTCTACGTATTCAATATCGTAGCACTAAGAGCGTTAACTCTCTTAGCACAACGTCACATGCTGAACGGATTTAATAATCCGCATGTCAAACGGTAGTCGGTAAAGGCTTCTCAAACCCGTTGATGGCTGAGGGTTTGCCAAAAATCCTATAAATACGGGGTCACTGACGCATCAGCTTCATTAGTTGGTCTCGTGACCTGAGCATCCAAAGGCGTTCGAAACCCTAGGGTTAACGCCGGTCAACGTGTAACCCTAGGTCAACGCCAGTCAACGCGTTGCGAGCAAAAGTTCAACATACGACGTTCGAAACCCCAAGGTCAATGCCAGACAACGCGTAACCCTAGGTCAACGCCAGTCAATGCGTTGCGAGCAAAAATTCAACGTACGACGTTCAAAACCCTAAGGTCAACGCCGGACAACGCGTAACCCTAGGTCAACGCCTATCAATGCGTTACAATGAAAGAACTAATACTCCGAAAAGTATACGAGTATAAACTGCTTCTTAGATACTCCGAAAAGTATACGAGTTTAAACTGCTTCTTAAATACTCCAATAAGGTATATGAGTATAAACTATTCCCTATTTCTTGGTTGAGAAGTTCCTGGAGAATGTTTTTATAAACATTCTTAAGGATAACTCAACAACACGACGCCGGACAACGCGTTGCAGATAAAGACTCGACGCCAACAATCGATGGTCAGCTAAATCAGGAACCGACTTCAAAGTTCAAAATTCCGACAACGGTCAGACAATAAATGCAGCACCGGAACTCTTACAGCCATTCGACAAAGCACCGAATAGCCTGGAAGATTAAAGGAATCAAGAACGGAAGTCATTCCAAGGTCCCATTACACCGACTGAAGGTTGGGACAAGCATATCCAAAGTATTCCAGACTCTTCTATAAAAGAACGAGACTGAAATACTTTGGAGGGGGTATCTGTAGGCATATAAAATTGCTTATAAGTCCCTTAGCTCAGCTCGGCACAAACCGACAAACCAACGAGGCAACGAGATTGACTAATCGCACGCAAGCAACGGAATACGTCCATTCGCGTGCGGGATCAAGCCAAGTGTTCGAAGAGTCAACGAGTCATCCAACCAAGGGCATACTCGGACGAATCACGATCGAATCAAGATCGGTTTCAGACTCAAATTCAGAAGTGGATTTACTGCCTAATCGGGATCCGGATTTACTGCCAAATCAGGTCAACGAATCAAGTCTGGATAAATCAACCACAAAATCGAATCCGAACCTATCAACCGCAGAACCGGAAAACACTGGAAAAGCCCCACCGCAGCGCGGATTTCCCCAAGTTCAAGAATCCTCCGAAGGATCGTATCGGTGCTCTACCCGAGAATCGAGGAAAAGCACTTGTCAAAGGGAGCTGGAGATCGCTGAAGGAGTTTCAAGCCAACACCCAGACCGGGAGTCGTACACGACCTCTTAACAAATCGATCTCTGCAACGACCAGCTCGGCGGTGCGTACAAAGGACCAAGAGCCCATTAAGGTTTCACCCTCACAAAGGAGTGATTCCAAACGTGCGACTCTTACAGTCCCCGGCTATTATTTCCTTGGTGAAATAATACCCGTTGTACTGCGTAGATCCGACCGGATCTAGATCGCGCGGTGGTCCACGGCAAACAACCCCGGCGCAGGCAAAGAACCCACAAAGCGAGCGACCGCAAAACAGGAGCTCGCGATTCGTTCGACAAACAAGGAAACAAAGTTGTAATTTTCATTTCTTTTCAATTTGATTTTCGTTGTAACCGGATCTTATAAAAAGACCGGATCTTTGTAATCGATAGACTATTACAAGAGTGTACAATGGAATCATTAATGAAGAAAGCAACAATTTTTCCCGCGAACAATGTCGAAGTAGACTTGTCAACTACTTGAGTTTAAATTGTATTTTGATGAAAATGGGAACACTATAGTAGTTGGCCATTTTCGCTTGGAGTCGACGTTAGTCGGGTCCGAGTAAAATATAATAATAAGGAATAATTTCGGACAGACGTGGGTGCTTTGAATAAAAACTAAAAAGTCACTTCAAAAAAGCGATGTGGCTGATGTCACCACACGCCAGTTTTACAGTTACAACCCTGCTTTTTGATAGATTGCGGGTTGTTCAAGGTAAGTGGGCTGCGCTTCGATCTTTGAGGGCACTTTGAATTCCGAAGATAAATCCTAGCCGTGGGATACAGCTAGACCCAACTATTCGAATTCTGACAGTTGTAAAGTTGGCAGCCTCTATATATATAGGAATAGGGCTATTAGAGGCGGCTATTGTCTTTTGAAATCCTCTCCAGCCTCTATATATATAGGAATAGGGCTATTAGAGGCGGCTATTGTCTTTTGAAATCCTCTCCAGAGTAATTGTTCATCTTCTCCACTCATTTTTTTCTCCTTCGCTTATTTCTTCTAGCGATCAACTCTTCAATCTTCAATGGCTTCCGAACTAGTTGATCGTCGGGTTTTTTGGAAACATTCACTCTAAAGAGACTTTGTCATAGATGAAGACAATGTCCAGAAGGTTTGATATTCCCGAAGCGTATGATTTGTTCACTCTAACAAGGTCAGGATCCATATTCGACCATGCACCAGAATGGAATCCGCTTTATGTAAGGCATCTGGAGTGCGGTTTGAGATTGCCCTTACACTCTTTTCTAAAACAAATGTTTGAGGCATTAGAGGTATCGCCCGTGCGGATAAAACCAAATGCCATTGCTATTTCGGTGACATTCGTGGTGATCTACCATTGGTTGGGGATCAAACCCTCTCTAAAAGTCTTCGGCCAGTTGGTGGCTGTGAAAGTGAATCAAAAGGAGCCTCACTTCCATTTTCAGATGGTGAGGGAGTTCGGGCTAGTTACTGGCCTTCCAGATTCGCATAAGGATTGGAAGGAGAAATTTGTGTGGGTCGTGGGGGACGACCTAGAGATGGGCTGTTTTGACTGGCCTGAAATAAAGAAGGACTCGCTCACAGGGGGTGCGCTGTCTGCCAATGAAAAGGCTGAACTCGATCTGATTAAGACTTACGTAGGCTCCTATCAATTCGAATATCTGCTTGATAAATCAGTCCTGTGGTTCGTCAGTGTGTCGAATAAGCCTTTCACTGACCCATATTATGACAGAGCCTCGGCTCTTATCACATGGTTAGGGGAGGCAACCGTGACGCCTTCGGTTCCTCCAGTCAATCCACAAAAGGAGCTGCTTACTAGGCCAGCCAAGTGCCTTCGTTGAGACTTTCCTCCTATGTAGGCAGAGATGGCCGAAGAGGAGGCTATTCCCTCCCTCATCCATAGAAGGAGGATAAGGGATGCGGAAAAGGCGCCTCCGGCGACGGAAAAAATGATCGAGGCCAATGTCGTCCACTTTGACGAACCGGGGGATGGATCGTCCTCTAGAGAATCAACCAAGGCTTCTCGAGGAGAGGGAGCCGAGGGAAGAG
>NC_033795.1:49618537-49619566 GCF_001876935.1 Asparagus officinalis
CCGTGAGTCGACTTAATGCGGGAAGGAACCGGTTCAAGAGAAGGATACGTGGCCTTCCGTCAGACTGAAATATCATTTTCCCATAAGGTTGGCAATGTGGGGGAGGCAGAATGGGACAAGATGAGGATGTGCCTCATCGGGCTCTCCTCCGTCGATATGGGCATGAGCCCGAGCCAGAATTTTGCTTCGAGGCCTGATGCCATCTTGACGCTCGAGGGACCATTCTTGGGTCTCGTCGAATCCAATCAATGGCGGTCGACCATTTCCTTCTCCCCGGAGATGAGAAATATTTTGAGGGAGTTCCCAACATTGGTCTCCATCATGCCCTTCGAAGGTACTTCATCCAAGGCGCTTTGTTGGAGAAGGAGTTATACGGTCATATGGAGCGCGTTTGGATCGAATATCATAAGCTTCTTAAGGAAGTTACTATTATGAGGGCTGGTGGAGGAGTCAACTCACGGCAGGCTACTAAAGAGTTAGCCCCAAGCACTCCTGAAGTCAACATGCTTAGACGATAGTTGGAGAAGAGCCAGATGAAGGCTAAAAGAATGGAGGAGGCTCTTCAAGAGAGAGATCATGCTGAGGCGTTGGCTAAAACGGAGAAGGAGGCGGTGGTATATGCAAGGTGTCAACTGGATGAGGAACGTGTAACGCTCGCCAAGCTCCGAGAAGAGGTCGTCCACCTCAAGTCTAAGCCTTATTGCCAAGAGATTATTGACGACTATCACCAAAGCTTAGCTGGAAGTGGCGTTAGCTTGTAAGGCAGGGTATGACTACCTCTCGGCCCAGCTTCCAGCCGAGATAAAGAACCCTCCCGATCGCTTTCACTATCCCTCGGTGGTTGCCAACTGACTGTGTGATCATATTAACCATCAACACTATACTATACTATATTATACTATACTACCTTATGGTTAATCTAATATATTAATAATATTTATTAAATAATATAAAATATATTAATAATTAAAATATCTTATATAATAATATAATAACATCTTAATAAAAATATTTAATATAAATAGAAAT
>NC_033795.1:49619588-49726225 GCF_001876935.1 Asparagus officinalis
ATTATTGATAATAAATAATTATATGATAATAATATAATAATATACTATACAATATTATAATCACTATAGTATTATTAATTTTTTAATAAATGATGTGTAATAAATTAATAAGTATAAAATGTTATATAATAGTATCATATTTAGTAATAAAACAATAATAGAATAATAATATGATAATGATATATTATATAGCATGTATTATATAGTACATGTAATATAATATATATTAATTTATTAATAATATACTACTAATAAAATAATATTAATATTATAAATAAAATTATATTATATTAATAATAGTATAATATTATTTAATAATAAATAATATTATTTCTAAAATATTATATAATATATAGCAATAAAAAATTGATACACCAAAATAATTAAATTTATTTTTATTTGAAAATAATATGTAATAATTATAAAATAATATAATATATGAAAGTACAATATAATAATATAATATAATATAATACATTAAAGTACAATATAATACATTATACAATATATTTAATACTAATATTATGATGCGTCAAACAAGTGTTTATCAAAAACATTCAGCATGGTGTTTTGCAAATACTTTAGGGGGAAAACATAACACCATGGTGTTTTTTTACAAAAACACAACAAGAAAAACATCATAATATCCAAACAAAGCCCTAGTTTCTTCATTGCGTTTTGGGTATCATAGACATGATCCAAATCCCACGTTTACCATTGTTAGGGATACATCAATTTTTGTTCTCAATCTAAGTTGCTGTCTCTTCTAACTTTGCTCCAAATAAAAGATTGTGTTGTTTTCTTATCCCATTCCCATGACTTACTGCGTACTTCATGCAAATTATTCCTTTGCCTTTGTGTGACCACTCTTCCAACGGCTACGATCGATAGAAACAATAATATTGCTTGCAAGACATTTTTCAACGACTCAGAGAAATAAACTTTAGCATAATGTAATATTAAAACCATTTTAATTCAGTTGCTCATCGTAGTGTTTTTATAACTTCATATCCCTTTGTTTATGCTTGAGTAAACCAAGCTCAACAAACCCTATCACCAACAACTGATCACAACTTGCTCCCCTTTTCACTCCTCGTCAAATTTGCGTATTTCTGTAAATTCTAAGTCTAGCTATTTTTAGATGGTCTAATTAGTACTTGTTTGTAAACTTTCGTGCAAGCAAAACAAAATCTGTGTAAGTAGTAGAAGGATGCATACCATGGTGATGTTTGGTATAGTTGGCGCATCTTCATTTTCCTACAATATTGTAGAGTAAAATGTGAAAAATATATGTGAGAGTGAAAAAAAGTAGCATTTGTTTTTTTATATGGACTACTATAATTACTAGTATAGTGCACATGCATTGCACGAGATCAAAAAGAGTTGTTTAATATGACAAATGGAAATGTCAGAGATGAAATTATGCCCATTGATATGGACAAAAAGATTTGTTTTGTAAGGACAAAAAGAGTTGTTCGAGTTGATATGCCAATTTTGTTGAAATTTTTTTTACTTGCACAAAGAAGAGGAAGAATCTGAAGTATATTTCTAGCTGATAATTATTTATACAACAATATTTGAAAATTTCTCCTGTTTCAAAGGTTACATTGGCAAACTTATGCAGCGACCAAAGTCTCAATTGTGACTTTACCAATAAATTGCCTTTAAGGCCATGTTTGAAATAGAGATTTTTTAATCTCAAGATTAATTTAACTCGCTATAGTCCGATCATAAAATAGTCCAGCGAATTATAGTGAGTTAAAATTTTAATGATATGTTTGGTTCAGTTTGTTATTAAAACCTCTAATACCTATGTCATGTTTGAGAAATTATCAATATAAGGGTATAAGATTATAATATAACAGTAAATGTCCACAATACCCTCTAAATATAAGCAAAGTATTTTCAGGAATTTATTTGTAATTTTTAGATTTTTAGGGGATTGTTTGTAATTTTATATTTCTAAAGTGGATGTTCTAAATTTTCATATTTTTAAGGTTTTTTTATAATTTTCCAAACTTTAAAGTAGT
This sequence comes from Asparagus officinalis, assembly GCF_001876935.1. Classification (NCBI taxonomy): domain Eukaryota; kingdom Viridiplantae; phylum Streptophyta; class Magnoliopsida; order Asparagales; family Asparagaceae; genus Asparagus; species Asparagus officinalis. The sequence goes on from NC_033795.1 coordinate 49,621,619, forward strand.
TGTTTGTAATTATTGAAGTTGTTAGGATTTGTTTGTAACATTTGAAATTCAGAGGGTTGTTTGCAATTTTCATATTTTAAGGGGGTTATTTGTAGTTTTCAAAATTTTTGGAGGGTTGTTTGTTATTTTAAAAATTTTAAGTATTATTTGAAATTTGCAGATTTTGTAGAGGGTTGTCGCAAATCAATTTTTATAGGGGCTACCGTAAATTTTTTATTTTCAATTATTTCTTTGTAGTTTTTAGATTTTTTAATAAGTTGCTTGTGATTTTTAGATTCTTTTGAGGTTCTTTGTAATTTTTGAGTTCTTTAGGGGCTGTGTTGTAATTTTTAGTATTTTCATTTACGCAAAAGATATTTCCAAATATCAAGGGAATAACAAATATCTAGATTTTTTTTTTTTTTTTTTGGTGGTACATGCAATCAAAATGGGGATACGCAAACGGGATGATCTATTATGCAATTTAAGTGGATAAGGCAAATAATTGAGAACGAAAGATCTTGATAACTTTTAGAAAGTTAAGGGGTGATGATGTTATTTTAGATCTAATTCCGAATGGTAAATAGTCCTGAGACTATAACAAAACCCCTTCTCCCTCATTATTTAGTCTTAAGGCGCTGGACAATTTCATTTTAATGGTCTAAATAGTCCCAACTATTATCCCCTAAAAATTTAAACCAAACATATTACTATTTTATTTTAAAGGATAAAAGGTTATTAACCCAAAATTATACCAACAAATTTTAGGATAAGTTCTAATTTTATAATTAAAAAACCGACAAATATACTTATAGTTCTAACTACTTGTTTTTAATTTCATATAGTCCATTGAAATGAAGCAGTACGATTCCACAACTACAAATAGATAAAATTATAACCTTCACGCAACTTATTATAAGATACCTGCATGAAGTAGTACAATTCCACAACTACAAAATGGATATTTATTATAACCTTCTGTACAAATCCACAAATACAAATAGATTTTCATTATAACCTTTACCCATTGATACTCACCGAATTATAACAGCACATGAAAAAAGAAAAAAACATACGAACACTAGTAAAAAAGAGGGCATTGGCGACGGGAAAATCCGTCACTAATGCTCCCAAAAAACCATCACCAATACACATTGGTGATGGTACAGGATCCGACGCTAATAAATCCGTCGCCAATACGTATTGGTGACGGGACGGTCGCACGTTTCTGTCGCCAATTTAGGCTTTGGCTTACGAGGAAACCCGTCGCCAAAGCTTATTGGCGACGGGGCAATCCGTTGCTAATGTTTAAAACATTGGCGACGGGAAGCCCATCGCCAATGAGTATTGGCGACGACTTGTATGTTGCTAATGTTTTAAACATTAGCGACAGATAGCCCCGTCGCCAATACGCAATGTACATATGCACGTAAAAAAAGAAAATTTTTTCTGGTAGCCTCCCAGACGGGAATACACATATAGTCTGTATCCACGTCAATCCAATGACAATATTTAACAATATATCATAAAATCAACCATGATATACATTCATATTCCAAATGAATATTCATCCATCATCATCCACCAACCCATAATATCGAACAATACTCATCCAATAATCACAGTCATAACACATCTCGCATGCTCAAACAATATTCATTCACTAAGCAATAAAATCACAAATATCATACATGTAGATAAAATTCAAAAGTCATAACATGTCTTAACATAATCTAAAACTACATAAATATAAGAAAAAGTCTCACTCACTCCTCGTCACTGTCGTTGTCGGCATCTCTATTATTAGCGTCGTCTGCATTAGAACGCCGTATCGTACTGCTGCTCCTTATGGGAGTACCTCCTCTAACCTAAAAAGAGTGCCACTCAACATAAGAGTATATATATTCCAATAAAATTATAATAAATACATATATGTCATGTCATATATACCTCTCCACCACCATGAACTCCATGCTCCGCAAGCACAAACTTAGTGATAGCTACGTATATCAACTCGGGAAGACTCTCCTTCAAGGATGGACACTCAATGAGGCGCTGTGCAACATCCCAAGTTGATTGTGCAGCCCTAGCTCGCGTGTAACAATGGAAAGAAGCCATGGAGGGTTGAAAATTGTCCAATAAATACTGTCCAACTTTACCCACAACATACGATGTCTCACATGGTCGCTTCGAGGTCATGGACGAGTCGCTATGCATAGTCCTACTAGTGGTGAATGTTCTAACTTTAGCACTTAATAAAGGCACTCTCCCTTTCTTAATTGGTCTAGAACCATAAGCTCCATCAGCAATTTTCCTCCATTTCTCTCCAGTCATGTGATTAGGATCCATAGGAGTGTCCTCTATGCCCTTAGACTGGGATAAGACAAAGTCTTGCAAAGCTTCAAGCGCCGTCTGAATACCATATAGCAATAAAAATAAATAAATTGTGAATTCTAATTAGAAATACTTGTGTGTAAATATGAAACTAAGCTTATACTTATATGCATATCCTTAATTTTTGTCATCTTTTCCTCTTTATCATAGCCATCGGGTGGTATATAAAACCTTTTAGCAATAAGAGTTGGCGGCATAGTCAATGCATCTTGTGAATAATCAAACTTCAAGTTAATTCAAGTAATGTATGAAACTAATAACATGAGTTGAGTTTTAATATTTTGATCTTATCGGATTTTCACACAAATATTTATGCTCAATCCAAGAGTAGGGAGTAGCTCCCAGAAAGTGATCATATAGCTCTGCACAGCGATTATCCGATGCTATCGAGCATTTATCCTTCAAAATAAAGTAATTTTTTAGTATATGCGGTGGTCATCCAATTATAAGGAGGAACCCTCTTATCAAGCTGATGAATCCACTTCCAATCAATGGTTATTTCTGTAAAGTATTTATTCTTGAGTTTACTCCTCCACCCACGAAGCATCTTGCTCGCTCTACTCATTACGTAATCCCAAGAGTCCGGGTTGTCATCAAGGCAATAGTGATCCTGCAAATTAGATGTGTAAAAAACATACACTATTAAAAAATCAAATAAATATTTATTGAAAAAAGAAATATAATAAATAATTACCATGAGCCTCTCACATATCTTCTTTATACCATTCCATTATTGTTCATCAAAATTATGAACAATGTTTATGTAGTATGGGTCTCTGATTAAACAGTCGATCAAATTATTAAATCTGACAGCGTAATCTCCAACAAGAATGTTGCACATCCACTCGATCCAAAATGGCCCGATAACTTTGAGAATGTACCTTGGTTTGTTAATCACTGACATGCCTACCGGCCATCTCATAGTCCTTATTCCCTACAAAGACAAAGAGAGAAATAATTTTTTTATAAATTTTAATAATTAAATAACGATGAAATCTCAATAGTTTACATTATATTATTACCCATTTCTCTCAACTGATCTGACATTACCATTTTTAGTCTCTGCTTTATTATATAATTCTTCTTTTTAATGTCATCTCTCCTCCTTTTATAGTTCCTCTTGTATTTCTTTGCAATGTGATAGCTTTTTATGGTACGGGGATGCAATTTACTGCTTCGGTCCATGGACGGAGAAATTCAATCTTCGACTGAGAAGATCCCACCAAAGACTCGTGTTGGATCTCGTCATCACCAGATCCATCACGAGCATTGTCTGCAATATAAAATGTGAAATAAATATTTATATGGAACATAAAATATCCATAGACTTTGAAATTAATACCTAGATCAGGCGATGAATCCCGATGATGAGGTGAACTTATAGGAGATGCATGTGTATATGTCCCTGAAATATCTAAGAAAGTAATAAATATGATATGAATAAATAAGTTCCTTCATTAACTTAATAAAATTAAATAAATTAATACCTTCAACGGGTGAGGATCCATGTAGAGATAATGGACTACGAGAAGGTCGTGAGGACATTCCTTCATAAATAAATAAAATTATAAATGCGAAGTATGTATATTTATATCACAAACACAATTTATTTGAACAAATTAATATTTATATCTGATGATGAACCTGTTTGATCGTGGGAAACTTCCCCTATGCGTTTTATCCTTTGGCTCATCAGTAACTTAAATTTTTATTCAATATATGGAAGCAAAATAAGTGAATGTTGAAAATTGCATTGACAAAATTAAAAAATATACATTAAAACTTAAAGTTAATACTTTAAATTTTACAAGTATTAAAATTTCAACATTCAATCTCCCACATTACGGATATCAAGCCAATTTTGCGGAGTATACATATTAGAATTGACATTTTACATGTATGAGTAATTAGGAAAAACTTCTCCTTCAGGCTCATTTGGATCATCAGAGCCATCTATGTTTTCATCGAGAGAAAGTTGAACAAGTGTTCTCAGCTCCTTATACAATGCGACCCAAACCTTCAGCTGCCTAGGATCTTTGACATAAAATCATTGAGTAGCCTGCTTTGCAAACATGAACTTCAAATTAGGGTAAATCTCCTTGTCTAGATTTACAAGATTAAAGCCATATGCATCTCTTGTTATATCAGCATGACACCATCAAACCTTAAACATCACATAACTATGGATGTCTTTTGTACCATACACATAGAATATCTCCCAGATATCTTCTAGTTATCCATAATAAATTACATCACTAAGTATTGGATTCCGGTCTATCGAGCTTGAATAACATTCTTGAGAGAAGACAGCCATGACCCCACAGTTTTGGGTAACTCTCTCCTCCTCAATCCCTAACCTTTAAAATAAAAACCCATTCACACGATATCTGCTACATTGTTTAACTGTGTAGTGCGGCCCTTGTGTGTCAATTCTTATCTCTTCTGATATTGGTAAACCAACCTAATGTTGAACATAATAACAAATGGTCGTTAAGAAGTTATTCTAAATTTTTTCTAAAGTTAATTAAAATTAAAATACACAAAACTTACTTCAGCTGCAACCCATTTAGAAATTTTTTATATGTATTTTGGCAGTTTGATTCGGTGCTGACGGCCTAGTTATTTCTAATTGCAACTCCTCCAAATGTTAACTGTTGATACGATATAAGAGATTAATAATTATATAAGTTAAAAAATTATCACTTTTATTAAAGTTAATATACTTGCTTTCGATAAATTTTAAAGATTTCCAGATTGTGCAATACAAATGCATGAGCCTGTTTCAAGTCTAATCTGAGGTAGTCTTTGTTCATCTTAGTATTTCCATGAAAAGTGCCATCTCTATTACTAATTTGTGAATTATTATTTACATCTCCACCTCGCATATATCGAGAGGCAAAAGACATGCATGCATTTGTAATGTAATGGCCAGCAATCGAACCCTCCGGAAGAGCTCGATTGCGCAATATGTGCTTTAAGAAACCCAAATATCTAAAAAAAGTAATAACTATTAGTTACTAAGATAAAATAATTACATGTTAGGTAAAGTGACTTAATTGAATTTTAACTAACCTCTCCATGGGATACTCTAACGATAGTTAACTGGACCTTCGAGTAATTCCTCATCTACAAGATGATGTGTAAAATAGACTATGATGGTAAAAAAATGAGGGAGGGAAGAATAACTCCATTTTGCAGAGGGTTTCATTCATTTCTTCTTTTAGTGCCTTAAATTCTGTAACATTGATAACTTTTGAGCATAACTTTCTAAAAAATCTATAGAATTCAATTATAACATTTGTTACTTCATCATCAACCATACTATTACGGAATGCCATGGGAAACAATTGGTGAAGAAGGATGTAATAATTATGAGTCTTAAGTCCCAAAATTTTTCGCTCTTTCACCTAGACATTATTTGAAATGTTAGAGCAGTAACCATCTGGCGACTTTACCGATTTAAGTATCTCAAAGAATCTTTGCATCTCGACCTTTATCATCATAATGCGAGATGAGGGTAACTCGAATTTTCCTTTAGTGACTTCTCGTTCTTGCAGATCATGTCGGATGTTTAATGCATTCAAGTCTCGCTGAGCTCGTAAATTGTCCTTTTATTTCTTACCATCCTCTGAGAGTGTGGACAACAAGTTGTTGCATATATTTTTTCAATATGCATTTGTTAGCCTCTTTATTTTGATGATGTTTAACAAATAATTTACCACTAATATTGTTTGTCTAGTATTCATGTTTTCTTATTTATTATAGACAAACAATATGTTGGAGGATGGATGGAATCGAGCTTCAACGATCATATCCAATGGAGGTTGGTGGAATAGTGGTTGAAGCCTATACAATTCAAATTAAAGATCCAATTACAAGCTTCATCCGCAAGTTTACCAAGTTGAGCTACAATGAAGATCAATATCAAGCTTGGGTAACTTATTTTAGGTTTTATATTATGTGTGTTGATACTTTAAGCCCAATCATATACACACATACACGTTTTGGTTTTATATATATATAGTTATATATATACATATATGTTTTGTTTGATAGTCTTCAAGTTTTACTATGAAACAATAGAATACAATTGAAAATACATTTCTTGTTTCATACTTACATGCATATATATGATTTCATTAATATTAATTTTATTTAGTTCTATGAAATCATGTTTTAGTGTATTATATGTGTATTTTGATAAAATACTATATTCATTGTTTATAGACTTTATAACAATAGTTTATATCTTTTATCAAGTCTATACAATCAGTTCATAAGGTTTCAAAATGTTGTTTAAGCTAAAATATCAAAATATCAATTTTCAGGTTTTCATATTTTTGAACATATTTTGCAAAATGATGATATTTTACAAATGGGAAATGCAATTTGGAAAATTCCTTTTGTAACATGTTCATTTACATGTTTATATACATTTTCTAAAGTTTCATTACTTTTGGACATCATTTGTTATTTTTAACAATTTTCCAAAAGTCAGAAAAACACTTTCAAAACCTGTATTTTCATATATCAGTTTGCGGTCGACCGCGCCTATGTTTTTCCCCGAGGAGCCAGCAGAGACTTTCGCGGTCGACCATGACGGTTGACCGTCAGCCTGTAAGTTCCCACGGTCGACCGCCACGGTCGATCGCCACGGTCGACCGTAGCTTTCTCTGGAAGTTTTCTCAGGTTTGTATATGCCTCGCGGTCGACCGCGAGAATTTCACGATTGACCGCCGCACTGTCTTTTCATACACCAACGGCTATTTCCTGTAGCTGTTATTTGGGGTTTTTTGGTCTTTTATTTGGGGTTTTTGGCTGAGGTTTTGGGAGGCTATAAATACCCCATTGATCTCAGTTCTCATAATAACTAAGAAAGTGTTTTTAAAACAAGTTTAAAGAGTTTTAAACAAGGGTTTAAGTTTGGTTTAAGTTTGTTTATGAAGCTTTTAAGCATTTGGAAGTTTGAGTTTGTGAAATTAATTTCACAAGAGCTTGAGGAGATCATCTATTGGTGTTTGGGCATCCAACTATTCTCCCTCTACCTCTTGATCTATCGAGAAGTTTTCTAAACTCTATTTCTAGCTTTACATCTATTTGTTTGATTATCATTTTATTAAAGCTAGTTTTATATTGAGTTTAGTTGATTTGATTTCACTCATTGTTTACACACACCCACTTGAGCTTATTGTATTTGCATACATTGTATATTTAGGTTAGTGAGATTTTGTAACAATTGAGTATGAGCTTTCATTGTGTTTTCATCCATATTAGAGAACAATCATTTATTGTAATTGTGCTTATTGTGAGGATCATTTTGTAATACACTTGTACACCGAGAGAAGTGTGTGGCGAGAGTCGGGGATCGTCCTAAGAGGAGTGGCGTCGGTTGACGAACCTAGGGAGAGATTGTATCCGAGCACTTGAGGGAGACACGTCTAGTTCCAACACTTGAGAGGGTGTAGAGTGGGATTGTAAGAGTGTGTGACTTGTAGAGTTTTTGGTAAACTAGAAAACCGTATTGTGAGGTGTAAACGTTGTTCGGGTAAACATAGAAAACCCGGTTGTGATAGTGGAGATCTCCTTGAGGTGATAAGCGGAGACGTAGGTCGTGGGGACCGAACTCCGTAATCATATCGTTTGTTTATGATTGCATTGGTGCACTTACTTTTATGTTCATATCTTATATTGCCTTTGTATATTGCTTGTTGATTATATTTCCCACTATCTAGTTTAGATTGTTTACCCTTGTGATTATATATCCTTGTATATATCCCATAGTATATCTCATTGCTAGGATATTTACCTTTGTTCATATTGCTTATTCTTGCTTGTAACATATTGTATATCTCTCTTACAAGAATAATTTGTTAATTAGTTTTAATTGGTATAAAATCGGATTAGATTAGCATAAGACCCTAATCACCCCCCTCTAGGGTCTAATAGCATTACGTCTAGGTTATGCCAAATTTTGAGCTTTGGCCAGTACAGTAGCTGAAAAGATATACTAAAATTTTTTCATCCTTTTGGTAATTCCTCATCATGTGTTTCATCCATAATGGACACTTGTCTCTTTCGTTTCAGTGCCCTCTTCATAATGGAAATGCGTCTTGGAGCTGGATATCCTCTCTTGTATATCGGCTCTTTCCAAACTTAGTTTTAGGATATCCCTCAAATAATTCTACAGTTTTATCTCCAGTCATCACATGCAGCTCTCCTCTTTTCTCTTCTTGGCCATCAAACTTATTCGCCCACCTTTTACCTCTGTATTTATGTCCTTTACGTAACCATCTTCTGTTAAACTAATAACACATCTTTCAACTGTGTTGTAAATGAAAGCCTTCAAAGTTTGTACCACATACAAGACAAGCAAATATTCCTTTCGTACACCAACCAGAGAGATTAACATAAGCTAGAAAATCATTAATCATCCATATAAAAATAGCACGGAGATTAAACGATTTATGGAAAAATGCATCATATGTTTGGACCCCCTCATCCCATAAAAGTTTAACTCATCAATTAACGACTCCATGAACACATCTATATCATTACTAGGTGAGTGTTTGCCTGATATCAGCAATGAAAGGATCATATGCGGTTGCTTCATACAAAATCTAGGTGGCAAATTATAAGGTATTAACACAATTGGCTAAGTAGACTAACCTAAACTCATAATGCAAAACGGGTTGAATCCGTCACTAGATAGACCGAGTCTAACATTCCTGCACTCTGTGGCAAATCAGGGAAAAGATTGATCCACATGCTCCCATGCATCTGCATCTGCCGGATGCCTGAGTTTACCATCAACTACGCGTCCTTCCTTATGCCACCACATGTTTTTAGCTGTGTCTTTTGTCATATACAGCCTCTGTAACCTAGGCACCAAGGAAAAATATCGGAGCACCTTCATTGGAATTTTCTTCTGCTGCTTGACTGACTCATCTGTCTTTCATGTTTAAGTGCGTGTATTCTTTCTCTAACAAGACACTCCACACTTTGGACATTCCTCAAGCTTCTCATTATCCTTATAATACAGGATACAATCATTAGGACACACATGGATTTTAATGTAATCTAAACCGAGAGCGCTAACAATCTTATTTGCATCATTACACTTTTCTGGTATGCTATTCTCTCCATCCGGAATTACATTGCGTAGTAAATTAAGAAGCATTTAAAAATATTCAAGGGATCTGAAATCTAGGCGAGGTGCTGTCAAATTGAAGAGTGATCCACGAATTTCAGAGGAAGGCTAGTAGATCTTGATGAATTTCAGCATAAAGAGGGAGCTATTCAAAGGATCTGAGGCCCATTTCCCCTTTCCTCCAGATCAAACTTAGTTTTGATCTCGAGAAGAGTCGCAAGCTCGCTTGGTCTAGATTATCACTTCTGTGATTGTTTCCTTTGTGAAGCAAGAGCATTGAATTTTAATTCTGTCAACCGGATCTAATTCTTAGCGGTCCACGGACTAACGCATCCCGGCACAGGCAAAGATCTTACACAAGCAACGAGTGATAAACGTCCTCTGCATGTGTTTGGATAGAGTTGTATTTTCTTATTTTATTTGTGTAAGTGAGTGGTCTTATAAAAAGACTAACTCTTTTGTACTTGTTGTAATCGATAAACAATTGTAATGGATTCTACAAATAAACTAACTTTCACCCCAAACAGTGTTCTTGGAGATCTTGGAGCCTCCTTCAGCAACAAAGGTCTTGGAGCTTAGATCTTGGCTATAAACTGATTTTCGATTAAATCAATTAACTCTTTAACAGAGTTTTAAACTCGCTGTAGGGTCAAAAGTTAAAGTTTGATTGATTTCTTATTTTAAGAAATAGGGTCGATCACTTAGTACGAATCCCTTAAAATCACTCACACACTCTCTCTCGATTACAGAGAAAGAGAAGATTAATTTGACTTCTCTTTTGTTTAAAAGTGGGTTCTTGAGGGAGAAAGGATGCTTCTCTCGATGCTCAAGCCGAGATTGCTTCTCGTTGATAATCAGAACAAGATCACAAAAGCTTCTGATGGTGGATTAAATCACGAGAATGCAGACACTAATCTCTCTTCACGCGGTCGCTAAAAACTCCTCCAAAAGCTCCCAAAAAAAGCTCCCTTCTCCATAGCCACTCATGGCTATTTATAGAGTTTTAGCACGTAACCTACGTGCTAAAATTATGGGTAGAGGGCATAACTGCCTCCTTCAATTTAGCCCACGTTGGTTAATAGGGTGTAACGTGCACCTGAAGTTTAGCCCACATGGCTGAGTAGGTCTTCGGAGCCGTTACAGCTAGATCTCTTGCGGACGACGAGCCTCACTGCATGGCGAGGTTCATCTGATTGGATGAGGCTCAATATGCAGCGAGGTTCGTCTTATTGGATGAGCCTTAATATGCATTAAGGTTCGTCTTATTAGACGATCCTCAATATGCAGCGAGATTTGTCTTATAAGGCCAGCTTTACAGTATAGCAAACTCTGTCTTCACTGACTTTGTCTGACGAGCTTCGTCTTCACTAACGAGCTTTGTCTGACGAGCTTTATTTTCATTGACAAACTTCACCTGCGATGATGAACTCCGAACCTAGTATCCAATGAAGAGCTTCGAACCTCGTTTCCAATGACGAGCTTCGTCTTTGATGTCAAGTCTTATTTCTAATGATGAGCTTCAAACATCGTTTTTAATGACGAGCTTCACATCTTGTTTCCAACAATAAGTTTTATTGTTTAAGACGAGGTCTGTCATTATAATGACCCTCATCATGCTTGTTATGAGCTTCAACGCTTCAAGGCTAAATGATTAGCCGATGATCTATTAAGATCTATGAGAGTCAAGGAGAGATAGGCTTTTGACTAGCCTCTCCATCTCCCCCCTTTCATGTTGATCATACCTATTTATAGGCTTAGGACCATTATGGAGTGAGTTAATGGGTTTTAACTCCCATTATAATGAGGGAGTTAGTGGTCATTAACTCTCTTTAAATGGATGAATTAGTAGTCATTAACTCTCATTAAATGGGTGAGTTATTGGTCATTAATCCTCCTTAAATGTAGCCTATGAAAATGGCGACAGACAAGGTTCGTCAATAACGGCAATGGCGAACTTCATCTTCAATGACAAACAACGTTTCTGGACGAACTTCATCTTTAATGATGAACTTCATTTCTAATGAACTTCGTCTTCAATGACGAACTTCGTTTCTGGGTGAACTTCATCTTTAATGATGAACTTTATTTCTGGCGAATTTTGTCTTCAATGGTGAACTTTATCTTTAATGACGAACTTTGTTTCTGGCGAACTTCGTCTTTGATGATAAACTCCGTTTCTGACGAACTTCATATTTAATGACGTCCATCATCATGATGGGCTTTGTTGCTGAGATGAGATTCATCATCATGACAAGCCTCATCATGCTTGTAGCGAGGTTCAACTTTGCTTTATTCCTTGAAATTTTTAGTGCCTATAAGACCCCCTTCAAAGTTTTCAGATCTAAATTAGGTTGTATGAGGTATAAAGTACTTTGAACCTTCTCGGCTATGATGATCTTGGTTTGCACGACGAGCTTGGCCTCTTAGCGAGCTTTGATGCTTCAGGGTGAATCTTGTGGTTGCAGGCAAAGTTTGCATGACGAACTTAGCTTGCATGATGAGCTTAGCTTGCATGACTAGCTTGGCCTCTTGGCGAGCTTTGATGCTCTGGGGTGCACTTCGTGGTTGCAGGTTAAGTTTATCATTTCTGGGCAAACCTCAATACTTCAAGATGAAGTCCGGCTATTTGTTGAGTCTCATCATTCTGTGTGGGCTTCTTGAGACCCATGTGGGATTGACAATTAGGACTTAGGATTTTTAGCAAACCCTCAGCTATCAACGGACTTGATGTGTCTTTACCAACTGTCGTTTGAGTTGGACTAGCCATGCATTTACCCTTAGCATGATAAGTTGTCAGGGAGTTTTTTTAGGCTTAATGCTAAGATTTTTCCTCTATCCTTAGACATTCAAGGTGTTGGATTAAGTGTTCGAGCATGATTGCAACAATTAAGTTGTAATCAAGTTTGGTTGTGCCATTCAGTATAAGAGCTCAACCTGAAAAGTTGAATTTTTTTGCGAGGCTCATCGCATGGTAGATCTGCTATTTCATGTCATTTGCGGGGATGACGGTGCGAAAGCAATCAAGTCGTTTAGTGACACAAAAGTATAACGACTGTGATTAGAATAGAGGCACATCGCATTGTAGATCACTATCTTGATCGAGTGACAAGTAGGTGCTCATCACATAGTAAAACACTACTTGACGAAGTATAATTTAGTGGACCCGCCATCCTATTAAAAAGGATTGGTGGAAGATTTTGGAGGGAAATTAACTATCAAAGGTAATTATTAATATGATAGTTTTTTTATGGACCTGCCATCCTGTTAAAGAGGATTGGTGGGAGATTTTGGAGAGAACCAAGTCGTTCAGTGATATGGGAGTATAATGACTATGATTGAAATAGGGGTTGAAATAGTGGTACATCACATGCTAGGCCACTATTAACTACCATTCTAGGAGATAGAAGTTGCGAAAAAAATCAGGTAGTGAATCATCGCATGGTAGATCACTATCCTGATCGATTGACAAGTATACGTTCATCACTTGGTAGAACACTACTTGGCAAGGAAAATCAAGTCGTTCAGTGACATAGGAGTATAACAACTATGATTGAAATAGTGACACATTGCATGGTAGTCCACTATCTTCGACCATTCTATGGAGATAGAACTTTCGAAAAAGTCCAGATAGTGAATCATCACATGGTAGATCACTATCTTGATCGAGTGACAAGTTGGTATTCATTGCATGGTAGAGCACTACTTGGGCGAGGGATATTAATTCATTCAGTGACATGGGAGTATAACGACTGTGAATGGAATATAAGCACATCACATGGTAGGCCTCTACATAACAAAGTATAAAGAAATAACTATCATAGGTAATTATTAACGTGATAGTTTTGTGAGCCCGCCATCCTATTGGAGAGGATTGATGAGGGAATTTGGAGGTAGTGACTATTAGAGGTAATCATTAACATGATAGTTTTATAGTCTCGCCATCCTATTGGTGAGGATTGGTAGGGGAATTTAGAGGAAGTGACTATCAGAGGTACTCATTAACGTGATAGTATTTTCGTAAGGGGTCAGATGCTTATGTCTGACTTCGAACTCACCTTGGAGTTAATTTATGACGAGCTTCGGGTCGTCATGGCTCCGTCAGAGAGAAAGCTTGAGGTAGTACATGGTTTTTCAGAGAAATCATAACTACCCTACTCTAGTAATAATCAGGATTGAAGGGTAAAGACTCCAGCATTCAATAAAGCTTGGATCTTATCCTTCACTATGTATCATTTAGAAGTGGGATGATGAACCATCCTATAGTACGCACAGTAGTTAGGATCATCCATTATCGACATCTCCTTTGGTCGCATTGATTCAGGGAGCTTGATCTTCTTTGCCTTAATCAAGGACTTGAGGATTGGTACGACCTGCTCATCGTTGAAGTTGTACTTCTGTTGGAAGCGACTATCCGAAGATTTGCCTTTCTGTTTCAAAGAAGATTTAGGGGAGGAAGTGGTTTCCACTGAAAAAGTCTCCTTTCCTTTTGATTATTTCTGAGGGGTGAAGCGCTCTGGTTACCCCCTCTTCGAGATTCACATGGCTCCTTAGCATCTAGCCTTTTGAGCTTGTTTTCAACCTGTTCACCTTGGCGAACAAGCTCTTTCCAAGTTTAGGTCTTCACCGTTCTAATCTTGGATAAAATATGGATCGAGAGATTGTTACGACACATCTTGATCAACGTACTTTTAGAGACTTGATCACAGCAATGCAGCGACCGATTTCTAAATCTCTTGACAAAGTTGCTGACAGAATCTTTCTTCTTCTACTTTTCAGCTAGCAGTGTGGCCATAGATACTTTTGTGTCATCGTCGAAGAATCTGGCCATAAAGAGCCTTTCCATGTCAGGCCAAGATTTGATGGAGCCTGGTTCTAGCTTGTGAAACCATTCAAAAGCGACTTCTTTGAGGGTGCTTATGATCAGTCGAGTCATAATGGGATCATTCTCCACTATGTGTTCAGTTTGCGCCTGGAAGTAGTATATGTGCTGGGTAGGAGAACCCTTGCTATCGAACTATACGAGATTGAGTGGCTTAAACTTTGGAGGATAGGGAATGACATCCCATTTGGCAGGGCATGGCCTGACGACCCCCAGTTCTCTGAAGCTTCAAAGCCTCAAGCTGCTTCTAGAAATCATCCAACTTATGATTTTAGTCAGTCTTACGCGTGTTAGACTCAGCTTCGGATGATTCAGAGTGAATATTAAAAATCTTTTTCTCCTCATCTTCTTCATTATCGTTATCTTTATTTTGACGGCTATATTCCCAAGATCTGGGTGAAGGTTGCCGATGCCTTGATCCTGAGGATTCGACGGTAGCTTTCTTCTTCTTCTTCTCCTTGAGGAATTTGTCCACTATGTCCTACAAGCGTCTGATGGTTTCTTGTTGTTGGAGGAGAGCAGCTTGTTGTTCTTCCAGCCTTCTTGCCATTTCTTCTTCATTCCCGGCCATGTGAACACTTGCTCGCTCGCTTTGATCAGTGCTGGAAGGTTGAGATGTTACAATAACATAGTTTTCAGGTTCTTCATCGACATCATAGGATATACCCGCTAGTTTTTGGTAATCTAACAGGATCATTGCTCCAGTCTGGGTATGGGTGTGTTGGTAAACACTCTGTCTTTTAATGAGTGCTTCTCGTAATCCTGGGGAAAACTCAAGATCGGAGGACTCAGAAGAATCGGCTTGGGTTTTACCCTCGCCTTTACCAACCATATTAATCGTCACTTTGCTATATTCCCAAGATCTGGGTGAAGGTTGCCGATGCCTTGATCCTGAGGATTCGACGGTAGCTTTCTTCTTCTTCTTCTCCTTGAGGAATTTGTCCACTATGTCCTACAAGCGTCTGATGGTTTCTTGTTGTTGGAGGAGAGCAGCTTGTTGTTCTTCCAGCCTTCTTGCCATTTCTTCTTCATTCCCGGCCATGTGAACACTTGCTCGCTCGCTTTGATCAGTGCTGGAAGGTTGAGATGTTACAATAACATAGTTTTCAGGTTCTTCATCGACATCATAGGATATACCCGCTAGTTTTTGGTAATCTAACAGGATCATTGCTCCAGTCTGGGTATGGGTGTGTTGGTAAACACTCTGTCTTTTAATGAGTGCTTCTCGTAATCCTGGGGAAAACTCAAGATCGGAGGACTCAGAAGAATCGGCTTGGGTTTTACCCTCGCCTTTACCAACCATATTAATCGTCACTTTGACATGGCGATTCTTGGATGCTTGCTTCTTAGGACGAAAGCATCTTCTTCTGGACGAAGGAATCGTCGAAGGTTTTGACAGTCATTCAAGGACTGTAGACTTGTGTGCTGATTCCCCACATGGGCATTAGGAGAGGATTGCAAAGATTAACTTTTCGCAGCAGCAATGAGACTGCATCTGACTCATGCTACACTTACGATTGAGAAAATCTCAGAGATCAATGTCAGGGTTACCCCCAACCGAATTTGGTAACTTAGCTTTACTCGAGCGAGACCCTCTAAAGGATAGAGGTTGATGAGCTTGAGTAGCTTGTTGAACTTCATCATTCATATGTTTGTGATGAGGTTCGTTGGTAGAACGAGCTTAGCGTACTTACTTTCTCGGTTGGCTCTTAGCTCGAGGTTCATCCTTCTGACAAACCTGAACTTGGCCATCTCATATTGACTGAATCTCGTCTTGAGAACGAGGTTCTTTTTTTGGGCTTGCTTGGGTGTGGGGATGAGGCTCGTCATCTTGACGTTCCTCAGCCACTCGACCCTCGACAGACTTATTGGCCTTAGACTGATTAGCTTTTGGCTGATAATGGAAACCATCCAACAAGACCAAGGATCGAGCCTTGTGGTGAACTTGATTTTGATGTTGACGTTGTCATGCGCATCTCGAAATTGGACCCGCAGTAGATCCTGCCTCAGCTGAAGCTGGGCGAGGTTCAACAACAGAAGCCAATGTTTGGCTAGGTTGTTCATTATCAGCCGAAGTTCAGCTAGGTTGTTTGACAACCTATCTTTTAGCCCGAAGGCTAGTTTTTGGAGCCTCATCTTTCAGAAGCAAAGTTTTCTCCTCGAGGTTCACTCGAGTCGAGTCATCAAAAGCTATGTGGGCTGAAGTCTCGTAAGAGACTCGACGACACTTACATGCCTTCGTAGGATTGGAAGCACCAAAGGAGATGAACTCCTCGTACTTGGTCTGGTCAAACTCGATGACCGAAGTCTCAACTATAGTTCCCACCATAATCTTGTCTGACTGTGCCACCATCAGTTTGTTGGAAATAATGGCTTCTCCCACTGTGGTCGCCATCTTCTGTAGGGTCGAAAAGTTGAAGTTTGATTGATTTCTTATTTTAAGAAATGGGTTCGAACACTTAGTACGAATCCCTTACAATCACTCACACACACACACACACACACACTCTCTCTCTCTCTCTCTCTCTCTCTCTATAGAGGAATAGATTAATTTGACTTCTCTTTTGTTTAAAAGTGGGTTCTTGGTGGCGAAAGGATGCTTCTCTCGATGCTCAAGCCGAGATTGCTTCTCGTTGATGATCATAACAAGATCATAAAAGCTTCTGATGGTGGCTTAGATCACGAGAATGTAGGCACTTATCTCTCTTCACGCGATCGCTAAAAACTCCTCCAAAAGCTCTCAAAAAAGCTCCCTTCTCCATAGCCGGTCATGGCTATTTATAGAGATTCAACACATAACCGACGTGCTAAAATTATGGGTAGAAGGTGTAACTACCTCCTTCAATTCAGCCCATATTGGTTAATGGGGTGTAACGTGCTCCTAAAGTTTAGCCCACGTAGCTGACTAGGTCTTCAGAGCCGTTATAGCTGGATCTCCCGTGAATGATGAGCCTCGCTGCATGGTGAGGTTCATCTGATTGGACGAGCCTTAATATGTAGTGAGGTTCATCTTATTAGAAGAGCCTTAATATGCAGCGAGGTTCATCTTATAAGGCCAACTTTGCAGTATAGCAAACTCTGTCTTCACTGACTTCGTCTGACGAGCTTCGTCTTCACTAACGAGCTTTGTTTGATGAGCTTCGTTTTCATTGACGAACTTCACCTATGATGATGAACTCTGAACCTCGTATTCAATGAAGAGCTTCGAACCTCATTTCCAATGACGAGCTTCGTCTTTGATATGTCAAGTCTTATTTCCAATGATGAGCTTCGAACCTCGTTTCCAATTACGAGCTTCACATCTTGTTTCCAACGACAAGCTTTGTTGTTTGAGACGAGATCCGTTATTGTAATGACCATCGTCATGCTTGTTATGAGCTTCAATGCTTCAAGGCAAAATGATTAGCTGATGATCTATGAAGATCCATGAGAGTGGAGAAGAGATAGGGTTTTGACTAGCCTCTCCATCTCCCCCTTTCTTGTTGATCATGCCTATTTATAGGCTTAGGACCATTATGGAGTGAGTTAATAGGCTTTAACTCCCTTTATAATGAGGGAGTTAGTGGTCATTAACTCTCTTTAAATAGATGAGTTAGTGATCATTAACTCTTCTTAAATGGGTGAGTTATTGGTCATTAGTCCTCCTTAAATGTAGCCTCTAAAAATAGCGACAGACGAGGTTCGTCAATAACGACAACAGTGAACTTCATCTTCAATAACGAACTTCATTTCTAGACGAACTTCATCTTCAATGACGAACTTCGTTTCTAATAAACTTCGTCTTTAATGATGAGCTTCGTTTCTGGGTGAACTTCATCTTCAATGATGAACTTCGTTTCTGGCGAATTTCATCTTCAATGGTGAACTTCATCTTTAATGATGAACTTCGCTTCTGGTGAACTTCGTCTTCGATGACGAACTTTGTCTTTAATGACGTCCATCATCATGATGGGCTTCGTTGACTGAGATGAGGTTCATCATCATGGTGAGCCTCGTCATGCTTGTAGCGAGGTTCAACCTTGCTTTATTCCTTGGCATTTTTTTAGTGCCTACACTTGCTCTGAGTTTATAAACTCGTTAAGAGTTATTTTTAAACTTACCATGTAAGTTCTCCTCAATATCAAATCAAGAGGAAGATGTTGTGTTCCAACGAGGTGAAGCGTTCAGATCGTCAACGGGATACAAGGATCTGAACTCCCATCGACACAAAGAAGAATCCAGGTTAAACAAAGGGAAAGGTCTCCGTCGATCATTTCTCTCTTTTATAAATCAGGAAATCGATCGAGAATATTATATTATTTCTTTATCTAAGTTTGTTAGAGAGGGATTGCATTGAGAGAATTGTAACTCATTCTTTTTCTAAGTCTGTTAGAGAGAATAATACAAATTCAATTCTCTATTTGTCTTCTTTTAATTTTCCTAACAAACGACCCTCCCTCATCAGCAGGAGCTCTAGCCTTGGCTCCCTCTTCTTGAGGAGCCTTGATTGGCTCTTCCTGGGCTGACTCGTCCAGATGGATGATGCTAGTCTCGACCCTCTCAATTACCGCCCGAGGTTCTTGCTCCTCATCCCTCTGGGGCCTCCTCCTTCATCTATGTATGAGGGTAGCAGAAGGCTCCTCCTCGGCTGTCTCGACCTCCATAAGGGGGAAGTCACGATGAAGACACTTTTTGGGCCTAGCAGATGGCCCTTCCTGAGGGTCAGCTAGAGGAACAGTCAGCACCATCTCCACTTCTCTTGTCTCTAAGATAAAGCCTGAAGCCCTCTCCTGGTCCTTGGCTGAAGGAGGCACAACCGACACGTTGGCAACCCGCAAGACCAAGTTGTCAAGCATATGCTCTACTCAACGAGAGCCAACATACGCCTTGATCTAATCAAGTGCATCCCTCTCAGCATCAATCAAGTCACCCTCCATGAGTGCCTCCCTCCTTATCTCAGGCTAGTTCGAGTAGCCTAACCCCAAGTCGTCCCCCATGACAAAGATTCCCCCATGACCAAGACAAACTTTTCCTTCCAGTCCTTGTTAGAGTTAGGATGGCCGATAATGAGTTTATACTTCCCCACCATTTGGAAGTGGAAGTGAGGTTCAGTCTGATTCACCTTCACGGTCACCAAATGGCCCAAGACTCTCAAGGATGACTTTATCGCCAACCAATAGCAGATTATGATGAACCCCACCAAGATGGTGATGGCGTTTAACTTCATCTGGGCAGGCAATACACCTAGCATCGTAAAAACTTGTTGGAGGAAGGGGTGCAGGGGTAGTCTTAGGCTAAACTCCAAATGCTTCAACTAGAGCGGGGCTTGATTTGGCCTATGATCATAAACGGCCTCCGATCTCGTCGAGGCCATCAACTCATACTCACGAGGGATACCAAATCTCCTTTGGAGCATCCACTTTTGTGCTTGGGTCACCTTTGAGTGGAACTCTGCCAGAAACGTATGTTGGTTTATTGGATCTGATGCTATTGAAGAATGAAAAATGATCGCTGGAAAGAGATGAGCGAAAAATGTTTCAAGTTCTGAAGAAGGGAATTTCAAAAGACAATAACCACCATCTCCCTGGCTCTAGTTCTATATATAGGCAGCTGAATCTACAACTACCAGAATATGAACCGTCGGATCAAGCTCTAGCTAGAGGCTAAGATTAATTCTCAAAATCCGAAGCGACACGTCGAGGATCGAGACGTTGCCCACTCACCTCAAATAGCCCGCAATCAACCACAAAAATCGGGGTTGTAGTAGTAAAAAAGAATGTATAGTTACGTCAGCCACGTAAAATCTAACATGACTTTTCAATTTCCTCATTTAATGTACACCCACGTCCGTCCAAAGCAACTCTCAATTCACTCGGACCTGGCTCAAACCGACTCCAAGCGAAAGGGGCCAACTGTTATGGTGTTTTCAGTCACCAAAGTACGACTCTTTGCCAACAATGGACATGTGTCCCCCCTGACAGTGCTGACGTAGTCTAATGAGTCATGAAGACTATCGGGGCTTGAGGTATGATACGCCTGTCAAGCATTAAATGTGATACCGACGTGCTGTCAGAGAGGCTCGAGACCAAAGTTGTCCTTTAGCTTGGTTGAGAAGTAACGCCTTTCGAGTCGACCTCATGAGGTGTCTAATAGCTAGTCGAGTAGGATCATTGCGAATCATCTTCGACAAGATCGAGGACTGAAAAGTACCACCTTTTGAGTCAACCTAAGGAGATGTTGACTCGACGAGTCGGCTACGTCGGGATCATGGTTGTTTTGACCATCAATCTGACTTGAACGGTGCAAGCAGGGAGGACAACTGTCCGTTGCTGGCAAAGGGTCGTACTTTAGCGACTAAAAACACCATAACAATCTCATATTAACATAGAAGTATGGTCATAATTAAATTCATGTCATTTAGTAGTGGATAGAAATGCACGAAACATATTGGTAATCAACTCTTCCTTCCATGTCTCATGATGCAAAAATTCATTAAGTGAGCAACTTTATGAGCAAATTTTATGAATGACTTCCAACAATTCACTTTGGCCCTACTTTAACCAATATCCTAATATGTATAATTAAAATATGAATACTTTATTTGTGCATAATAAAATTAAACTTTATTCTCTAAGAATAATGAGAACATGTCCAAAAACAACTAAAGAGAAAACAAACATATGATGAGCTAAATCAATCCCATACGCTCCGCATTCCCTAGGAATTATTTTTCCAGTAATCCTTTAGCAATAAGATCTACAATCATAAGCTCGGTATTAGTGTGTTGAATGGACATGACACTTCACTTCACATCCTTTCTAACACTAAGATACTTTATGTGGATATGCTTGCTTCGAATTCCACTCTTATTATTTTTTTAAGAAAAAATAGCCGCTAAATTATCACAAAAGATCATCATAGGCCTCACACTAGAATTGATGGTTTTGAGGCCTGAGATAAAGTTCTTCAACCATAATGCATGTGTAGTAGCTTGCTAGTTGTCTTTGGCCTTAGGGCAATTTAGAATAGAGCCTAGGATGCTTTTACTGACATTAGACTTAATATGCATCAAACTTAATTAGTTTGATCTTTTCCATTATTCACATATACGTTTCTCATGTGACATGCTTTACTCCATAGGATCAGGTGGTTGATCCACACAAAGTGTCAAGTCAGATCTGTTCACCTAATGAGAAAAGAATTTTATCGTTTTAGTCATTAAATTATCACTACAAAGTATTGAAATATCATAAACAGTAGGAATAGCTACAATAATCAAGGAACTTAAAACTTTAGTGCTATTAAATAAAACTTGAGTTTTAAACAGCCCTTGTCAGTTTAGAATGAATTGAAGATATATTTAGACATTCCTATGGGCAGAAGTAGCATATCACATGAAATTATTCTTCCTTTATTAGTAAGACTAATAAGAAATAAATCAATCCATACTTATGGGCCTAGGAAAAATTATCTCTTAATATTAGTTTTATTATCTTATTCTAATTAACTCAAAGCAATAATAACTTCCCTATAAGGTTGGATCACTATTTCTTTGAGTTAACCACAACTTAGATGTTATTAAAACTTAATGAAGTCTGTTAATATTTATTCGACTATCTTCATGACATAAGATGCTATGGCTACTCTTAAGTCACTTGACAATCGCTACTTCAAGACATCTTAAAACCAAAATTTAATTCCAAATTTTAGTAGAGATAATGGTAACTTTTGAACGTACCCTAGAGGGGGGAGGGGGTGAATAGGGTAATTACTAATCTAATCTGATTTACGATGCCAAAATTAAAAAACTTATAATGTAATATACTAGAAATTATGATATATAATATGATATGCAAGGATAAGCAAGAGACAATAGGTGATATAAATAATAAGCAGAAGATATGAAGAGAAATAGTGTGCAAAAGATAATCGCAAACAAACGATATGATCACGGAGTTTGGGCAACCCTTGACCTACGTCTCCGCTCCTCATCTCAAGGATATCTCCACTATAACTCAAATTAACTACACAATATGGTTTTCAAAGAGCACCGAAAAATTTTATAATACACACATTGTCAATCACACAAGCCACACTCCTCTAAGTGTTGGACTACCCGTGTTACCTTCCTCAAGTGTTTGGATTTACAACCTCTTCCTAGGCTTTACTACTAACCTACTCCTCTTGGAATTAACCTCGGTCTCTCTCCAACCACTCCTCTAAGTGTCCTTGTGTATTACAACATGTTTAATGATAAGTTCAAATAAAGATTTTGTTTTCTAAACAAGTGAAAACAAATTTGTAAGCTCACTCAATGAAACAACCTCACAACCCAAATATACAATATGTGAAATACTAAAGCTCAAGTGGTTGTGTGTGTAAACAATGAGTAAAATAAAATCAAACTCAATTAAATCTAGCTTATATATGATAATCAAAATATAGATTAATATACCCATATATTGTGATTTGCATGGTGACATAAATCTGTATATGATTGCATTAATTTGATATATGCTCTGTGGCTTGTTTATAGAGGGAGTCTCCCTTATTTGTTTATACTCATCGTGCTTATATGTAGGGGGAGCTTTTGCTCTCTTTCTACTTATTATTTTCCCCATTTTGATGTTGACAAAGGGGAGAAACAAGTATATTGTGAGTATCTCGTTTTCTTTTATTTACTTTTAGTATCATGCATGAAGATCGAAAATTGTGTATTCATTTGGAATCATGCATATTTCCTATACATGCATACTTTCTATACTTATTGTGTAAATTGTTTGTCAATCATCAAAACCAGATTAGATAATAGGCTCATAAATATGAGACCTAACAATCTCCCCCTTTTTGATGATGACAAACAATCTACATAATAAGTATAGGAAATATGTAAGTATAGGAAATATGCATGATACCAAATGAATACACAATTTTTAATCCTCGTGCATGATACCAATAGTAAACAAAAGAAAACAAGATACTTACAATATACTTGTTTCTCTCTCTTTGTCAATATCAAAATGGGGAAAACAATAAGAAGAAAGAGTGCGAAAGCTCCCCCTACATATAAGCAAGGTGAGTATAAACAAATAGGGAAGGCTCCCCATATCAATATATATATATATATATATATATATATCACCATAAGAGTGTTTACAAAAGTCTCAAATACATACCAAATGAAAGATGAAATACATAGTTTCAAACCAAATGAAACTAAAACAAAGGCAAAACAAACTAAAAAAAGGCAAACACATAGATAGTCAAACACATAGTTTTTCAACTAAAATACAAAACTCTAAACCAACGAAAATTTGTCTTCAGAAGTTTGGAGATTGGGATAGCCCACGTCAGGAGATGGGGGCCTCTGCTCAGGATAATGATTCATGAACATGTTCATCAGTTGTTCCTGCCTAAGCTCAATGTCCTCAATACGATCAACCAAGTAGTTTAACACAGTATGAATACTAGCAGGATTGGAAATTGAAGCACGAGGAGGATGAGAGCGAGTCCTAGAGCTTGAGGGATGGGATGAGGATTCACCAACTGGAGGAGCTACAGGAGCTTGAGGATCAGAAAGAGAATCTGGTAGCTTCATCCTAGAGAGACTAGTGCGGTCAAATAATTCATGAATACACTTGATAGCCTATTCATTGGTGAGATCAATGTTAAAGTGTTTGAAAACTTTAGTGAGAAGGGAACCAAAAGGGAGAAACTTTGTGTGATTATAAGCCATACCATCAAAAATAACTTTGCTCCACTAAACATTAAGAGCCCCAATGATAGCATATACATCACACGTCAACTCATGAGAGAAGTGATTATAACTCCCAGTTTTAGGAATTATGTTGTACGGGATAATTCTAGCAATGAGTTTGGCCATGGGAGTGATGAAGCTATTTGATAACGGATAATCTTTTCCTGGAAGAAATATTATTGAATTTATAGAAGGATCATCAAACTCTATATTTTCCAGCAAAAGATCCCACGTAGGAATGTTAAGAATTTGTTCTAAATCAACACTGGTGAAATCTATAATGCGATTCTTAACACGGGACTTGATAAAAGATGTACCATCATCTGTGTGTTCAAGTTGCATGTTTGTATAAAACAGGTGAACTAGATTTGGATAATAATGTACTTGATTTGAAAGAGCTACCAATTCACGCAACTTAACTTTATCAAAATAGGTATGCAACTGATAATTAGAAAAATTAATAAATATCCCTGGAAACATAGTTAATTGAAAGATACAACGATATTTAGGGATAAGCTGAGGGTTGTTAAGATATCGTTCATAATGTGAAGTTTAGGAGGCCGAAACATTAGATCTACTGGATCTAGGATGTTTAGAGTTAGACATACTGCAGATAAAAGGTCCTAGACAATGCTATATTATGAAGCAAACTGAAAAGAGAGAGAGTGAAGAGATTACTAAGTAAGAGCAAAGAATATCTCTCAGCAGGAGCTGATCGGTCGACTGGGCGATCTTGTCGGTCGACCGGTCTATTTTCAACAGTAGATCCTGGTGATATGGGTATATCTTCTCTGCTTCAGGAACTTAGCGAACCTCATGAGATCTTGAGGATAGATGATTCTTGAGGTTGCTTGAGAATAGAAGCATGAACAGAGTCAGAGAAAATGGTGAAAATTAGGAAAATGGCAAAAAACAGGAAGCTGGCAAAACAACTCTGGCCGATCGACTGATAGGCTTTTATCGATCGACCGATGAAGCACTATCGGTCGACCGGTTAGCCACATCAGTCAACCGATAGACTGATACACTACAGATTCAAAAAAGCTTATTCTGGACGGTCGACCGATTAGCCATCACCAGTCGACCGATAGACTGATACGCTACAGGGTCAGAAAAGTTTGTTATGGATGGTCGACCGATGCACTCTTATCGGTCAATAGATGGAGGCTGATCGGTTGATCGATATAGGTACATCATTTGACTGATATCGGGTCTGGACCGATCCTGATTCCTAGCCGGTTTTGTGTTTTAGGGTTTGTATAAATAAAAACCCTATTGATTCGGGATTTCTAAGCAGAAACTCGTGAGATTTGAGAATAGAGAGATTTGTTCTTTATTCTAGAGAGATTGTGAGGAGAGATTTATAAATAATTTATTTTCATAATCTAGAGAAGGTATTTTAATTTGCTATATCGAATTGTTCTTGTGTTTTGTTATTCTTCTTCTCAAAACCCACGTATGATAATTCCGTGATCAAAGGTGCTCGCACGGTGACTCGTATCAAGTTTGTATCAGAGCACTCAGATCCTATGAAGGGGTATCCTGTGTATGGTCCTTACTCGATCGTAGTACAAGAAGCTAGCGAGATTCTTGTTTCTTTGGAAGAAGTCTAATAATCAAGGAAGAAGAAGAAGATGGCTGCAAACGACAATTCATCTAGACTTGATGCGGTGGAGAAACAGATCGAGACAATCAGTTCGATACTCACGAAGCTTGTCGATCTCATCCAAGGAGGTGATAAGAAGGTTGAATATCCGTCAGGGTCAAAGAAGCGACCTGTAGAATCTATTGGAGATAGTGAGAATTCAGATTCCAACGAGAAGGTCAAAGCCGTCAAGACCATTCCACATCAAGGGGGTAAGGGTTCTTACTAGAATTTGAAGATCGGTTTCAAAGTGGAGATACATGTTTATGATGGGAGTGTCAACGTTGAGAGGCTTGACGATTGGATTGAGCATATGGAGACCTATTTTGCTCTTTATGGCTATTCATCTAAGGAGAAGATCGTTTTCATGACACTGAATCTTTCCGGGCATGCTTTGACGTGGTGGAAGTTCTACTGCAAGCAGGAGAAGAAATCTGTGTTGTGGAGTATGTTCAAGGAGCTACTAAGGAAACAGTTCTACCTAATGGGATTTCTTGAAGAGCGTTAGTACAAGTGGTATGGCTTGTGCCAATGATTCAATCAAACCGTTCAAGAGTACAACACAGAGTTTCAACAGCAGGCTATGGTCCTCAACATTATGACGGAGGAGTATCCTATTTTTATGAAGTACATGGTGGGTTTGAATGAATATATCCATAAGGAGATGAAGTTGTTCATGATTGAGTCAATTGCGTAGGCGAGCGTGAAGGCTATTGCTATTGAAGGTAAGCAGAAGAAAAGAAACAAGACAAAGGGAGATGCCAAGCAAGCTGGAGGCAAGTCTAGTGGTACCCAACCCAAGGAGGAGAAGAAGAAGGGCAATCCTAGGAAAGCAGGACTGACTTGTAATCATTGCAAGCAGACAAGACACATCACTGATCGGTGCTAGGAGAAGTATCCTCATCTCAAACCGAAGGGGTTGAAGAAGAAGGAGGAGAAAAAGGTATACATGATAGCTAAAGGCCCGAAAGAAGTTCCAAGGATGAGATAGCCTAATAGTAGTCTCAACCTTATGGCAGGAAAGTAGGCCGCGAAGGAGGACGAAGACCCCAGAGAGCAGCTCTTTGTTCTCAAGTTGCAGGTGAAGACTAGCTTGGTTGATGCCGTAGTTGATCCAGGAAGTCATAAGAATTTAATATTCGAGACCTTGGTTCAGAAGTGGGTCTGAAGACGGTCAAGCATCTAAAGCCCTATCCTTTAGGATGGATTCAGAAGGAGGCGGGGCTAAGTGTAGTTAATCAATGTACTTTCAGATTTGCACTCCATGAATCGTATATTGATGAGGTCACGTGCGACATCGTTCCATTGGATGTTTGTCAGGTCGTACCGGGCAACCCTTATTTGTGGGATAGGTACGCAGTCTACGACAGCGGTCCCTAAAGTACACGTTCACCAAGGACTGTGAGCAGTTCATATTTCGTTCGGCATCTCTTCCGCAGAAGACAAGCTTGGTGACGGTGACTCAGGCAAAGAGGCTAGTGAATACAAACAAGAAGTTTGTCTTATTGTTCATTAGTCCTTATGAGGAGCAGCTGAGTAGAGTATGCTTGACTGCCTTGAGAAAGCTTCAGGAGGGAGATATTGACAGGTTGAAGTCTCAGTATGCAGACTTGTTTTCAGAGATCACTAGACTATCGCAAAGATGGAGTGTGGAGCATGAGATTATGTTGACAAGAGAGAGTTCTTTGCCGAATATTGGTCTTTATCGCACATTCATATAGGAGTCTGAGGAGATAAAGAGGCAAATTTAGGATCTTCTAGAGAAAGGAGTGATAGTACCAAGTAATTCGCCTTACGGGTCGCCAGTGTTGTTGGTGCCCAAGAAGGATGGAGGCTGGCGCATGTGTGTAGATTACCGGACGCTCAACAAGATAATGGTAAATAATCGTTACCCACTACCACGGATCGATGATCTCATAGACCAGCTGGAGGGATCGAGGTTCTTCACAAAGTTGGATCTTAAACCTAGTTATCATCAGGTGAGGATTCGGGAGGATGACACTTGGAAGACTGCGTTCAAGACCCAAGCATGGCCTGTTTGAGTGGTTGGTGATGCCGTTTGGGTTGTGTAACACTCCAGCAACCTTTATGAGGCTAATAAATGATTTGTTGCTGTAGACATTAAAAATTATCTATAGGTTACCGCATGCATCTCGAAACAAAGAGAAGGCGATGAACATCGATGTCGGTGTCAAAGAGGATTATTTGATGCCAAAAGGAAGCAAAGAAAAGTGCAAAACGAGCGAAAAAGCAACACGACGCGCAAAAAGACAATGGAGAAGTGTTGAAAAGTCTCAAAAGTGAGAGACACAAAGTGTGTCTCGCACAAAGTGAGAGACGCACAAAGTGTGTCTCGCATAAATGTGTGAGACACAAAGTGTGTCTCGCCCAGTTCAGCCTCCTGACGACGCGTATTTTGATAGAATTTAGGAATTCGTTCGTTCCAGAGCCTCCCTAACTAACTTGAGACTATCCTTGAACGTGGAAAAGTGGTTATCAACTGACGATAAGATCAAATCATCAGTTCTTACCCAAAAGCACGATATCCAAAGCCTATAAATACACCCCTAGGGCCCCTCTACATGGGGAAGCTAGAATTTTGGAGCTTTGAGGTGAGGTGCTGACCCTGAGAGAGCTAAGCCATAAATTTCAGAGAGGAGGAAGAGATATTTTGGCGAACTTTATTATAAAGAAGAAAATTTTGAGAAATCAATAACCCCTACATCAGTTCCTTAAGATCAAACTTCGTTTTGATCTTGAGAAGAGTGTTTATCTCAATCCTTAAGATATTTACTTAAATTCTTGTTTCTTTCAAGAAACGAGATCAACCGGTTCTGATACTCGGTGGTCCATGGATCAAAGAGTCTCTGGCATAGGCAAAGATCCTACGCAAACAGCGACCGATAAACGATCCTGCGTGTGTTTCTAGGAGATCATATATGTTTGTTTTATCTGTGTAGAAAAGTCTTATAAAAAGGCTCCTTCTTTTGAATTTGTAAGATGATAAACGTGTAATGGATTTCGCAATGAAACTGATTTCCAACGCAAACATGCTGGCAACCACAGTGGGAGCCAATAGTCTCGCTACCGAGACTGTCGTGTCGCAATCGAAGATCAAGATCCCCATTGATTCAGCGGTCGAGTATGAGTTCGACGAAGTCAAGTTCGAGTAATATTTCTCCTCATCTTCATCCAAATTCTTCTTTTCCTGCAAGTGCGGAAAGATCTCATCTTTGAAGGAGGCGTATTCACCGATGAAGGCCACAAGTGACTCCGCTCACCACAACTCCTCTCCAGTCAATAAGTTGCTCAACCAAAGTACACCAACTTTGACGTAGAGGGCTCGTTAGAGGCGACTCCAACGGCAAGCTCGTCAAATCGCCAAGGCCTTGGAACAAGTTGATGGGGTTCGTTACTATACGAACTTGGCGTCCAGGAAGCATCAAGTAATCCAGCCACTTGAACGACAATTTGCTGTCACTTCCTCCAAACCATCGATGGAAGAATGAGTTCTCATCAAAAAAGACTCGTTCAACCTTTAAAGAATGCATTCAAAAGCACCATGCACTACTCACACATGTACGGATTCTTGTCTAGAAGGCATAGGAGCTGTAAAAGGAAGAGGCGACCAAAGAACCACTGAAATCCAAATAAGTATGGGTGCCAAAGGCCAAAATAGCACCGAAAGCAACTCAGAAAAGTGTCGAAACAACTCCTCCTGGCGCGAAACACAACATGTGTTCCGCACCTGGAGCGAAACACACATTGTGTTTCATACCAGGGGTGAAACACAATACGTGTTTCACACTAGGAGCGAAACACAACCTGTGTTTCGCACCTAGTGCCAGCTCTGAGGCTGTTGCTCAGTCTCCGTCAGCCTATGATCCTGCTCCTTCTGCTCCCACACCTCCGGTGAAGCCTCACGATTATGATAATTCACCCAAGATCAAGAAAACAATGGCAGATTGTCTTGGTCCTCTACACAAAGATCGGGGAAAAATTCTAGTAAAAGAACGCTTAGGTCCGGTGAACAAATCCCGAGCGACTCTTCAGACTGGGGGTCATACATGCCCTATTGATAAGTTAATTCTTATAACCGCCCGCTTGGGGGTGCGTGTGAAAGACCAGGAGCCTGTTAAGATCCCACCCTCATGAGGGCGTGGTCCTAAACATGTGCCTCTCGAGAATGCCATCAAGGCGTTAACTCTCCAGAAGAAAACGTGTCTGTCAGATGACAGCGTTATACCTAGAGATTCAAACGTATAGCCGATAGGTTGCTCCGGCCACAACGCTAATGAGTTATACTGTCGGGCTGGGGGTACGAATAAATCTTGAAAGAGAAGTATCCCAGAATCAAAATTTTATTGTTCTTGTAAGAGGCTCATCAGGGCAGTATTATCAAAATGTAGTTGCCCTAGGACCATTTCACAAAGGGTCTCGGTATCTGAGAAACATGCAACTGAAGCGTCAAAGCTTAGATCGAAATGCTTTCACGAGAGAAAACCAACCATCTAGGATGATGAATTCCTTGAAGTCATATCAACATAGCTGACAAAGGAAAGTCTGCGATTGCTTCAAATAGCTCTAATTCCGACTTTTCTCCGGGAAGAAATGTTGATTCAGGAATAGCCCAACGAATGTCTCGACTCTATCTAGGAGCCATCAGATGCAAGGATTACCCGAGAATACACGAAGGATGGTCTTCGGATGACGAACTTTCTAATACTTAGTCCGCAATCGCCTCTGATGATACAATGTCTAGTGTGGGGGAAACCAGGGAGGCATTCATGATCACTCCTAATCTCATAGCTCAAATCCTTCAAGAAGCTCTGGCAAAATAATAAGAAGAACTCAGGGATGAGATGAAAACAGAGATGGAGTTGGCCATACAACAAATAAGAGAACTGCAGGCTTAACGACTTTAACTTCCTAAGTCCAGTCAGCAAGCTGAATCCAGCCGCCGCACTCAGAATGTCACAGATGAGAGTGATCTAGAAAAGAATGAAGTCTTCAAGATTGATACACCCCTTGATAACACTAGGGTGGTTCAATTGCACCACTTAATAATATTGAGGGTGGCCCAATTACTTCTTCTCAACATCTCTCGAAGAGAAATGAAGGAGACAACAAGATGATGCAAGAGCTGGAAGATAAGGTCAACGCCTTGCTATATCGGCTCAAGAAGTGAAGAGGACCGACATTCCGCGTCCATATCCAAGAGAAGTAGGATTTAATCCCGTATCCGACGAAGTTCAATCTAATTAACTTCACGCCATTTTACTGGAGAGGCTCACCCACTTAACACTTAATCTACTTCAAGTCCCACCTGGGAGTTATCTTTGGACATGAGCCCTTGATGGTTCGGTCATTCGTAGGCACCCTTCGTGGGGCCACCTTCGATTGGTACCATCGTCTCAAGGCAGGGAGTATCAATAGCTGGGATGATATTGAAAGCTCATTCCTTAACAACTTCTTCGACGATGACACCGAAGTGTCAATCGGATCACTTCTGGACGAGAAGCAGAAAATGGAGAGTCAGTTGACACCTTCGTTAAAAGCTTCCGAAGCAAAACAATGAACTGTCAGGATCTGGTCACGGAGGAATTCATGCTCCAGACCTGTCATAACAACGTTTCCCTTGATGTGTTGGAAGCCATGGCAGTTTCACCTTTAGCCATTTGGAAAGAGTTAAAACTTCGTGGAGAATAGACTGAACGCTTCCTCAAAAGGAAGAAGCTCGAGAGAGGCCTACCGATGACTAGTGCACCTGAGGCTGCTCTTGACATCAATCACAAAAGTAAACTCAGAGGCAACAAAGGATTCTTGATCCGAGATCCCAAGAGGAGTATTCTTTTAAAGATGATGAAGTTCTGGCCATCTTTGAGCACCTCCTCTCAAAAAACAAAAAAAAATCAAGCTGCCACCGATTATGAATCAGAAGGAAGCTAATAACACTTCGGATCTAAAGTACTGTGCATACCACAAGAGGATCCACCATCTCACTAAGGCGTGATTCACTCTTAAGAACAACATTCAAGCCTTGGTTGACGCCGGCGTCATAACGGTAAAACAAGCCGAATGAGAACGACAAAGACTCTAATAAGTATACGAGTATAAACTGCTTCTCCTCTTTCCTCCGATAGGTATATGAGGTTAAACTGCTCCCTAATACTCCAACGGGTATATGAGTATAAACTATTTTTCTTATTTCTAACTAGAAGTTTTTAGAGTATATTACTCTTAATATTCTTAAGGATAACCCAACAATGTGGCCAAATATAATTGGATTTAGGTTTACTAATGAGCTGGGGGTAGGATACCTCAATGCATTCCAACGGGAAGATACCATGCATGATATTCTTAAGGATAACCCGAGATCAGTTGATTATTCAAGATGAAACCCAGTCATCTGAATAATTCACTCTTAATCATGATAAAGATGATTAACAACCTCCCACTGGGGCTATTTAATCATTTCTAAGATGATTAAAACCCTCCCACTATGATTTTTCGAGCACTCTTTCGTCAAGATGAGATTCAATGACTTCATCCGGTCAATTTTTCCTCACAAAACTCCCACAGTGTGATTGTGGAGTGCTTAATGATCTAATGTCTTCTACCATAAAATCCCTCACTGATCAAATCAATTGATGGTAGGTCCACAAAAATTCTTCATGGTTACACCCATTCCAACTCCCACTGTGCCTAAGCCTTTAACACTCCATTGTTGAAGTCCGGACATGACGTATATCTATACCTTCACCCCTCTTTGGTCAAACCTTTCAATAGGTAGGGTTATCCAAGTCTTTTTAATTCTTGGAGTGGAGATCCCACTCTTAGTTTTACCTTTCCAGATTCTCAAAATGAAGATCCCATTTTGAGTTTCTTTTTCAGTAAGAGATAGAATATAAAATTATTCCTCTGCGGCATCGGGTTCGTCTTCGCCTCAAAAGAAAACAAGCAGGAGATGTAATATAAAATTCTTCCTCTCCGACACTAAGTTCGTCTTTGCCCCAAGAGAAAACACAATATTGTAACATCCGAATTCATGCCTTTCATGCATGAGGGACTTTATCTCGATCCCTAATTAGAGATAAGTCTATATCTAACACATGCTGTAGGGTGGTCCGTTCCCATAAAAAATAATAAAGTCTACGTATTCAATATCGTAGCACCAAAAATCCATGTCTTTTATGCATGGAGGACTTTATCTTGATTCCTAATTAGAGATAAGTCTGTATCTAACACATGCTACCAGGTGGTCCGTTCACGTGAAAATGATCAAGTCTACGTATTCAACATCATAGCATCAACAATCCATGCCTTTCATGCATGTGGGACTTTATCTTGATCCTTAATTAGAGGTAAGTCTGTATCTAACGCATGCTACCGGGTAGCGCATTCCCGTGAAAATGGTAAAGCCCACGTATTCGACATCGTGACAGGCTGTCATTAATGACGTTAGAATCCATGCTTTACATGTATTGGGAACTTTTATCTCGATCCCTAATTAGAGATACGTCTACACTTAACACACGTTGCCGGTTAGTCTTTCGCCATGAAAAGGACACCATAATCCATCTCTGGGGGATATTATCTCAATCCCTAATTAGAGATAAGCCTATGCCTAACAAGCATTGTCGGGTAGTACGTTCCTATAAAAACGACAAAGTCTATGTATTCAATATCATAGCACTAAGTCTAAAAGAGTTTATTCTTTTAGCATAATATTATATGTACAACGAACTTAGACAATCTACATGCTAGCACGACTCAAACGATAGTCGGTAATAGCTTATCAAATCCGTTAATGGCTAAGGGTTTGCTAAAAATCCTATTATACTTAGATAAATAGCTTGCAACGACGGATTCGCTCTCCTAGCCCGGAGAGCTTCTCTTCACAAAACTCGTACAAACTCCAACTTCAAATCAGCTTTAATAGTCATTGATGCACAAACATCATCAGTTGGTCTCGTAACTTGAGCAACCTAGGGTAGCTTCAGAGATAGTAGCTGTATCAGCACCAACGGTTGGTCCTACAATCAAATCTCACATAAAGAGCTCAACCTGGCGAGCGTCCGATGCATTCTCAGCTTGCTCTTCCCACACTCCGATAAGTATATGAGTATAAACTACATCTCTATGAACCTCCGATGGGTATATGAGGTTAAACTAATTCCCAAAACTCCAATGAGTATATGAGTATTAACTGATTCTCCACACTCCAACGCGTTAAAAACTTAAACTGTGTAGACTCCAGTTAACGTTTGAGTATAAACTGTATTCACACCGGTCAACACGTGATGATGAAAGTCAATGCCAGTCAATGCATGACAATGAAGGTCAACGTCAGGCAACACGTTGTAATGAAGGTCAATGCTGATCAACACATCGATATTCTCACCAAAATAAGGCTCAATGGCACTACAATGAAGGTCGATGCCAGTCAATGAATCGATAATTTTACCGAAACAAGGTTTAGGAAAAATTTTAGGTCAAAGGATAATCCCTGGGAGTTTAATAGTGATTCTGATACAAACTCCAGATGAAGACGACCAGTTTAACGTCGATTCAATGACACGAGCTAAATTCAAAAATCCACACGCTAGTTTCAATTTAAGATTTTGATAACGGTCAGACGATAAACGCAGCACTGAAAGAATTTTAGCTATTCGACAAAATACCGAATAGACTGAAAGCTGAAGAAGTCTGCGAATTGAAGGCTGCGCGTATCATATCCAAAGTATTCCAGCATCCTCTATAAAAGAATAAGGCTGAAACACTTTGGAGGGGGTATCTGTAGGCGTTAAAAATTACCTATAGGTTACTACACACAACTTGTGATGAAGAGAAGGCGGTGAACGTCGATGTCCGAGTCAAAGAGGATTATTCGATGCCAAAAAGAAGCAAAGAAAAGTGTGAAACGAGCAAAGAAGCAACACGACGCGCAAAAAGACAATGGAGAAGTGCTGAAAAGTCTCAAAAGTGAGAGACACAAAGTGTGTCTCACACAAAGTGAGAGATACAAAGTGTGTCTCGACAAAGTGTGTCTCGCACAAAGTGAGAGACACAAAGTGTGTCTTGCACAAATGTGCGCACAAAGTGAGAGCCACAAAGTGTGTCTCGCCCAGTTCAGCCTCCCGACGATGTGTATTTTGATAGAATTCCGGGATTTGTTCGCTCCAGAGCCTCCCCAACTGACTTGAGGCTATTTTTTAACATGGAAAAGTGGTTATCAACTGAAGATAAGATCAAATTACCGGTTCTTATTCGAAAACACAGTATCCAAAGCATATAAATACCCCTAGGGCCCCTATACAGGGGGAAGCAAGAATTTTGGAGCTTTAAGATGAGGTTCTGACCCTGAGAGAGCTAAGCCACAAATTTTAGAGAGGAGAAAGAGAGATTTTGGTGAACTTCATCATAAATAAGAAGATTTTGAGAAATAAATAACCCATGTATTAGTTACTTAAGATCAAACTTTGTTTTAATCTTGAGAAGAGTGTTTATCTTAATCCTTGAGATATTTACTTAAATTCTTGTTTCTTTCAAGAAACGAGATCAACCGGATGTGATACTCGGCGGTCCATGGATCATAGAGTCCCCGACACAGGCAAAGATCACACGCAAGTAGCGATCGATAAGCAATCTTGCGTGTGTTTCTAGGAGATCATATCTGTTTGTTTTATTTGTGTAGAAAAGTCTTATAAAAAGGCTCCTTCTTTTGAATTTGTAAGACGATAAACGTATAATGGATTCCGCAATGAAATTGATTTCCGATGCAAACAGTTGCGGCCTTTTATATAGGATTTTGTGATGGTTTACCTCGATGACATATTGGTGTACAACAGGACCTGAGAGGAGCATCTTGTTCATGTTGATAAGGTATTTGAAGTGTTGCGAGATGGTCAGCTGACGCTCAACGGGAAGAAGTGTGAGTTTGGGAAGGACGAGTTGGTGTATCTCGGCTTCATCGTGGGAAAGGGCCAGCGGAGGATAGATCCAAGCAAGGTTGAGGTTATCACGAAGTGACCAACACCTAGGACGGTAACGAAGGTACGAAGCTTCATAGGGGCTTGCTAGTATTTGCACAAGTTTATTCGATATTTTTCTACTTATGCGGCACCCTTACATGGCCTTACTAAGGCAAAGGTTCAGTTCGAGTAGGGTAGGACGTATGAGGAGGCTTTTCAATTACTAAAGAGGAAGATCTCGAAGGAACCGGTATTGATATTGCCTAATTTACAGAAGACCTTCGAGGTAGAGACTGACACTTCTAGCTATACTATGGGTGTTGTGTTGATACAGGATGGGAAGCCGGTGGAGTGCCATTCTAAAATATTTACGTGTGCTATTCAAAACTATCCTACTTATGCTAAGGAGTTGTATACGCTCTACCAGGCAATCAAGCATTAAAGGGTGTACTTGTTGGGTAAGGAGGTGGTTGTGCACTTGGATCATAAGCCATTAGAGTTTCTACATGCCCATACGAAGCTACAGCACACACGACACATGAAGTAGATGTTCTATTTGATGGCGTTCAACATCGTCATTAGGTACAAGAAGGGGGCGACTAACAAGTTGGCCGATGTGCTATCTCAACCGCCAGTGAGAGCTTTGTTGGTGGCAACGTATATTCAGTCCTTGGTCCTTTGGAGTATGTACAGATGTACACATCCAGCAAAGACTTCAGTAGTGTGTTCTAGCAGGTGAAGGCTGGTCGGGAGGGGGAGTATGAGCTCGGAGTAGATGGTTTGTTGTATCGTGGTACATCATTTTGTATTCCGAAGGATGGCGATTGGTTGTAGTGGATTAGATATGCACATACATCATGTGTGCAAGGTTATTTTGGGATTCAGTAGACACTTCTCAATCTTCGACGCCATATCTTTTGGCCAAAGATGTTAGAAGATGTTACCAAGTATGTTAGAGGGTGTAGGTTATGTTGCATATCAAAGCCTTCCAACAGAAAGAGGGGATTGTATCTATTGTTGCCAGTGTCTTCTAGACTATGGGAGAGTATTTCTATGGATTTCTTAGGATGGTTACTAACGACCAAGCACGGGCATGATTACTTGTTCGTTATGGTGGATCAGTTCAGCAAGATGGTGATCTTGATTCCTTATAACAAGACCGTGACGAGAGCAGTTACAGCGCAATTGTTCTTTGAGTATGTGTAGAATCACTTTGGTTTGTCGAGTTTAATTATTTTAGATCGGGATAGCAGGTTCCTCGGGAACTTTTACAATTCCTTGTGGAGTTTGATGGACACCGGATTGAAGAAAAGCACAGCCTTTCATCCACAAACAGATGGGCAGATAGATGTAGCAACCAGACTATGGTTCACATATTGTGGGGGTATAATTCCAGGCATCCCAAGACTTGGGATGAGAGTTTACCATATCTTCAGTTTGCTTTCAATTGGACTATTCACGAATCATTGGGGAAGCCACCGTTTGAGACTTGTTATGGGTTCTTACCTCCAATTTCGTTCGATCTAGTATTCTCTAGTGAAGCTATGACCGACAACAATGAAGGGAGTGAAAGACAGAAGGCTCAGCGATTTCTGGAGAAGATTGCATAGATTCACGCCGCTGTTGAAGCACAATTGAAGAAGTCACAAGCGAAGTACAAGGCGAAACATGGTTGACATCGCGTTCCTTGTAATTTTGGCAAAGGTGATATGGTGTGGCTGAAGTTAGGTAAGGAGCGACTAAAGGGAGAAGGGAAAAAGTTAAAGCCTATACGATATGGTCCATTTCGGATTATTGATCACATCAGTGACAACGCCTTCAAGCTGGATTTGCCACCTTATGTAGGCATGTATTCGGCGATCAATGCTGAGTACTTGAAGTTATTCGAGCCTCTATTGCTGGACGATGAGGGTGACAACAAAGTGATCTTGCCGTATGTTGAAGACTTGTGGTTTAATAGAGAAGAGCCGCTGAAAGAGGATTGCATTTTAGAGCGGAAGATGACTTTGACTAGACGAGGGATGAAGGAGTCGCTTTTGGTTGGATGTCAATGTCAGGTTCCTAGTAAGGCCAAGTGGTTCAACAAAGAAGAAGGAGCTCAAGAGTTTTCTTAGCTGAAGTTCTAACTTGAACGGGACTTCAAGTTTCTAAAGGGGGGAGCCATGATACGAGTGTATCTTTTATGCTTCAGGAACTTAGCAATCCTCATGGGAGCTTGAGGATAGATGATTCTCATGGTTGCTTGAGAATAGAAGCATGGGCAGAGTCAGTGAAAACGGTGAAAATTAGGAATACAACGAAAATCAGGAAGCTAATGAAATAGCTCTAGCCGGTCGACTGATAGGCTATCATCTGTCGACTGATGAAGCACTATCGGTCGATCGATTAACCATCATCAGTTGACCAATAGACTGATATGCTACAGGGTCAGAAAAGCTTATTCTGGACGGTCGACCGATTGGCCATCATCAGTCGACCGATAGACTGATATGCTACAGGGTCAGAAAAGTTTGTTCTGGATGGTCGACCGATGCACTCTTATCGGCTGACGGAATAGGTACATCAGTCGGCCGATATCGGGTCTGGGCCAATCTTGATTCCTAGCCGGTTTTGGGTTTTAGGGTTTGTATAAATAGAAACCCTATTGATTTAGGATTTCTAAGCAGAAACTCGTGAGATTTGAGAATAGAGAGATTTGTTCTTTATTCTAGAGAGATTATGAGGAGAGATTTGTAATAATTGATCTTCATAATCTAGAGAAGGTATTTTCCTTCGTCATATCGAATTGTTCTTGTGTTTTACTGTTCTTCTTCTTAAAACCCACATTTGATATTTTCACGATCAAAAGGGCTCGCATGGCGACTCGTATCACCTGGGACAGGTCGACTGGTAGGTATGTGAAGTTAGGGTTTGGATTT
This sequence comes from Asparagus officinalis, assembly GCF_001876935.1. Classification (NCBI taxonomy): domain Eukaryota; kingdom Viridiplantae; phylum Streptophyta; class Magnoliopsida; order Asparagales; family Asparagaceae; genus Asparagus; species Asparagus officinalis. The sequence continues at coordinate 49,660,291 of NC_033795.1, forward strand.
ATTGATATATTAGAGAAAATTTTATGGCCAGGAATTCTGAAGGAAACCAATGGTTAGGATTAAGGAAGATCCAAATCGGGTAGTAAACGGGTCAGGTTCTGAAGACAAAAATCTAATAAGAAAGCTCAAGAAAACTCACTGGTCAGTCGACTGATCTTGTGATCGGTCGACTGAGTATCAGACATCGGTCGACTGATGAAAATGTTCAGTCAACTGATGACAACCAGAATCCATATGCATTTAAACATGAACCATGATTGAAAAACTTAAAACAACATTTATATTATATTCAAAAATGAATATATATATATTATATATATATATATATATATATATCAAGTTCTTTTCTATATATGATGAAAATATATTCTTTTAAATTTTTGTAAAAATATTCACAATTTGTTTACAAAAAAATCTAAACAAAAACCATCTTTTAAAAGCATGAAAAACAAAAACGCTAAAATTTATTCTTTGAAATCAAATATGTTTTAGCACCCAAACACTCTTGGTGCCGAAGAAATTAGGGACATGACCCCTATCAATATAATTCAAGGTCCTTGTGTTATGACCCTGGGCGCATTTAGTGCACGAGTCCGGTCATAACAATAATTACGCAAATGACTCATCCTATTGCAATAGGTGCAACGAAGTAAATGCATTTATTTTTGTTGACCTTTTAATTATGCACAAAAATCATTTTTAAACAAACATGGTCTTTTTAAAACATTTTGCAAATTTGAATCTTTTCGCAAATCAAAACAAAATTTTGTTAAATGTCGAAATATACCACAAAATTCATATTTAAACACACCATCATGCTTACGATGAAACAATAGGTGCATGATTGTGTGTATGAGATGAAGAAACTTGATGAGATGCACAAGAAGTAATAGTATTAGAATTTGTGGGTTTTCGTGCATTATAGTAAAATTTAGCAAGATGGTCTTTACGACCGTAAATGGAGCATTTGCAAATTTTGCAATACATGTGTGCATAGTGAATGTGTGATTTGGAAATAGTGGCACGTGGCTTAGCACACATGTTCACAAGTTTCTAGTGGTTGTCAATGCATGTATTTAAAGTTGAATCTAAAGATGAAATATGGTTTTTCATATTATTCAATTCGTTATTAGGCACATTTGTATTGACATTAGAAGTAGAACAAACATGGTTATTTTTGAATGAGATAAGTTCATTTCTAATAGTTTCTACTTCTAACATGACATCCTTCTTATGATTAGATAAGCTAGCATTATCTAATTTTAATTTATCATTGTTATCTTTAAGAATTATATTTTCTTTAGCAATAATATCAAATTTTGATGCTAGCAAATCATGATCGGATTTTAATTCTACATGCTTGCTTTGCAAACTCATGAAATTATGATGTAATTTGTTGTAAGCATTCATAAGTCATTCATATGCACATGTGAGTTCATCTATAGAATATTTATTTTCAGATTCGGACTCGCATACCTCACTAGAGCAATCGCCTAGTGACCGTGTGCATGATGATGCTCCAATATCACTTGAAGTGGAATCCACCGGAATGCGCTGGATTTTCTTCAAGTTGCCATAATGTGCCTCTATATATTTCCACAATGTATAAGTACTATCAAAAGAAGCAAATTTGTTGGAAATAGATGGATCAAAAGCTTTGAGCAAAAGTTCTAACAATAACTTGTTCATAATAAACATCTTTTTATCATCATTGCTCCACTTGAATTTCTCCAATATGGGCTGATACGAGTCGCCGTGCGAGCACCCTTTGGTCGCGGAATTACCAAAAGGTGGGTTGAGAAGAGGATGACCAAAACACAAGAACAATTCAGTATGGCGAAGGAAAATACTTTTTCTAGATTATGAGTATGAAAAGATTACAATCCCTCTCTCACAATCTCACTAGAATTGAGAACAACCTCCTGTCTGATTCATCTAAACCCTAATCCTTTTGATCAGGATTTCACTTAGACCTAAAACCATTTAGGACTACATCTTGGCCTCTAACCTTCTTGTTTAGAACCCTAAACAATCCCTATTTATAAGGATTACAACGTGGTGGTAATCTTGTAAATAAACAAGTCCAAAAGGATCAGGAATCCCTGTCAAAACAGAATCCAAAACGAACCAGGAAAAGCCAAATATCGCGATCCGGTCGACCGCCAATCCTGGTCCGGTCGACCGGCCAGAGCGCTTCTGCAAACCCTGCGTCGACCGGCCAGAACCCGACCCTGTTTTCCTGATCTTCTGCGTTTCACTCCTTCTGACTTCTTTCGCCGTCCTCTATGGCTCCAACCACGCCTCTATTCTCAAGATATCATGAGAATCACCTATCCTCAAGCTCCCATGAGGATTGTTTTTCCGAAGTGAAGATACACCCGTATCATGGGCACAACATAAGCATAATCAATTACTTCCCATAAATCGACATGTTTAGATCTAGCAAATAGTTTAAATCTAAACATCCATTGAGCATAAGGAAAATCATTGAATAAAGGAGCAATATCTATGGCATAGCTTAAACTAGATGCACCGTGTGAAAACACCCTAATGCCACTAGGAAAGAACCATAGAGGGGGGGGGGGGGGGTGGTGAATAGGATTTATGCTAATCTAATCCGATTTTATGCTAATTAAAACTAATTAACAAATTATCCTAGTAAATAAGATATGCAACAATTATATGCAAGGATAATCAATATAAACAAAGGGTAAAATAAATAAATATAAACAATATAGTGGACAAACTAAATAATGAGACAATAACGATATGAGCAATGAGCACAAATATAAATGAACACCAAAGAAAACTCAACCACAATCAAATGACCATGGAGTTCGGACCATCCATCCTACGTCTCTACTCCCCACTCCCGGGGTGAAATCCACTATCACACCGAGTTTTCAATGATCACCTGAAAATATTTACACCACACAATATCGGTTTTCAACGCTCACCGATCAACGTTTCATAATCTCACAATGTAACTACACAAATCCCACCTTAAGTATTGGCCTCTCACGTGTCTCTCTCAAGTGCTCGGAATTACGACCTACCCTCTAGGCATTACCATCGACCCCACTCCTCTTAGGACCGACCACGTCTCTCACCTCTACACTCCTCTTGGTGTATTTGTGTAATACAAAGTGAATCCTCACAATTAGGCTCAATACAACAAATGATTGTTCTCTAAACAAGGTGAGAACTCAATTAAGCTCAACTCAATGTTATAAACTCACAACCCCAAATATACTATGTATGAAAATACTAAAAGCTCAAGTGGGTGTGTGTAACAAAGCGATAAAACAAATATAAACTCAATGTAAAACTAGCTTATGAAATTATACTCAAACGTATAAAATAGCTAGGATTGAGTTTAAGAAAAACTTCTCTATAGATCAAGAGAGAGAGGGAGATGAGTTGAATGCCCAAACACCAAAGATTATCTCCTCCTACCCTTGTGAAAATTTCTTCACAAACTAAGCTCTTAAACACACTTTAAAAACAAACTAAACTCTTGTAAACTTGTTTTTAAAACTTCTTGATTAATTTAAGAACTGAGGATATATGAGGGTATTTATAGGAAACCCCAAAGCCAAGAAGAAACCAACAAAACCTAGCAAAAAGATAAAAATAATGAAAATAAAAAACTAGTCGTTACAGCATCAGTCGACTGACAGGTTTCATCAGTCGACTGATGAGCTAACCGTTATAGGCATTTTCTAGCTCATCAGTCGACTGACGACCTTATCAGTTGACTGATGACCTTATCAGTCGACTGGTCAGTCGACCAGAAATAAAACAGATTTTTTTTTGACATTCCAGGCGATTTTTTCAGTCGACTGAACACATTCATCATTCGACTGATAACACTGTATCAGCCTGATTAAAACAGAAAATCTAATTTTCAAACCTCTTTTAAAAATAGCAAATAAAATCAGAAAAATGTAAAACTTTGGAATATGATTGTAAACATGAAAAACAACATGTTATAAAAATTGGTTTTCAAAAAGCACCTTCCAAATGAGAAATCTCTTCATTTTACACAATAGTCCAAAACATGAAAATGAACAACACTTGTTTTTGACATTTTGACTAAACCATGTTTTGAAACTTTACAAAATGATTTTATAGACTTAATAAAATATGTATAAAGTGATATTGAAGTCTATAAACTAATAAAATAATATTTTCATAAAAACAATTATATTTTGATAAAATCAACAAATACGTGTGTGTGATTAATATGAGCTTAAAGTATTAACAATCGCAAACAACAAGCACAAGATATGAAGAGAAATAGTACGTAAAAGACAATCACAAACAAACGATATGATCACGAAGTTCGGTCAAACCTCGACCTACGTCTTTGCTCTTCATCTCGAGGAGATCTCCACTATAACTCGAAATAACTACACAATACGGTTTCCAAAGATCACTGAAATTTTTTACAATACACACATTGACAATCACACAAGCCACACTCCTCTAAGTGTTGGACTACCCGTGTTACCTTCCTCAAGTGTTTGGATTTACAACCTCTTTCTAGTCTTTACTACCAACCTACTCCTCTTAGAATTAACCCTGGTCTCTCTCTAACCACTTCTCTAAGTGTCCTTGTGTATTACAACGTGTTTAACGATAAGTTCAAATAAAGATTTTATTCTCTAAACAAGTGAGAATGAATTTGTAAGCTCACTCAATGAAACAACCTCACAACTCAAATATACAATATGTGAAATACTAAAGCTCAAGTGGTTGTGTGTGTAAACAATGAGTAAAATGAAATCAAACTCAATTAAATCTAGCTTATATATGATAATCAAAATATATATTAACTAGAGAATGAGTTTAGAAAACTTCTCCAAAACAAAGAGATATAGATATGGAGATTTGAGGTTGAATGCCTCAAAACCGAAATTAAGATCATTCTCTTTGTAAAACTCATTTTTACATAAACACACTGAAACTTTCTCAAAAACTCAGACCAAAAATGGCCAAAACAAACTTATAAAACTCCTTAGTGAAAAACTAAGTCTTGAGGGCTATTTATAGCCTCTCAACCAAAACTGTCAAAAACTAGCCATTACAGCAAAAGAGGGCTATTTATAGCCTCTCAACCAAAACTGTCAAAAACTAGCCATTACAGCAAAAATGACTGATCAGTCAACTAGTTGAATATATCGGTCAACTTATAAACTAGCCGTTACTATAAAGAAAATGGGCAGTCATGACTCGGTCGACTGAAAACACTGTGTTCGGTCGACTGACTCAAATGGTCAGTCGACTGATAGACTGTAAAAAGAAATGTTGTAAAAATTCATTCTGGCAAGTCGACTGAGAAACAAAATCGGTCGACTGAATGCTATCGGACGACTGATTAAGTCAGCCGGTTGACTGAAAACTGATACACAGATTTTTGACTTTTGAAGAGCTGATTTCTAAATTCAATTTAAAATAGTGAAACAACTCCAAAAATAGTAAAACTTGGGAAAACGTTTATAAATATGAAAATAGACATGTTAGAGAAAAAATTTCTGAAATAGCACTTTGCGTTTGTGAAAACTCACTGTTTTGCAAAATGGTCAAAAATACGAGTTTGTTGAACACTTGAAAATATTTTCATTAAGTGTATAAGCTAAACTTATCCACAAAGATAATTGTGCACGTGTATGGATTGAGCTTTAAGTATAAGCACATAAAGTAAAACTTAAAACACTATACCCAAGCTTGATTTGCATGAAGCTCGATCTTGGACGATCCTCATCTTGGTAGTAGAGATGAAGCACAATATTAATCTTTAACTTGAATTGTGACGGCTTCATTCCAATTTCCTTCCAACCTCCAAGATATCGACGTTAAGGCACAAGTTCCAACCAACCTCATGTGTAGGATACCTAACAAGCAAATGCAAGTACTCTAAAAACGTTATTAGGAATTGTTAGTTAATCATCAAAACCAGATTAGACAATAGGCTCATAAACATGAGACCTAACAACTTTAATAGGTAAAAGTGTCTCGCAAATTTTGACAATCTTAACAAACTGTAGAACAAATATGAAACTTACACAATAGAACTTTAGTACGTTCAGTTTGGAAGGAACTATAATTTCTAATATTACACTGAAGCATGATAGCGCCAGTGTTACCGAAACTAGTTCTACATAAAACTTGAATCTTAAATGTGTAACTTTCTTTAACACTGCAATGAATATAATTTTTTATTACTGATAATCATGTTGACAGGATCACAAAATAAGAACTAAACAGATCAAGACTACTAATCTTGCACCGAAAATTTGATGGATACAAATAGAAGCAGAAGCAATGTGATCCAATTAACATACTTTAATATGCAAAACATTCAAATATCTGATACTATCACTTGGAGAACAGTTAATATAATCGGCCGCTATACTCGATTAAAGTCTGTATGATAGCTTCAGTGTGATAGGAGAAAATGAAATAAAAACTACATTGCTTTTATTAACTCTCCACGTACTGATACACTAAGCTTTGGCCATGCAATGAATGAGTCTAAAATAAATTATTCCATATGCCAACGTCAGACAGAAACAAAAGAAAATCATTCTTTCAATGTAAGTCAATAAAATATGTGAGATTTCATCAGCATAGAAAGCAAAATAACGAAAGGACAAATTAATTGGATCAATTTAGACTTGTTATTCTCAAAATAACCTTTGCTTTCTGTACTGTACTTGACGACTTTATAGGCCAGATAACATGAAAATAAATACTATGATGATCCAAGATCTTAAAAAAATAGTAAATAATAGCCGGAGCTGGCGTTGATACCATATGTAAGAATTGGTTAAATGAATAGTTACAAAGCACACATGAAAATTAAATCAAATAAAAAATACCTTTAATCATTGTTATTTAGAACGATATGTAACTTAGATATCTAGATCAAAACTATAGATAATTTGACCACATACAAAAACTAAAAAATTAGGTCATTGTTAGAACAAATAAAAGTAAAAAAAAATACAAAAAGCGTTTTTAGCTTATGCCTTTACCAAATAGTCTAAGGGGTTGTTTGGTTCGATTTCTATAATTAAAAAAAGGAAAAGAAAAATTGCCCAAAATTTGATTTCGTTGCATTTCCATAAAAAATTACAAGAAAGGTTTGTAGAACTCAAAGGGTACTATTTCTCTTATTTTTTGTTATTTCTTTGTTTGGTACAAAACATGAAAAAGTTTCCAACTTCATAGAAAAAAGGATGTTTTTTTATTTGGTTGAATATCAATTTATAGAAAATAGATTCCTAACAATAATGCCCATAGGAAATCACTTGAGGGGTGGAGAAATGACTTAGGTGTACTTAATTATTTTTTTAATAAAAATGTCAGGTTTCTAGGCAATTTCCTCCAACTTGGGGAGGAAGTTGATTTTTCTAAAATACCTCCCATCTTCCTACCTTATAAAAAATATTTCTATAAATTTTTTTGAACCAAACACATTTTATCACTAGTAGAAATCCGTGCATCCTAGACGGAATATCCTAGACGGAATTTTTTCCGTCTAGAATGTATTAAACTAGACGGAAAATTTTCGTCTAAAATATTCCGTCTAGGATAAAACATTCTAATTTCCATCTAGAATAGTATCCTAGACGGTTGTTTTATTTTTATTATTATTTTTTTTAATTTCCACATATCCTAGACGGAAATTTCCGTCTAGGATATGTGAAAATTAAAAAAAAAAAATTAACGTGTCAAAACTGTTAGAAAAGCACAGTATGCAATGTAGAGAAACAAATAGAAGGAGGAATATATGTTGGAATTTTATGATTCCTTTCTTTGTATTATCTTCTATATATAGAGATGTAGAGTACAATGATAAGGCTAAATCTCTTGATTATAGCCATGGATTCTTGTAACTATATACATGTAGAGTCTATTGATTTCAGCCTTATACTATGAACAATATACAGATATATGGTTGTAACTGAATCTAAGATATGATTGTAACTGAAAGTTTAGCTGAATGTAGAGATCTCACACAACTGAATGTAGAGATCTCACACATCCCCCCTCAAGCTCACGACGGGTTATCCCGTAAGGAGAGCTTGTCCCATAGCCAGAGAAAGAGAGGACTAGGGAGAGATTTAGTGAAGACATCAGCGACTTGAACTTTGCCGGGTAAATGAGAGAGAGTGATTGCACCTCGAAGGACATGAGCACGTATGAAATGAACATCGATGTCAAAGTGCTTAGTCCTGCTGTGGAAGACCGGGTTTTTGGACATATAGATCGCGCTAATATTGTCGCATAGAATTAATGGAGGATTGGACAGGTGAAATCTGAGAAACCGAAGCATATGTAAGAACCAAAGAACCTCAGTAGTTGTGGAAGCCAATGCGCGATACTCAGCCTCTGCACTAGATCTAGAGACAGTAGATTGTTTCTTAGATCCCCAAGAAAGAAGATTTTGCCCCAAGAACACTGCATATCCCGTTGTTGAATGTCGACTGTCTGGACAACCGGCCCAGTCTGCGTCTAAAAAGGCACGGATCTGAAGAGAAGCATCCTTAGAAAATATAAGGCCTAAGGATAGAGTACCTTTGACGTAGCGGAAGATCCTCTTGACAGCAGCAAGATGAGAGGAGCATGGCTTTTGCATAAATTGGCACACATGATTGACTGCATAAGTAAGATCCGGACGTGTCATCGTTAAGTACTGAAGGGAGCCAACCATCTGTCGGTAGATCGTAGGATCAGGAAGAGGATCTGGGGCTGAAGATGAGAGTTGAAGTTTGACTTCGAGAGGACTTTTAATAGGTTTAACACCAGAGAGACCAAACCGATGAAGAAGAGTGAGTGCATATTGAGTTTGAGAAAGAATAAGTGAATCATGATTTCGCACAACTTGCATGCCTAAGAAGAAATTAAGAGCTCCCAAATCCTTCATGTCAAATTCTGAAGAAAGACGTCTAATGAGCCGAGAAAGTAGGTGATCATGGGTTCCAGTGATGATAAGATCATCCACATATAGTAACACGAGAATGGTGTAGTTACCTTGATTCCACATAAACAATGAAGTATCATGAGGACAGCTGATGAATCCAAACTATTGAAGAAAATTGGTAAACCGAGTGTACCATGCCTGTGGAGCTTGTCGTAGACCATAAAGTGCCTTGTGCAAGTGACAGACATGGTTTGGACGGGCTGGATCAATGAACCTTGGTGGTTGTTGGAGGTAGACGACTTCATACAAATCCCCATGTAAAAAAGCATTTTTGACGTCTAATTGTCAGAGCGGCCAGCCATGTTTGAGTGCTAAGGAGAGAATGAGTCGCACAGTACTGGATTTGACAACGGGACTGAAAGTTTCAGCAAAGTTGAAACCCTCACGTTGATTGAAGCCTTTTGCGACCAATCGGGCTTTGTAGCGTTCGATGGAGCCGTTCGCACGATGTTTCAGTTTGTAGACCCACTTACAGCTAATGATATTCATTGATGGAGTAAGGGGTACAAGAGTCCAGGTGCCGTTACGCTGAAGGGCATCATATTCCTCTGATATTCATTGATGGAGTAAGGGGTACAAGAGTCCAGGTGCCGTTACGCTGAAGGGCATCATATTCCTCTGTCATAGCCTGTTTCAGTAAGGGGTACAAGAGTCCAGGTGCCGTTACGCTGAAGGGCATCATATTCCTCTGTCATAGCCTGTTTCCAGTGAGGATCAGCTATCGCCTGCTTATATGTAGATGGCTCTGCTGGATGATTCTGCAAGGTGGAAGCAAGTGCTAAAGGGATCAGATGGCGAGTTGCACAGAGGCCCTTTGGACATCGGGTCCCGTCGCGAGAGTGAGTGATCATGGAGTGATGAGAGACTGATGGTGGTGGATTAGGATCAAAAGGTGCTACCCCAGGACCACCTCGAGTACCTCAAGCTCGCTTAATAGGAGCATGAGTAGGCCATGCTGGCGGCAACAGAGATGTCTGATTCGAGTTGATAGGTGCAGTATTCTCAGTTTCTGGTGCAGGAAGTTCAGGTGCAGGAACTTAGCCTTGTGCAGGAAGGTCAGGTGCAGTAGGTTCGCCACCATTTGTGGAAGGCCCAGGAAGTGCGGAGCAATGATCAACTGGTTCATGTGGTGCAATTCCATGATCCTGGATTCCTTAGGAAGAAGAGCTGGATTGAACTTGGCCTTTGTTGACTTGAGATGAATCTGTTGTCAAATAATGAAGTGTCTAATCTGGAAACGGCTAGGTTTGAAACACCGGTGAGGCAGTGCTGGATGTTTCCTGTGATATTCTTGCAAATGGAAAGGAATTTTCATCAAAGGACACATGCCGTGAGATATAATTTTGCCAGATAAAGTATCCAAGCACCGATAACCCTTATGTTTTCCACTGTAACCAACAAACACGCATTCAAGTGACTTGTAAGCCAGTTTATCACGACCAAAGGGATCAAGGAGTGGAAAACAAGCACAACCAAATACTCGTAGATGAGCATAATCAGGTTTTTGACCAAAAATAGTCTCGAAGGGGGTTCGACCATGTAAAGAGGAAGAGGGTAAACGATTTATGAGGTAAACAGCAGTGGTAAAAGCATAATTCTAGAGATGACGGGGAAGAGAGCTATGGGCTAAGAGTGTGAGACCAGTTTCTACAACATGACGGTGCTTGCGTTCAGCAAGACCATTTTGTTCGGGGGTTCCTGGGCAAGAGAAAAGACGAATAATGCCTTGGATTGCAAAGAAATCACGAAGTTAGTGACTTACATATTCACCACCAGAGTCTGATTGGACGAACTTAACATGACTATTGAGTTGATTTTGCATCAAAGTTATAAATTGGATAAATATGGATGGTACTTTCGATTTTTGACGTAAAGGAAAGTACCAAGAGAACCGTGAACATTCATCAATAATGATCAAGTAGAACCGAAAACCTTCTATTGATAGAGATGGAGCAGGTCCCCACACGTCACTATGTAATGTGTACAAAATCTGATCTGTATAATTTGTACAACGAGTGAAGGGAATTTTGGAAGATTTGCCAAGTTTACAACTATGACAACAAGCTTTATTACAATGAGTAGAATAATTTAAAATAGATGACAACTGATTCATAGAAGAAAAACTAGGGTGACCTAAACGAGCATGCCATGTCATTGAGTCCATCTTATTAGCAAGCAAAGTAGAGGAAAAGACAGACTTAGACAGAGCGAGTCCAATGGGATACAGTCCACCATGTTTAGAACCCTTCAATAGAATCCGACCGCTCCTCAGATCCTTGACAACAAAACCCCAAGGGTAAAATAGAAAACAACAGTTATTATCCTTGGTGTATTGAGAAACACTAAGCAAATTTTTCTTAATGGAAGGTACAACAAGAACATTAGATAGATGAAGTTTAGTATGAGGTATAGTCAAATGACCAAGATGAGTAATGGGGAGAGTGGAACCATTACCAACAAGGACTGAATCTGAGCCGTGATAAAAGGTTTTACCTTCAACTTGAGTTGGGTCAGCTGTCATGTGGTTTGTGGTGCCCGTGTCTAGGTACCATGCATGATCATTTTGATCAGCAAGATGCATGGCGGTGAAGGCCTAAGTTGTATCAGTTACAACAGAGTCTGGAGCGAAACAATTGTTTGCTTTATGGTAGGGGTGACCACATCGAAAACAGTAGACTCCAGAGGAATCTCCAACCGGTGAAGCATTAGGACGACTAGAGCCACGACCACCACGAGACATTCCACGTGAAGGTCCATGATGACCACCACGCACCGGCATGGATTGAAGATGGCTAACACTATCGCGACCACTAGGGGAGAAAGATCCACGACCACCATTGCCAGAGGAGAAGGATCTACGACCTCCATTGCCACGAGCCGAGCGACCACCAGAGTTGGTGCGCCCTCGACCTCGAGTAGTAAACATGGCCGCGGGTGGATCAGTGGTTATCTTTGTGGATTTGATGCGGAGCTCAAAATCTAGCAATAGAGCGATGACCTCATCGACTGAAAGAGGCTCTCGTCAGATGTTGACAGCAGCAACAATAGGATCGAATTCAGACCCGAGGCTGCGCAGAATCCATGAGATAAGATCATCTTCATCAACTGGTTTGCCAGCGCTAGCAAGGATTTGAGCAAGAGATTTAGCCTGAGACACAAAATCAGAGATAGAGTGTGCACCTTTTGAGAGTGACTGAAGTTCGAAGCGAAGTTGTTGAACCCGCGAGCGAGTCAAAGTGCCATAGAGGATCTCAAGTGTACGCCACATCTCTGCAGAGGTCGTACAAGTACCAACTTGATTGACGGACGATTCAGAGAGGCTATTTGTGGCCATGCTAGCACCAATTGAGCGAGTCGGATCCATTGAGCTACTTCTGACGATTCATCATCAGGTCGAGGAAGAGTTTCGTCCACAAGTCCAATAAGACCATGAGAATGGAGAACAGGAAGAACTTGTGTGCGCCAGGGGAAGTAGTTTGTGGAGAGTAATTTGATGGAGACCTCTTGCCTAATGGCCTTCACTGTTGGAATAGAGGAAGAGCTGAGAGGGATTTCTGATGTTGCATCGGAAGCCATTTGCTCTGATACCATGTTAGAAAAGCACAATATACAATGTAGAGAAACAAATAGAAGGAGGAATATATGTTGGAATTTTCTGATTCCTTTCTCTGTATTATCTTCTATATATAGAGATGTAGAGTACAATGATAAGGCTAAATCTCTTGATTATAGCCACGGATTCTTGTAACTATATACAGGTAGAGTCTCTTGATTTCAGCCTTATACTATGAACAATATACAGATATATGGTTGTAACTGAATCTCAGATATGATTGTAACTGAAAGTTTAGCTGAATGTAGAGATCTCACACAACTGAATGTAGAGATCTCACACAAAAACCCCAGCCGCCCTTCTTTTCCCCCCAAATCAAAATTTTCAGCGCCTCCCCACCCCCAAAATCCTCAACTCCTACTCCTCCCTCCACCGCCTCTCTTATCCCTTCTCCTGTTCCTCCATGGCCGCCCTAATCTCACGTCCGTCAACTTCTTTCTCCCCCAACCTCTCGTTGCTCCATAGGACTACCATACCGCCCCCATCTTCATTATCCTTGCACTCCCCCTTCTCCTTCTCCCGTCTCTTCACCCTCTCTCCCCCCAAAAGAACTGCATTTAGAGCTTCAGCAGTTGCAGAGCAAGAGAAGGCATTGACCCCTAAAGAGGGATATAAGAAGAAGTTGGCGAAGCCCTGCGTCCGTAATCTCCCCAGGCTTTCGAATCTCTTCAAGCCTTATGGAACTGTTCATTCGGTTGAGGTATGTGAGATTTGAGATGGGTCTGTTTGGTTTGGGGATTTTTTTATGCCCATGATTTGTTTTCCAAAATGCTTAACTTTATATCAACTTAGACAAAATTAGCGACTTGAACCCAAATATAGCTACTTATACATTAAATTAGCAAGTTAGACCAAAATATAGCTATAGGAATGCAGTTTTTGAGATGGGTTTATTCGGTATGAGGGATTTTGGATGCCCATGAATTGTTTGACAGAATGCTTGAGTGGGTGTTGTAGTTTTGGTTTTATGTTGACCCTTGGTTCAATGCATCTATGATGGAATAGTAGAAAGTGTTTTCAGTTATTGTTTATACTGCTCTGTAGTTGAAGTTATTTATACATTAGCTCAAATATTACTTCATGAGGACATGCAAAGTGAAATAGAATTCTTGTTTCGGATGACACAAGCGATACAAGCCTGTGTTACGTTTGATCATTAATAGATTCTATGGTACTTCATAATCAGCTATATGCGTCGAGTTTGTCCTGGATTGGCTATAAAAAGAAAGGTTTCTAGGTTCTTATGCGGGACCCTAGTATGTAACATAGAAAGGAAACAAGAACTACTCTATTGCTGACATTTGTTATAACTAGCTTCCATGAGTATTGGCATCTGAGAGCTGATAATAAGAATAGTAGAATAAAAAACCTGCAAACTACAATCACGTCTCCTGCATTTTGAGCTTAAAATTTCCCTTGTTATAAATTTAATTGAGGTTGCTGACAATGTGAAATCCATTCCCGATTTCTGAACCATGTGACTGCTAAACATCTTTGTATGTCTGTGGTATCGTTTTACATCACTTCTAATGTGAATGATTTACTTGGCTTTATCAAATAGTTAATGGATGATTGAATCTCAAAATATCCTTCACTTTATCAGGAAGCTGAATTTTTTGTTTGAAGTAGCTAATTTAATAGCTTTCTATGAAATGCTCATCTAAGATGGTACCTGATTATTATATTTCAAGAGGTCCTTGGTCCAATCATCATTTACAATTTAACCAAAATTTTCTGCCTTACAAAGCAAGTTCCATTTTTCCGGCACACTCGTTCTTTAGTCAGTATGCACAAGAACGAGATTTCAACATAACAAGATCTCCACCCCCCTTCTTCTTTAAACTACTTTCATAACTGGAGGGAAGAGATGGATTTTACTTGCATAACTATCATAAAAAAGGTATTACGTTGGTATTAAGTTGATTTGTTATTAATTTTGCTGAGTCATGTTAACATACACACTCATCTTCAAATGGGTCTAATCATTATGTTTCATTATCTCTTTTAGTTAAAAAATTTATTTTACATGGTATTACTTTGTTAAAATTAAATTACTCTTACAACCGAAGGACTTGGAGATTTTTTTTCCGGACCAATACTTATTGCATGCACTTAAGTTTGCATTATGGCACTCATTTGCTTCATAATTTATTTTAAGTACTTATTAGAATGCTACCAAGTTACTACCAACATGTTTGCCGATACGAGAACACATTAGTCACAAAGTATTAGAATGCTACCAAGTTACTACCAACATGTTTGCCGATACGAGAACACATTAGTCACAAAGTTCTTCGGCGTGCATTGTGTGAAGCCTATTGGTGGATGTTTGCCGATACGAGAACACATTAGTCACAAAGTTCTTCGGCGTGCATTGTGTGAAGCCTATTGGTGGTCAGAAGGTATACAGCATCTTAATTTTTTTGTACAACTATAATATCAACTCTTGATATGTTATGTTGATCCCTATTTGTTTTGCCAGCGAAGTGAATTGTTCCATTTCATTGAGTTAATTTTTTTCTGTAGTATATCAATACTTTGTTCATTATGATTTACAGGTAGATGGGTGTTTGATATTTTGTTTCATTTTCCATGTTTGAAGATTTTGTAGGCAAACTAAGATGGATGAGGACATATACAATCAGTTGGTAGAGAAGGCTAAGGAAGAAGGCTATGATGTGAGTAAATGAAATGTATAAATATGTCGTAAATGAAATGTAATTATATGTTCTCTCATCAGACTGGCTTAAACTATATGTAACTAAAATGTAACTATATGTAACTAAAATGTAAATATATGTTGTAAATGAAATGTAACTATATGTTCTCTCATCTTATATGTATCATTGTTGTAGATGAATCATCCATTTGTTCTTCAATGCACAAAGTAGATTCCTAACCAAGCGCGCACAAAAAAAAATACTGTAGCAAGCATCCTAGACGGAAATTCCGTCTAGGATGCTAAAAATCCGTCTAGGATGCTTTTTTTTAAAAAATAAAAAAATAAAAAAAATATCAATTTTCGTCTAGGATGTATTATTCTAGATGGAAATTTCGTCTAGAATAATCCGTCTAGGATGTATTCTAGGCGGTTTTGAATTCCGTCTAGAATATTCCGTCTAGAATGTATTTTAGACGGAATTTTCGTATAGAATACTATATCCTAGATGGAAACTTCCTAGACGGGTATTCTAGACGGAATTCCGTCTAGGATACTCATCCTAGACGGAATTCTGTGTATCCTAGACGGAATTTTTCGTCTAGGATGCCTCATTTTTTAGTAGTGTATAGATATATACAAAAATCTATTATTTCCAAAAATGCCATTGTTATGTTTTTTTCCCCAAAACTTTTCTATAAAATGGGTGAACCAAACACCCTCTAAATCTAATGGAGGAATTATGACTAAATTTATAAGCTAGATTAGAACCCTTCTGCTATAACTGGAATTCTTAAAAGATAAGACTTTATAAAAGATAAATTTCCATCTATCAATGAAACTATCTATATATGATCTTACCTCAATCCATTACAACACTTTATAGAATAAGAATATAAATACCACAATAAATTAAGATAGTCATGATCATGTGGGCTAAAACCTTACCAGAATACCACAAAATGTGCACTGCAATGAACTTTGTGCAATGCAATTTACTACATCAACCAACTACTCTAGATAATGGTATTTAGTAGTATAGTTCACAATAGTAAATGAACAATAATGCAGTGAGTGAGTTTTATGGGAGATATTTCTAAAAGAGAAAGTGAAAGAGTTTTTTTTTTCATAAAAACTACCTTTAAAATAGGGTTGTTGATGTCAGAAGTTAGAGTTGTGAGATTTAGAATAAGTTATGGAGCGCTTAGGGCCCCATAATCTCCTTTGATGGCTAATTGTTGTATAGTATAGAAAACTCTGCACATGCATAACATGTTAATCTGCATATTTCTAGTGAGCCAAAAGGGTATTTGGGTGACTTCGATGAGGTCCATGCAGTTAGCTTAGTCAGGCGACACTTTATATGCATCGGTGGTGGGTGATCCGAGTCTTTCTTGTATTTAATACGTCTGTGACAGAGGGTTATGATGCTGACGTAGTCTGATGAGTCATTACCACTCTGACAAAGGTGCAATGAAGACTCTGACCATGTATTTAATGCGATAGTTGTTAGTCTAAGGGATGTAGATTCAAAATTGGAATCAAACAAATTGTTGGATAGCAGGTTTCCTAATCTGTTTTGGTAACAAGATTCTTAATCTGTTTTGGTAACAAGATTCTTACTCTGTTTTGGTAACAGGTTATTAGGATTCCTAATCTGTTTTGTATTTTGGTTTTAGAATTCCTAGTCTATTTTAGTTTTAGGTTTTATATATATATAGAACACCTTAGAAGAGATTAGACATCAGAAAAAGAGAATTTTGAGAGAATTATTTAGAGAGATCTCAGAGAGATAAGATCCTATTTGTGGGCATTGTAATCTTCTTTAATATTAATCAAAGAATTGTATGGTTTGGCTCCCGAGGACGTAAGTACAATTTCCGAACCTCGTTAAATCTGGTGTGTTCTTTCTTGTTTACTTTCCTACAAGTTTTTATCTTTTATTTGCTGTGATTTTTCCTACTCTCAAACACAAGGTTCGGAAGGGTAAGGGTTCGATTTGGTTGTTTTGAATCCCTAATAACTAGTATCAGAGCTTCGTTCAGAAGGATTGTGAGAGAGCCATGGCAGAGGAAAGCAAATATAAGATCGAGAAGTTCGACGGTTCATACTTCGCCTACTGGAAGTCGCAGATGAAGGACTATCTATACCAGAAGGACTTGTATCGCCCATTGATGGGCAATGCTAAGGAAAATTAAGAAGAAAGAAGAGTCAGACGAGGATTGGGAGATACTGGATAAGAAGGCTCTAGGACAAATCCGGTTGTTACTCACCAAGACAATCACACACAACATATTAAAGGAGAAGACGACGGTGGGGCTTATGGAAGCACTCGCGAAGATGTACTAGCAACCGTTTGCTGCAAACAATGTGCATCTCATCAAGACACTCTTTAATCTCAAGATGGCAGAAGGGTGCTCCTTCACAATACACCTCAGCGAGTTCAACACGATTGTTGATCAACTCATCTCTGTAGACATCACGTTCGATGACGAAGTACATGCTTGATTAATTCTATCGTAGTTGTCGGATAGTTGGGTAGGTTGTGTGATGGTAATCAGCAATTCGGTAGGGAAGGACAAGTTGAAGCTGAGCGAGGTTGTTAGCATGATTCTATCCGGGGAGGTTAGAAGGAAACTGTCTGAATCAGAAGGTTCAGGTTCAGTCCTAAATCTCGAGTAGAAAGGTAGAAGCCAGAAGAAGGAAAAATAAGAATAGGAATCGATTGAAGTCAACCAAGAAGAGGTCGAACTTGAAAGTTAGGCCTATCAAAGGAAAATGTTGGAACTGCGGCCAGGAAGGTCATATGTCTTCAGCGTGTAAAGAGCAAAGAAGGATGCGAATGAGCATGAGGCTCATCTCTTACAGGATGCATTGATCCTCGCTATGGATAGCAATTTTGATTCTTGGGTCATCTACTCAGGAGCCTTGTTCAACGCCACTGCTAATAGGAAGCTTCTTCATAACTATGTAGCAGGGGACTTTGGAAAAGTATACTTGGGGGATAATGGACCATGTAGTGTTGTTGGAAGAGGAGATGTGCAAATATAGTTAAAGGTCTCTAAGTGGAATATGAAGAACGTGAGGCACGTACCGAAGCTAAAGAGAAATCTTATTTCGGTTGGCCAGCTTAGAACAGAAGGCTATGTTTTAACATTCACCGGAAATTCGTGGAGGATCTCAAACGGTACTATGATTGTTGCCCGAGGCAACAAAATATGAACTCTCTACCTCACCTCACATGCGAGTGACACCCTCGCAATTGTAGCTGGTAAATAGAGTACGGATCTATAGCACTAAATATTAGGACACATGAGCAAGAAGAGGATGAAGATTCTACATTCACAGGGGAAGCTAACCGTCATTAATTCTGTGGACGTCGGTGTTTGCGAGGACTACATCTTTAGGAAGCATAAGAGAATTAGTTTCCAGAAGGGTGGAAGGTCACCTAAAGCTCAAAAGCTAAAGTTAGTTCATACTGACGTATGGGGTCTATCTAGCGTATCTTCTCTTAGCGGTTCGACATACAATATCACCTTTATTAATGATCACTCTAGGAAGGTGTGTGTATACTTCATGAAGCACAAGTCATAGGTATTCGGGATCTTCAAGAAGTGGAAGGCCATGGTGAAGAACGAGACAGATCTGAAGGTGAAGTGTCTGAGATTAGACAACGATGGAGAATACGAGCTGGAGGAGTTCAAGAGGTTTTGTGCTATAAATGGAATTCGTTTGGAGATGACTACTCCAGGGACGCTACAACAAAATGGCATTACAGAGAGGATGAACAGGATATTGACGGAGTGTACCAGGAGCATGCAATTACATGCAAGTCTGCTTAAGACATTTTGGACGTATGCGGTGCATACGGCAACTTACTTGATTAATCATGGGCTATCAATTCTATTGGATTACGAGATTCCAGAGGAGGTTTGGAGTGGTAAGAAGATCAATCTCTAACATTTGTAAGTATTTGGTTGTGTGGCATATGTTCATATCAGTGATCATGTTAGGGACAAGCTAGAGGCTAAGTCACAAAAATCCACATTCATTGGATACAATATTGATGAGTTCGAGTATTATCTTTGGGATGAGAAGAAAGGGAAAATCATCACAAGCAGGGATGTGATATTCAATGAGGAGGTGATATACAAGAACTATGACAATGCCAATGATAGCCAAAGCAATGGAAGCAGCACTACGAATACAAGTGGATCCGAGTACATGAATTTGGAGGAACTTATAGATAGGGGCGACAAAGTCATTCTGATCGAAGAACAGAGGAGGCTCCAGGTGCAGAGATGACTACCCAGGGCGTGGAGCTTAGGAGGTCATCCAGGGTACCTAAACCGAATCCCAGATATCTCTCATCACTTGATTATTTACTTTTGACAGATAGTGGAGAACCATAGTGCTATGAGGAGGCTATGCAAGTGAGTGAATCTCAGCAGTGGGATCATGCGATGCAAGAGGAGATGGATTCTCTACACACTAATGAGACATGGGAGTTAGTCCAGCTACCTGCACAGAAGAAAGCCTTGCATAATAAATGGGTCTATCGGGTCAAGCATGAGAGTGATGGAAGCAAGAGATATAAGGCTGATTAGTCGTGAAGGGGTTTTAACAATGAGAAATAGTGGACTATACAAATATATTTTCCTCCATTGTGAAGCTCACAACCATCAGAGTGGTGTTGAGCCTAGTAGCTGTAGAAGATCTCTACATTGAGTAGTTAGATGTGAAGAATGCCGTTCTTCATGGTGACTTGGATGAAAAAATCTACATGAAGCAACCTGTTGGCTTCATTGAAGAGGTAAAGGAAGAGATGGTGTGTAAGCTCAAGAAGAGCTTGTACGTATTGAAACAGGCCCCGAGACAGTGGTACAAGAAGTTCGATAACTTTCTGCAGAACAATGGTTACAGAAGATGCATTTAGGATCATTATTGCTACTTCAAGAGATTTGGGTCTAGTTTTATCATATTATTATTGTATGTTGATGATATGTTAGTTGTAGGACCGAGCTTAGAGGAGATAAACAATTTGAAGAAGCAGTTGGTAAAGGAGTTTGCTATGAAGGATCTGGGTGCAACGAAGTAGATTCTAGGGATGTGAATCAGTAGAAATAAAGTTGAAGGGACGTTGAGGTTGAGTCAAGATGAATACGTCGAGAAAGACTTCAGAGGTTCAACATGCAGAATGCTAAGGTTGTTAGCACGCCCCTTGGAAGCCAATTCAAGCTATCTGAAGAGCAATTGCTTATGATAGATACAGATAGAGAGCATATGAGCAATGTGTCATATTCTTCAGTCATTGGAAGTCTCATGTATGCGATGGTTTACACGGTGCAAATGATAGCCAAAGCAGTGGAAGCAGTACTACGGATACAAGTGGATCCGAGTACATGAATTTGGAGGAACTTCCAGATGGGGGCGACAAAGTCAATTCTGATCGAAGAACAGAGGAGGCTCCAGGTGCAAAGATGACTACCCAGTGTGTGGAGCTTAGGAGGTCATCCAGGATACCTAAACCGAATCCCAGATATCTCTCATCGCTTGATTATTTACTTTTGATAGATAGTGGAGAACCAGAGTGCTATGAGGAGGCTATGCAAGTGAGTGAATCTCAGCAGTGAGATCATGCGATGCAAGAGGAGATGGATTCTCTACACACTAATAAGACATGGGAGTTAGTCCAGCTACCTGCACAGAAGAAAGCCTTACATAATAAATGGGTCTATAGCCTTACATAATAAATGGGTCTATCGGGTTAAGCAGAAGAGCGATGAAAGCAAGAGATACAATGCTAGATTAGTCGTGAAGGGGTTCTAACAGTGGGAAGGAGTGGACTATACAGATATATTTTCCCCCATTGTAAAGCTCAAGAAGAGCCTAATAGCTGTAGAAGATCTCTACCTTGAGCAGTTAGATGTGAAGACTGCCTTTCTTCATGGTGACTTGGATGAAGAAATCTACATGAAGTAACATGTTGGCTTCATTGAAGAGATAAAAGAAGAGATGGTGTAAGCTCAAGAAGAGCTTGTACGGATTGAAACAGGCCCTGAGACAGTGGTACAAGAAGTTCTATAACTTTCTGTAGAACAATGGTTACAGAAGATGCATTTAGGATCATTATTGCTACTTCAAGATGTTTGGGTCTAGTTTTATCATATTATTATTGTATGTTGATGATATGTTAGTTGTAGGACCGAGTTTAGAGGAGATAAACAATTTGAAGAAGCAGTTGGCAAAGGAGTTTGCTAAGAAGGATCTGGGTGTAGCGAAGCAAATTCTAGGGATGCGAATCAGTAGAAATAAAGTTGAAGGGGCGTTAAGGTTGAGTCAAGATGAATACATCGAGAAGGTACTTCAGAGGTTCAACATGCAGAATACTAAGGTTGTTAGCATGCCCCTTATAAGCCAATTCAAGCTATCTGAAGAGCAATTGCCTAAGATAGAAGCAGATAGAGAGCATATGAGCAGGGTGCCATATTCTTCGGCCATTGGTAGTCTCATGTATGTGATGGTTTACCCGAGGCCGAATATTACCCATACAGTAGGAGTTGTGAGCAGGTTTGCAAGCAATCCAGGGAAGCAGCATTAGGAGGCCGTGGAGTGGATATTGTGCTACTTGAGAGGGACTACGGATAAGCTATTATATTTCAGGAGGAAGGAGTTGGTACTATAGGGATACATGGATGCAGACTTTGTCGGTGATCATGATATGAGGCGGAGCACCACGGGGTATGTTTATACCTTGGCGTCGACAGCAGTGAGTTGGGTTTCACGTCTACAGAAGATTGTAACTTTGTCTACAACTGAAGCTGAGTATGTCGCGGTGACTGAAGCAAGCAAGGAGATAATTTGGTTGACATGTGTCTAGAAGAGTTTGATCTGAAGAAAGGGAGAGAAGTTCTTTATTATGATAGCTAGAGCGCTATATATCTTGCTAAGAATCCAGTATATCATGCCATAATAAAACACATCGACGTACGATACTATTTTATACGCTCGCTGATTGAGGATGGGAAGTTACATCTAGAGAAGATTTTGGAGAGTCAAAATCTTGCGAATATGTTGACGAAAGCAGTGACCATTGACAAACTAGAGTTATGCGCAACTTCAGTTGGCCCTCACGCATAGGAGATGAAGACGGAGCCATACCAGGAGGATCGTCGGGATCGTCGGGTAGATTATGATTAAAAAAATGGATTTTTTCTGTGTAGGAGGATGCTTGCGAAGAAGGGAGAGTTCGAGTGAGCTCGTTGATTGTACTTTGGTCTCCAAGTGGGACATTGTTAGTCTAAGGGATGTAGATTCAAAGCTGGAATCAAACAAATTGTTGGATAGCAGATTCCTAATCTGTTTTGATAACAGGATTCTTAATCTATTTTGGTAACATGATTCTTAATCTATTTTGGTATAGGTTATTAGGATTCCTAATCTATTTTGTTTTTTAGTTTTAGAATTCCTAGTCTATTTTGGTTTTAGGTTTTCTATATATATAGAACGCCTTAGAAGAGATTAGACGTAAGAAAAGAGGGTTTTGAGAGAATTCTTCAGAGAGATCTCAGCAAGATTAGATCCTATTTATGGGCATTGTAATCTTCTTCAATATTAATCAAAGAATTATGTGGTGTGGCTCCCGAGGACGTTGTAGGTGTCAAAAAATGCTTACGGACATCCAAATACTGCTCGAGGCAAAGAGAAGACGATAAACGCCATTTTCTTAGTCAGAGGGGATCATTCAAAGGAAGCGAAACAACATAGAAGAATAACGTACAAACCAACGACAAAATACACTGACAAGCAGCCCATGGTGACGCGCCTTAGGCACGGCAGTCCATGGTGATGCGCCTAAGGTGCAGCAGCCTATGGTGGCACGCCTATTGCGCGTTAGTCCATGGTGACGTGCAAACTATAGGGAGCTGCCGCGGCGGTTAAAAAAAATAGTTATACGATGATTTTCAAGGTCCACGTGGCGGCATATCAGAAAAAGAACATGTGCTGATATGGACAAGCGGTTAAACCACGAAAAAAGTGGTTAAAAGTCGTGGGAGGACAGTTTCAAGCACGATGGGAACATGGCTGTAACGGCCTCTTTGGTCGCGCCAGTCCACACTGGCACGCCAATAGCCGTTCTATCAGTTATTTCACCTTCATTTTCACTGTTGTGCACTCCTATCCCTATAAATACTTCCCTAGACACGAAACAAAGAGGGGAAGCCAAGCACAGAGAGCAGATTGGAGCATAGAGACTTGGGCTTTTGATAATTTTGAGGAAGAGAGAGAGAGTTTTCACATTTCATAAACAACATTTGGTGATTCTTAGAGATCTAAGCTCAGACTTGATCTTTGGAAGAATGAACATCTTACATCGATAAGATATTCGCTTCAAATTCCTACTTCGATAAACGAAGGAAGAATCTTTAAACCCCTTCACAATCGGTGATTTGGTGGTCCACGAGTCAAAGCACTCCCGGCACAGGTAAAGTTCCACAAAACAGGAATCGATAAATAATTTCTGTGTTATTTTTTAGAAAGTTGTAATTTTTCTTTTATTGTGTAAAAGAGGTATTATAAAAAGACTATTTTTTTTGAATTTATTGTAATCGATCGAAGATATAATAAATTCCACAATGAAACCAACTTTCGACGAAAACAAACTGGCGACCACAGTGGGAGCTAACGGTCTCGCTGCCGAGACCATAGCGTCGCAGCCGATCAAGATTGTGATCAACGAAGAGATCGAATATGAGTTCGATCAGGCAAAATTCGAGGAGTACTTGTCGTCCTCATCCTCAAAACCTTCCTCGCCTCGTAAGTACAGGAAGGTTTCATCTTCCAAGAAAGCTATCCAGTCTTCAACTTCAGTGAAGTCTACATGTGAAGACTCTCACCCAATTGTTGCTAAGGACTCTGTTCGCAACATATCTGCTCCTAATGACCCTTCACTAGTTAAGGCGTCATCGAATCAAAACTTACCAGTGCTGACGAAGAGAGCCCGTCAGAGACAGCGTCAGCGCCGTGCTCGTCAATTGGCTAAGGCCTTACAACAGACCGACGGGGTCCATTACTATGCGGACCTAGAGTCGAGGAAGCATAAAGTGGTCCAGTTGCCTCAACGGCAAACTAATCACATTTCTGCACAGCTTACGACGGAGGAATGGACTCTCGTCAAAAGAGCCCGTTCGACCCTTAAAGAACGTATACAAAAGCGTCAGATGAAGGCCGCTCATTCTCGTGCCCTTCGTCAACAGACACAAAGAATGAAGGAAGAAATGGTGTTTGAAAAGTCACCAAAAAACTGCAAAGTTTGGGTTCCCAAATCTAAAGATACTCAAGAGATACGGAGGAAAAATTCAATCTTCAATCGCGGCAGTTCATACTGCCGCGGCAAAGCATTCAACCGTGGTAGCTCATACTGTCGCGGCAAAGCATTCAACCGCGACAGTCATAGCTGCCGCGGCACTTCTTCAAACCGCGACACTCACAAGCCGCGACACTCGTCCTTGCCGCGGTCAAGAGAAGGTCAACGAGACCTCTTCTTTAACTCCGTCAGCGTCCGCTCCTGGTCCGACTACTACGACTATGTCTGCTACATCACCAGTGAAGCCTTGGGTCAGTCCTGACCTGGCGAAATTTAAAGCCACGATAGCGGATCTCCTCAGTTTGTCACCTAACAACCGGGGCAAAGCTCCAATCAAAGAGCACTCGAACCCAGCAAATAAACCCTTAGTGGTTTCCTACTCAAGGGGTCGTAAATATTCGCCTTTTAGAACTGAACAAGTCCGAAACAAGAAAATACCAATTCACTCTCGTTTAGGACCTGTGAAGACTCCATGCCCGCAAGGGGGTGGATTTAAGAATTCATCCTTGGATCGCTCAGAGGCGACAACTAGTCGTCCTGTGCATTTTAACAAGGTTCAAAAGCAAAAGATAGGTTGCTCAAATCACAATAATGATGAGCTGTACTATCAAAATAATAACTTACGAAAAAGAACTGCACGAGAAAATGAGTCTCATTGCGCTTGCGAGAGGCTCATTAAAGCAGTATTGACAGAATGCGGTTGCTCTAAAACTAAATCAACAAGAGTCTCCGTATTTCAAAGACTTTCCACTGAAACGCCAAAACCCAGAATGAGGCGCTTCAACAAGAGGAAATCTGTGATTCAACGAGATGAATTCCCTGAGGTCACTATTAACATGACCGGCAAAGAAAAGCAACAATTAGTCAATCCTGACCCTGATTTCTCTCCGGGAGGGAGAGTTGAGCGGGGTCTCTCTCAAAGGATGTCGCGGTTATAACTAAGAGCCAACCGACGTCGAGATTACAAGAGAATGCACGAAGGTTTATCTTCAGATGAGGAACTGTCAGACACTTGTTCTGCTGTCGCTTCGGACGATACCGTATCCAGTATTGGGCAAATCAGAGAATCATTTGCAATCACACCGGATCAACTAGCACAGATACTATAGGAAGTGTTAGCTAAACAACGCGAGGAAATTAGAGCTAAAATCAAAACCGAGATGGAGTTGACAATGCAGCAGATGCGAGATTTGCAGGCTCAACAACACCAATCGGAATCGAGCCAAAAGGCAGAATCCAGCCAGCGTAACGCTATACTTGTACGTATAACTGAGGTTGATAACAAGGAAGATGAGACTATCTTTGTTGATCCTCCCTCTGATAAAGACAATTCTGGAAACGGTCCTGTCAAGTCATCTACTCAACCTCCTCAAATCTACTTGAAGAAGAGTGAAGAAGAAGACAAGAAGATGCAAGATCTCGAGAGCAAAGTCAATGCCCTGATGACGGCCCAAGAAGTGAAGAAAACGGGCATTCCATACCCGTACCCGAGGGAGTGGGATCTGATTCCTTATCCCCCAAAATTTAATTTGATTAACTTTACTCCTTTTGATGGCAGGGGTTCACCCACTTAGCACTTGATCTATTTCAAGTCGCATCTTGGCGCAATATCCGAAAACGAAGCCTTGATGGTATGGTCATTCGTAGGAACCCTTCGTAGGCCTGCCTTCGATTGGTACTGACGTCTTAAACCCGGGAGCGTCACTAGCTGGGAAGATATGGAAGGATTGTTCCTCACCAATTTCTTCGACGACGACACTGAGGTCTCTATTGGCACCTTGTTAGACGAGAAGCAGAAAGATGGGGAGTCGGTTGATGTCTTCGTCAAACGATTCCGGAACAAAGCAGTAAACTGCTGAGATCCACTCACAGAGGAATTCATCCTACAGACATGTCATAATAACTTGTCGTTGGATGTATTAGAAGTCATGGGGGTCGTGCCCTCTAAAACTTGGAAAGAGTTGAAAGTGAGAGGTGAACAAGCTGAACGTTTTCTTAAGAGAAAGAATTTGGAGAGAGGTCAGCCACCAGCTAATACTCAAAAATAGAACTTTAATCCTCGAGGCAGAGGAAGAGGGTCCGCGGCAGCTGTTGATGCTCATCAAACATCACAACAGCCGCAACAACAACCGCAGCAGTCATCTTTCTAATTAGCACCGAATCAGAATCAACAACCTCCGAGGCAACCTAAGACTTCAGAGCCCAGATTCCCGAAGGAGTATTCTTTTAAGGATGATAAAGTACCAGTTATCTTCAAATATCTTTTAGACAACAACAAGATCAAACTTCCACCGGTCACAAACCAAGAAGAAGCAAAGAAGACTAACGACCCGAAGTATTGTGTATATCACAGAAGGGTCCACCACCCCATTAAGGCATGTTATGTCTTAAAAGACAAAATACAAACCTTAATTGATGTGGGTATTGACGCCGAAACCAAAAGAGAAGAAAGTAGGCGCAAATGCAGTGTCTATCAGCTTTGGATCAGTTCCTTTATCTTAGTTTCAAGACGAGCCAGTATCCAAGGTTAAAGTGCAAACCATCAACGATAACCCTCATGGACAGCGCCAAAAAGGACTTGTGTCACACACGACCCCCAACGACGAAATCCTTTGGGTTCATCCGGATTTGCTTGAAGATGAGCAATGGATAACATCCACGTCGAAGAAGAAGTTAAAAGGCAAGGGAAAAGAGAAGTCCTGTTACGGAGCCTCGGCAATTCCTAAGAAGAATGATGAAGAAATCTTAGCTTTACCACTCTCTGAGGGAGAGCAGGAAGTTTTCGCTACTAGAATCGAAAATGAATACAGTTTCAACTACCCAAGCGCATCCGAGCAATTAGCCGAGCAGGGAGTAGTGAAAGCGGTACCTACTAAGACTTTGATAGAGCTGGGGGTGATTACAAGTCCACCCGTAGCAACCGAAAAGCCTCAAAGAGTTGATAAGAAAAAGGAGAAGGAACCTCAACACAAAGAGGTTCAAGTTCCGAGGCAGTCTCGTTTCAATCGACCGATTGGACGAGACAAACCAGAAAGCTCGAACACTCCATACCATTTTGACGTCATGGCTCAGTTAGCCAATATCCCAGTAAGAATAACGCTATACGAATTACTGCGCCTTTCAAAGGATACCAGAGAAGCTTTGCAAGAAGCATTAGCTGATTCTGAGGTATTTCTTACCCAGAGCCTTTCAAAGGATACCAGAGAAGCTTTGCAAGAAGCATTAGCTGATTCTGAGGTATTTCTTACCCAGATTAAGCCGATTTCCGAGGAGTCAGGGTCATCGATTCAACATTGCAATCTGATAGCCACGAAATTCCCTTGCATCGCTTTCACCAAAGAATATATGCAAGTCAAGAATTCGAAACATGATAGGCCTCTATATTTCACCGGATATATTAGCTCGAGCATTGTCAACCGGATCCAAGTTGATGCGGGTTCCTCTGTTAGCATCATGCCACTTCGGCTGATGTACCACCTCGGAATCCCCGCCAACAAGCTAGCCTCCACAGGAACCGTTATCTACGGGTTTAATACAAGTGGGTCAAGGCCGTTGGGAAAAATCCGAGTGAAGTGTCAACTTGGAGACTTGAAGTCTGAAGTCACCTGCTATGTGATTGATGCAGAGACTTCCTATAACTTACTATTGGGTCGCTCATGGATTCACAGTAACCTTATAGTTCCCTCCACCCTCTATCAGTGTCTGAAATATGTCGACACTAACAACGAGGTTAAGACGGTGGTCGCGGATAAGCAACCGTTTAAGGGGTTAGAAAATTATTTTACTGATTCCCTTCTTTATGGTGCTGAATCCGATACCGAACCATCGGCCCATGGTACGGACAGCGGAGAAGAAGCTGATACCGAAGCTGGGTTCGATTATAGTGAAGGTCTTGTGCTAAATGACATTGAACCTCTTGTAATCGATCTTGACGGTGGTAATTCGTCGGATGAGAGTTGTAACTGGAAACTTGCCGATGAAATAACAAATGATGATTTAGAGTACTCGCATTGTCTCGATAACGTAATGCAGGAATTGTATGACGACCCTAATCTACACATGCCACTTCGTTCGTCTTGTACGACAACTAAACACATCCAAAGTTCATTCGGAACAACTATGATACTACCCGCAAAGACGGGGGGTGAAAAAGAAATAGTTTTTGGAAAAGGGGAACCATCCCCTACTCCAGATCTTTTCTTGAACATTAATTCGGATGAAGAAGAACCCGGGCGACATTTCTCTCGGTATAGTTCACAAGCAAACAGCTACATGAGGAGGCAAGGCTATGACCTCTCGCTCGGTGAAGGTCTTCATTTTGGTCAAGGTGTCAGGGTTCCACACCGTCCTGCCTACGTACCAAAAGGAAAACCAGATAATTATTACAGTCATAAAAGGGGTCTAGGTTATGCTTCGTCATCTGATGACGAATATTGCCAGCAGATCATTAGCCAACTAATAAATAAGAGTGGGCATTCATCCGATGCTTCAACCTGGGATTCTGATGTGAGCATTGGGGAAAGGTTTAAAACCCTAATGTCAAACATGACGATAATTGATCCTTCCACAATAGAAGGAGACGATCAGTTGCCCACTTGGGAAGATCCCTGGATACATTATATGAATATCCAATACGGCGATCGATTTGAGCAAAGAGAACCTCCTACTGAGGATAGAGTAGTCCAAGTTAATATGGGTGACGAAAGTAATCTGAAACCTATATTTATTAGCGGTGACCTTCCACCGGATGAGAGAGAAGAACTAATCGCCCTCATTAGAGAGTATATCGACGTTTTCGCCTGGAACTATGAAGACATGCCGGGACTCGACCCAAATGTAGCAATGCACAACCTTAACATTAAACCAGATGTTAAACCTGTCAAGCAACAACAAAGACGGTTTCGTCCGCAAATTATGGAGGCAATAGAAACTGAAGTCAAGAAACTAATTGATTCGGGCTTTGTCCAAGAAGAACAACCTCCTGAATGGTTGGCCAATATCATTCTAGTTCTTAAAAAGAACGGAAAGATCAGAATCTGTATTGACTTTAGAGATCTAAATACAGCTTGTCCTAAAGATGACTTTCCTCTGTTAGACCCTAGAGGGGGGGGGGGTGATTAGGGTCTTATGCTAATCTAATCTGATTATATGCCAATAAAAAAACTAATTAACAAGTTATCCTAGCAAGTATGAAATATAACAACTATATAAGCTAGGATAAGCAATATGAACAATGAGATATATCCTATATGATGAATATATATATGCAAGGATATATAAACTAACACAAGATGATATATCCTATCAAAGAGATATACAATATGATATATGTATAGGATATGTAAACTAACACAAGGGGTAAACAATCTAAACAAGATAGTGAATGAAATAAATGAGCAATGCACAAATGGCGATATAAGATAAATGCAAAAGAAAATACGCTAAAGACAAACTCAAACAAATAATATGATCACGGAGTTCGGACCTTCCGTCCTACGTCTCCGCTCCCCACTCCCGGGGAGAAATCCACTATCAACCGGGTTTTCTACGTTCACCCGAATAACGTTTACACCTCACAGTGTCGGTTTTCAATGCTCACCAAACAACGTTCACTCCTCACACTCGGTTTTCTAGTTCACCGAAAACTTTACAACACACTCGGTTTCTAGCTCACCGAAAACCTTACAACACTCACAATGTAACAAATATAAATTTATTTTCTACAATAGATGAGAACACAATAAAGCACAACTCAATGTTACAATCTCTCACAACCCTAATATACTATGTATGCAAATACAATAAGCTCATGTGGGTGTGTGTAACAATTAGATTAAAATCAAATCTAAAATCAATATAAAACTAGCTTTAATAGAAATGATAATTAACAAGTAATAAATAAAAGCTAGAGTAGAGTTTAGAAAACTTCTCAATAGAAGACAAGATGGAGAGATGGAGATTGGAGCCCAAACAAGAAGATGATCTCCTCCACTTGTGAAAACAATCTTCAAACCAAACAAACACTAAAAACACACTTAAACCCTTGTTTAAAAACTTGTTTAAAACATTCTTGGATGGTTCTAAGTGTTGAGGGATGATGGGTATTTATAAGAACTCAAGACAACAACCCAAAGCCAAAGAAAAGCCCAAAAAACAAGGCAAATCCTCAAAAAATCGGAATCAGGAAAAATAGAGCCGTTGGGCAACGGTAACTAACAGAGAGTTTGGCGGTCGACCGCTGGTACTGTAGTAGTGTGTATCAGTTTTGTAAAATCAATTAAAAAGAGTAAAACAGTTCCAAAAATTATGAAATTTTGTAGGAAGGTTATAGACATATAGAATAACATGTTAGAGAAAGAATTTCTAAAAAATCATTTCCCAGTTAAGAGAAATAAATGTTTGAACACAGATTTACAGTTTCTGAAAAACTGCAGACATACACGATTTTGTAAAATCAATTGGGCACAGTAAATCAACTCCAAAAATAGTAAAAGTTTGAGAGAAGTTTCTAAACATGTAGATAAACATGTCAAAGAAAGAATTTATTTAATATCACTTTCCATTTATGAAAACTCATCTGTTTTGTAAAATATGCACGAACATGCACGAACGAAAAACATGATTTTGTAAATTCCATTAAACATAACAAATCAATTCCAAACTTGATAAAACTTTGCAAAATGTTTATAAACATGAAAACAAACATGTTAGAAAAAGAATTTCTCAAATTGAATTTCTATTTGTGAAAACTCATGTATTTTGCAAGTATGTCCAAAACATGAAAACCCAAAACCATGCATGTATATATATAACTATATATATACATAGAAACCAAATACGTGTGTGTATATGATATTGAGCTTAGAGTATTAAACACACATAATATAAACCTATACTAAATATACCCAAGCTTGATGAAGGTCTTCAATGAGCATGACTTGGTAAACTTTGCGGAAGAAGCTTGTAATTGGATCTTTAACTTGAATTGACGTTGCTTCACTCCACAATTCCGCCAACCTCCATTTGATATGATCGTTAAGGCTCGATTCCATCCATCCTCCAACGATGTTGTTTGTCTATAATAAATAAGAAAACACAAATACTAGACAAACAACATTAGTGGTAAATTGTTTGTTAAACATCATCAAAACAAGAAGGCCAACATCCTCTACCAATCACATATGTCATTATTGACAACACATGCGGGTTCGAGAGAATATCATTTATGGATGGATTTTTGGGGTATAATCAGATCAAGATGCACCCAGACGATGAAAAGCATACAACATTCAGAACACCACTGAGTGTCTTTTGTTATACTGTTATGCCCTTCGGTTTGAAGAACACTGGTGCTATGTACCAACGAGCAATGACGAAGATCTTTCAAGAGCACCTTCGAAAGACCGTCGAATGCTACGTTGATGACCTGGTCGTTAAGAGTCGTGATAAAAGCAACCACATTAATGATTTGAAGACGATGTTCGACCTTATGAGGACTCATCAGTTAAAAATGAATCCGACTAAGTCATTCCTTGGAATGTCCAGCGGTAAATTTCTTGGGTTTATTGTCACCACAAAATGTATTCATATCGATCCTGATAAAGTGAAGGCGATATATGAACTACAACCCCCGAGAAATCTTAAAGAACTCAGAGGGCTGCAAGGTTGATTAGCATATATTCGTCGGTTTATATCAAACCTATCCGAAAATGTCAACCGTTCTCCAAACTCACAAAGAAAGGCGTGTCATTCATTTGGGATGAAGCATGCCAAAAGGCATTCGAAGATATTAAAACATATCTGGCGAATCCACCTATTCTCGTTGCACCGAAATCGGGCAGACCGTTTTTGATTTATGTCAAAGCGACGAGCCATTCGTTAAGTGCATTACTCGCACAAGACGACGATAACGATCACGAACAAGATGTGTATTATCTGAGTCGTACATTGGTAGGAGCTGAGTCTCGTTATCCGATGATTGAGAAAGAATGCCTCGCCTTGGTATTCGCAATCCAAAAAATGCGACATTATTTAGTTGGACAGACAATTTATGTCATTTCCAACATAAACCCTATCCGAGTATTCATGACCCAACCGGCCTCCATGAATTGGCGTTTAGCCAGGTGGGCTCTACTATTATCGCAATATGATCTGTACTTCAAGCAACAAAAATCAGTTAAGGGACGAGCTATTTGCGATCTTTTGGCGGAAAACCCAACGAAAGATGTAGTCGAGTTGTACGACGATCTGCCCGATGAAACTCACGAAGTTAATATCACCTCACGTCAACAAGTGTGGCAGTTATACTTCGATGGGGCTTCCCGAGCAACCAACGTGGCAAGCGCACCCGGATGTTCTAAAATTTCCTCGGGAGTGGGGGTCGTTTTAGTTTCCCCGGAAAAGCATGTCTTACCTAGAGCATACTCATTGACCGATCCATGCTCTAATAACGTGGCAGAGTACAATGCATTAATAATTGGATTTAATTTTTCCAAAGAGCTGGGGGTCGAATACCTTAAAGCTTTTGGGGATTCTCAATTGGTAGTTAATCAGATACGAGGAGAGTATGAAGTCAGAAATTGAGACCTGATTCCATACCACCAGGTGGCCATCGAGATGGCAAGCTTGTTTGAAGAATTTTTTCATCGAGTACGTTCCACGTCTTCAAAATGTATACGCATACGCATTGGCGGCATTGTCGGTATCTCTGGCTCAGCCTCCCGAAACAGAACAATTAATTATAGTGAGAACTCACCAGCTTATTGTTCCAATCTACGATTCGATTGCCAAAGAAGCATACTCAACAGGAGTTGAACCCGAAGTTCGAGATTGGCATTTCCCTATCATCGATTATGTCCTACATGATATCTTACCTGAAGATGTAAGAGAAAGGGATTCGATTCGGCGGAGAGCACCGAGATTTTACTACAACGCTGCGACACAAATGCTGTATCGACGGTCGTACGGTGGTCTATTACTCCGTTGTCTATTCAATAAGGAAGCAGAACAAGCACTCAAAGAGACGCATGATGGGACATGCGGTGCACATCAGCCCGGTCCCAAACTCTGTGATCGACTTCGAAGGATAGGATACTATTGGCCTACCATGGTAAAAGACGGAGTAGATTATGCCCGACGGTGTCAAGTGTGTTAATTACATGCAAATTATATGCACCAACCTCCAGAACATCTACACCCGTCAGCGACATCATGGCCATTCGAAACTTGGGGAATGGACATTGTAGGTCCTATTTTCCCGCCATCAGTTAAAGGTGACCATTTTATTTTAGCAATTACCGATTACTTCTCGAAATGGGCAGAAGCAGTTCCACTTAAAGAAGTAAAGACAAGTGATGTGGTCAAATTTATTAAACACCATATCATATATCGGTATGGTGTTCCAAGGCGAATAGTGCACGATAATGGTCCTCAATTCGTTAGCAATGCGTTTATCAAATTTTGCGGCAAATTCGAGATTAAGGATGTTTCATCAACTGCTTATAATCCCACAGCTAACGGATTGGCCGAAGATTTTAACAAAACCATTATCAAGTTTTTAGCAAAACTGGTGAAAACCAATAAACGAGATTGGGATGACAAACTCAGCGAAGCCCTGTGGGCTTATCGTACAACTGTCCGTTTGCCAACTGGAGCAACCCCATATTCCTTAACATATGGGTGCGAAGCCGTCCTTCCTTTGGAAATACAAATTTCTTCCCTCCGCATCGCTCTCGCAACGGGAATGACGACGGAAGAACATCATCAGAAACGTCTCGAGGAATTGGAGATGTTAGATGAAAAGCGTTTGGAAGCTCAACAACAGATTGAGTTTTATCAGGCTAGAATTTCCCGAGCTTTCGATAAAAAGGTCCGACGACGGAGTTTTAAAGAAGGAGATCTAGTGCTTGCCGTTCGAAGACCTATGATTCTCAATTCTAAGAAGAAAGGAAAATTCCAACCCAAATGGGAAGGGCCGTTTGTAATAGAAACAGTCTATTCAAACGGCGCGTATCACCTGATTACCCAGGATGGTAACAAATTAATGATGCCAATAAATGGGAAGTTCCTGAAGAAATATTATCGGTAATATGGTCAGGATAACCTATGCAAAACGGGAAGTTCCTAGAGAATCCGGTATAGGATATTCCGGGATAACCCGAGATCAGTTGATTGTTCTAAATGAGAAATTGATCATTTGAATAATTCATTCTTGATTATCATAAAATTCTTTTACAGCTTTTGGTGAGATGAGATTCAAGTATGTAAACAGTTAATCTTTCCTCACAAAACCCCTCACCGATCATATCGATCGAAGGAGGGTCCACCGGAATCCGTCATGGATCAAAATCTTTCAAACTCCCATTATATCTATTTTCTGACATTCCCAATGCTGAAATTATGATACAATGTCAAAATTCAGGCTATTGGTCCATATCAGTCGCCGAACCATTTTGTGTCAAATTCTTATGTTTGATATAAAAATTTCCCACTAAGTAGTTTGTACAAATCAACAAAATCATTGCTATTTGTACTCCACACCCATTCTTTACCTGGTCAAACCTTCCTACAGTTAGGACCACAACCAAAATCCCTTCTCGATTCCTTCAACGAACGAGAGGTCCACAAATCGAGCGATCAAACCTTCCTACAGTTAGGATCGCCTCAAAACTCCTACTTGGTCAAACCTTACTATAGTTAGGACCATAGCCAAAACCTCCTTTCGATTCATTTTGCGAACGAAATGTCCACTTTTGAGTTGAATAGTCAAACCTTACTACAGTTAGGACCATAGCCAAAACCTCCTTTCGATTCATTTTGCGAACGAAAGGTCCACTTTTGAGTTGAATAGTCAAACCTTATGACAGTTAGGATTATTCAAACCAATTCAGATTCTCTAAGTGGAGATCCCACTTTGAGTTTCTTTTGCACCAGGAGATAGAATATAAAATTCTTCCTCTCCAATTTTGGGTTTATCTCTACCAACAAACAAGAGACCAGGAGATAGAATATAAAATTCTTCCTCTCCGATTTTGGGTTTATCTCTACCAACAAACAAGAGACCAGGAGATAGAATATAAAATTCTTCATCTCCGATTTTGGGTTCATCTCTACCAACAAACAAGAGATTGAAAGATAGAATACCCAATTCTTTCTTTATAATCTTGGGTTCATTTTCCTGCATGGAAAATGTAACCTACTTACATTTCAAAATCCATGTCATTCACGCATGGGGGATGTTATCTCTATCCCTTGCTAGAGATAAGCCTACATCTAACACATGTAGCCTACATATTCAATATTGTGGTTTAAAAGTCTAAAAGAGTTTAATTCTTTTAGCCCAACGTTATATGTGAAACGGATTTAGATAATTCACATACTAGCCTGATTCAAACGGTAGTCGGTAAAGGCATATCAAATCTGTTGATGGTTGAGGATTTGCCAAAAATTCTATGAGTATTATGGCTATTTATTCTAAACCAGAATGAGTAATCATAATTACAATGAGCAAAAAAAAAAGAGTTCACTACATCGACCAAAAGTGTTCAAACAAAACTGCATAAAAAAATATATATATGTTCTCAAAATTACAATAGTTTGTAATGACGGATTTGATCCTCTAATTGGGAGAGCTCTGTCACATAAGCCAGTTCAAGCTCAGGTATCAAGTTAGCTTTAAAGTTTTCTTCATCAACGCTTTGAATTCTGGTGACCTCTTGTTCCTTGTCAGCAAAAATCTTGTCTTGAAGATTCAGCTGCCGAAATAGATTCACCTCAGCTTGAGTTACCTCCGCCAGATCGGACTCTAAAACTTCATGAGCATCCCTAGCTTTGGCAAGTTGCTCTTCTAGCCGGGCTATCTCTGCTCGACTCGATTCTAAGTCACGATACAGGTCGACCTTGATCTGTGTCTTCTTGGCAACGCTTACCCTGAGTTGATTAATGCGGGTTTTCAACCTCTGAAGTTCAGATTCAGCGGATTTCTGAGAATCACGCCATGCCTGCAATCTCAAGTCCATTCGAGGAGCAATATAAGAAGGTGCGCCATTAACACGAAGATTCTGCAAATGTTCAATGTTTTGTTTAAAGGCAGCTAAATAAGCTTCGATCGAGTCGGATAATTTAGCGCATCCGTATTCTCTAATTCCTGATACATGGCGATCGAGAGATTTCCTAAAATGTTCGAAGGGTGAACCTTTAAGGAGAATTCGATCAACCATGGTGTTTAAGAAAGTGACGAAATTTTGGACGTCAGCGCAAATGAAAGTTTTGTCCGGATCTTCATCCGCCAATAAAGCTCGGATATGATCGGACAATGATGAAGAAAGAGCTATAAAGAGAACAAATAAAATAAGTACAAGACATGTACGCTCGCACATAGCAACGAAAGGAAACATATTACATTCACTGGAAGACTTCACAACTGAATTACCTTGGCTTGTCGAGGCTGTAGCGGGCTCTATAACAACCAGGATTTGTTCAGGAATAACGCTCGTCGGTTGACTCACTACATCAGACGATTGTTCACTTGAAGCCTCCAACGGCTTCGGATCTAGATCGATGAATCCTTGAGAAACAAGTTCTATAAACGAGAAAAAGATGGATAAATGCTCTACGAATATGAATCCAACTACGAAGCACGTTAAAGATAAGACGTACCAACTTGAGCAGAAGTTGCAGTAAGTTGCTCTTCCACGGTAGCCTTCGACCCTCTAACTTCATGAACAACTGGGGTTGGATCAGAAGTCGCAACAGACTCAGTTTCGACAACGTCAGAAGTCGGAGGAACAATAACTGACGGTTCAACTCCAGCTGAGGGACCTATCAAAAGCAGGAAACCTAGGCCTTCAGGTTGATCACATGCACCAATGATAGTAGACGCATCAACTTCATTTGTTGGTCCTACGTCTAAAGTTCTTATTTAGTCACTAAAATAAGAAATGAGAGCTTAATTGAAGACCTAAGTTCGAAAGTACATACCCTCTGATGTGCCTACTTCAGTGGAACCAACTCTAGTAGTTGGTCCTGCGGTGGCAACCGGATCTTGAGCTGACAGCAGATCGGAAATGCGTTGATGGTCATCTTCAGAAATATCGAGGTTAAAATCATGTTCATTGAAGTCTCCGACCTCCACATCATGAGTAGTTTCCTGACCTCTTGGTTTATTAACGGGAATATCTATGGGGGCAGAAAGACCCATCGGTACATACGTAAAAGGTATGAGAGAACTAAAGCGAATAGAACTAAAATTACCTTCAACGATAGTGGCGGGATCAGCTGTGCTACTACTCGTACCTACCTCCTTTAGTTTAACTAAAAGAAGATAAAGCGCACAAGTTAGTAGGAAAGGAACATGTTCTGATTCACTTATTTCCCGGAAATGCCCCCCAAATGAGAAAACATCTGTACTTGTGTCAGCGGTTGACGAGGTCGATGTAGTAACTGGAGGAGCGGTGGTGTCCATACAGAGTGGCTCTTCACCCATCGCTTTGTGTACTTGTTGAATGAAGTTTGGTTGATCAACATTCATTAAGCCAGGGGAAGAGAGTTCGGCCAGAAATTCTCCTTCTTCTTGCTCATCTACTACAGAAAAAGAATGAATAAGATTTTATAAAAATAATAAAATAATAGAAAGAAATGAGAAGGAATTTCCACCTCCTACATCAACCGGGGGATCTTGGGTGAACTCCTCTTCGAATAGAGGGGAAAGTTTGCGTTGTCGGTGGGCAGTCTTCTTAATCCTCTTTGATTAGCGAGTATCTCTTGGAGCTTCAGAGCTTTCGTGATGAAATTTTGTGCGTAGTTCATGTTAGACCCTAGAGGGGGGGTGATTAGGGTCTTATGCTAATCTAATCTGATTGTATGCCAATTAAAATTAATTAACAAGTTATCCTAGCAAGTATGAAATACAATAATATATGTGAGCTAGGATAAGCAATATGAACAAGGGATATATCCTAGTAATAAGATATACTATGAGTTATATACAAGGATATGAAACTAAGGGTGATATAAACATAAACAAGATAAACAAGATAGTGGATAATATGAACTAAGAGCAAATGACAAAGGCGATATAAACAATAAGCATGAATGTAAAAGAACGCCAATGACAAACTCAAACACACGATATGATCACGGAGTTCGGACCTTCCGTCCTACGTCTCCGCTCCCCACTCCCGGGGAGAAATCCACTATCACAACCGGGTTTTCTACGCTCACCCGAATAACGTTTACACCTCACAATTTCTCTCACGGAGTTCAGTCCCCACGACCTACGTCTCCGCTCCTCACCTCGAGGAGATCTCCACTCACACTCTCACAATGTGGCTACACTCCACCCTCACAATACGGTTTTCTAGCTAACCGAAAACTCTACAACACTCACGATGTAACAACAAATAATTTGTTCTCTAATACAAGGTGAGAACTCAATTAAGCACCACTCAAAGTTACAATCTCTCACCACCCAACTATACTATGTATGAAAGATACAATAAGCTCAATGTGTGTGTGTGTAACAATGAGTAAAATAAAATCTAACTCAATTAGCAAAAAGATAATCTCCTCCACTTGTGAAAACCAAAACAGCTTAAACCAAACCCTTAAACAAGCTTAAACAAGCTTAAACCCTTCTTCAAACCCTTGTTTAAAAAATTCTTAGCTACTTTAGAAGAGATCAGCAATAGGGTATTTATACCCTCTCACAACTCAGCCAAAAACCCCAAGCAAAAAGACAAAACAGCCCCAAGGCAACGGTCAAAAAACTAGCCGTTGGAAGCTGAAAACAACATCGTCGGTCGACCGGAAAATTTATCGGTCGACCAAAAATTTTCATCGGTCGACCGGACCGGTCGACCGACAGACTTTCTGTCGCCCAGAGAACATATGAACTCAGGTTCGGTCGACCGGTTCGGTCGACCGAAAACTGATACTCAAAAACTGTATATCTGATTTTAAAACGCTGTTTAAAAATATCAAATAAATTCTAAAAAATGTAAAACTTTGGGGAATGATTGTAGACATGATAATAAACACATGAGTTTGATGTTTTGACCTAAACCAACTTTTAAATATCATCATTTTGCAAAATAGTCCAAAATATGAAAATATAAACACATGAGTTTGATGTTTTGACCTAAACCAACTTTTAAAACTTTACAAAATGATTTTATAGACTTAGTAAAACATGTATAAACTGATATTAAAGTCTACAAACTAAGAATACAATATTTTCACAAATACAATAGAAAATGAAACCTATGAGTATGTATATGAAAATATATTTGTTTCATATCTAAGTAGATAAACCAAATCACAATATGAAACATGTAATTTCATATTTATAAACATGAAAACTAAAACTTGTGTTGTATATATATGTGACTACATATATATACAAGGAAACCAATAAAATGTGTGTGTATAGATAATTGAGCTTAGAGTACTTAACACACATAATATAAATCCTAAACTACATTACCCAAGCAATCTTGATCTTCATTGTAGCTCAACTTGGTACACGTTACGGATGAAGCTTGAACTTGATCTTTAACTTTAAATTGCATAAGCTTCACCGACATTCCGCCAACCTCCATTGGATTTTATCGTTGAAGCTCTATTCCATCCATCCTCCAACAACGTTGTTTGTCTACAATACATAAGAATACACAAACACTAGACAAACAACATTAGTAGTAAATTGTTTGTAAATCATCATCAAAACAAGAAGGCCAACAGGAGATCGGGATCTCTTTCTGCCGATGAGTGGGGCGACATCTTCTTCCTCTTCTTCCCGCGCGGGCCATCTGACGGTCATCTTGTTGGAAGACGACAAAGGAATATTCTTTTCCTTCATTTGTATACCTTTTGAAGGAGCACTTGGTGATTGGGGTGAAGAAGCCCGACGAGTCCTATGGGCTACAGGAGAAAGAGGAATGTTAGCTTCTGCTTCATCTTCAGTCTTATCCTCCTCACTAGATGTTTCAAATTCATCACTTTCTTCAGAATCAGCTAGTTGCTTTCCTTTGTGGGAAGATGTAGCAGGACCATTTCCTCTCCTGGAAGGTATAATTCTTCGAACTGCAGCTTCCGCTTCTAGTTCAGAAATCTTTTTCTTTGTAACAGGCGTGTTGGCGGCTAAAATCCACCGGCAGTAAAGAAAAGTCATGTGAAGATCGGGCTCAGCAACGGGCAAGCTAAATTGAGCTTCTGTGCAGCCAACAACATTTCAAAACCAGGCTCGCACTCCATCAATAAGGCCTCCACAGGTCATTAGCCAGTTATTGGGATTCCCGACATATAGTTGGTCGTAGCTGAATTATCACACAAATCGGCAAGAAAAGTAAGGCTCGATTCTGCATATGTTTCTTGACCGGAAAACATTGTAGCCTGGTTGAATGTTCATGAGCCAATGAAAACTGCCCATGTTGAGAGAAGTCCTGTTGGTCCCAGGCATTTCCTCATCAATGAGCATGTCATTATATGCACCAGAAAATCGAGGGAAACATTTATAAAATTCCCAGCACTTAGCATTCCTGAACTGCCTCACCCTGTCAGGCCATTGTCGAGAAGGATTTAACCACTTACATCCTTCTAAAAGCTGTAGTAACGGAATTTCTGGATCGGATACGTCGGGGGCTGACATCATGTCGGTTCGGTGGAGGACCAACCACGCCATCAGATACGTGTATGGTAGTTCAACCCTTGACAAAGGAATCTTACTCGAAGGCTCAACATCCACTTTTGTAAAAGTGTTGGCTAAATTGCGCAGACCGATATGGATATCAGCAATCATGGCAGAGAGTAAAGATAACCTACCTCCGATGGAATTAGACAGCTGGAAAGAGAACCTCGAGAGGAAGAGCATCCGAAGATTGATGCGGCACTACACACTTCTTTAACCATATAGCCAGATAACCGGAGAGGAGAGTCTCAGGTTTCATCCTCTTTGTGGCTTCCCACAAGAAAGTTCTGAATTTTGTCCCCCTCGGAAAACCGTATTCGGATGATCCGGTCGTATAAGACTGAGCGTTGATCTTCGTAATTAACTTGTTAACATGAGAAGGAGTCAAGATAGGTGACTTGCAAACGGCTTCACCAGTCGAGCTTTCGAGATTCTGGAACAAGTAATTGGCGAACTGCTTCAGACTGACTTGAGCTGCCTTCTTACTCTTTACCTCGATCCTGGCTATTGCTGTTTGGTAATGACAAGTTAATTCCCAGAGAATGTCGTAAGCAACGGAACCAGCCTTCTTCATCCTCATAAGCTGACGATTGTCGGGAAAGTATTCTTGGTAAGGAGTATTCCCCAGTGGCAATCCTGATACTTTCATCATTTCATGGAGCGGAAGCCCTAATTCCCCGTACTTAGTGAAGAATGTATTGGTATCCGGATTATAAGACTCGAACAAAATGAGAAAGTGATCTACACTTATAGGGAGACCATGCATGCTAGCTCGTATTGGAATGTATAATCCCGAGTTCGCTAATTCTTGACCCCAATGATTGAGTACGTAGTTGGTCATCCTAGACCACCATTTGTCTGGGAGCGAGTGGACCCATCCATAACATCTGAACTTCGGGAGGGGGAACTCTCTACCGATCCGAGCAAGCCTATTCTTTACAGTGTTAGCCTTTATCATCAGTTCATTCTGAGGTCCACTATCTGGTCCAAGTACCCCGGGATGAAGACCACGAATAATATGCCGACCACTGGAGCCAGGAGCACTAATATCTTTACCAATGAACCCGCAATGGAGGCGTTCATGATCATCTGTCAAGTGCCACGACATCTTCCTCGAAACGGTTAAATTCCTTAATTGCAGAATCGAATACTGTCGAGGGAATGGAGGAAGGAATAGAAAATCCCCTTCGTGCTCATTTAACCAAGCTTCAGGACCACAGCAAAGATTATCCGGATCTTCAATCGAATCCCCGAACAAATAATCAGGCTTCTTTAATGGCTCGGTGGAATCTCGAATTGAGGTTAAAGGCGAGTCGGTCAACAGTTGACGCAAAGTACGACGACTTCCTTCACGAACCAGTTCGGGAAAATTATCATCACGACCCTCATTGAACTGACGGTCCTCTCTGACCAAAAAATTACCGTTGAAAGAAGCATGAAGAATACCACTCTGACCTGGGTCTTCTCTATCAGAAAAGGCCACAGAAGGAAAGTGGACTGCAGACAAAGTTGGAAAGCAATTGAATAAAAGAGGCTAAAAGAGCAAAACCCACTGCTCTAAGTAGCCGCGGCAGTGTTTACTGTCGCGCGTTACCGCGACAGTGTATGCTACCGCGTTCGGCCGTGGCAGCACGTGCTACCGCGGTAACTGAGCAGCGGCCGTTGGCTTCGAAAAGCCACGAGTTCGATGAAAACTCGCATCTCGGCTGTGGTACATGTCTTGATTAAACAAGATATGTGTTTTATAGCGTCGATCCCCTCGAAGGAGGATGTCAACTCTTCCCGGATGCCTCTCAAAGAAGACAAACGAGGTTGTACGAGTAAAAGCATTAATTTTAAACAGAGAAAGAGTTGAAAAGGGTTACCCCCGAATTACGTAGCAGTGGCCTCGATCTCTTCTGACGCTTGGGCTGCAGATTTGCCCTTGGGAACATGAGCTCTTTTGGGAGACATGTGGAAACAGCTTAAGAACAAGGAAAGTTAGGGTTTTTAGGTGAGATCTCAAGCAAAAAAAACCAAAATAGAACCCTAAAACACAACATATGGGTGCGGTTTTACCAGAGGTTGAACAAAACCAAGTTTTGATCGAAGGAAAGGCTCAGAACCAAGAAGAACCCAAAACCCTAGATCTTGTTCAAACAAAAATCGCCCAAATGTGAAGAGGTGAAGAAGGGAAAAACCAGAGGATCTTTTTATAGGGTATTTGAGAAGATTTCGAACTCAAAACAGCGGGTAAAAATGACCCGAAAAGGCCCAACATCAGCCTTATAAACCTAACTGGCCAAAACTGTGCGCGGCAGTCGACGCTGGCGCGCTCGAGCGCAGCAGTTGATGCTGGCGCGCTAGCGCACCACAGTCAACTCTGACGCGCAAAAGCGCCGTGCATACATAATGATCCCTTGGGTATTTGAACAC
Organism: Asparagus officinalis; assembly: GCF_001876935.1. Classification (NCBI taxonomy): domain Eukaryota; kingdom Viridiplantae; phylum Streptophyta; class Magnoliopsida; order Asparagales; family Asparagaceae; genus Asparagus; species Asparagus officinalis. The sequence goes on from NC_033795.1 coordinate 49,704,021, forward strand.
ATACGTCTTCCATTGTATTTGGAATGCATACTTGAACACTCCGATGAGTATATGAGTATAAACTGCATCTCCTTGAACCTCCCAACGGGTATATGAGGTTAAATTATTTCTCGGACACTCCAATAAAGTATATGAGTATAAACTATTCCTTCGCCAGCTCTAATTTAAGACTTCAACAACGGTCAGGCGATAAACGCAGCACCGGAAGAATTTTAGCTATTCTACAAAGCACTGAGTAGACTAAAAGATGAAGAAGTCAGGAATTAAAGCTATTCATAGATTCTTCTACGTAATCTCCTCAACAAAGTATTGAAGAGATTGCAAGTAAAATTTATCATATCCAAAGTGTCCCAGACTCCTCTCTAAAGGAATGAGTCTGAGATACTTTGGAGGGGGTATCTGTAGGTGTCAAAAAATGCTTACGGACATCCAAATACTGCTCGAGGCAAAGAGAAGACGATAAACGCTATTTTCTTAGTCAAAGGGGATCATTCAAAGGAAGCAAAACAACATAGAAGAACAACGTACACACCAACGACAAAATACACCGACAACCAGTCCATAGTGACGCGCCTTAGGCGCGGCAGTCCATGGTGACACGCCTAAGGCGCAGCAGCCTATGGTGGCGCGCCTATTGCGTGTCAGTCCATGGTGACGTGCAAACTACAGGGAGCTGCCACGGCGGTTAAAAAAAGCAGTTATACGATGATTTTCAAGGTCCACGTGGCGACATATCTGAAAAAGAACGTGTGCTGACATGGACAAGTGGTTAAACCACGATAAAAGTGGTTAAAAGTCGTGGGAGGACAGTTTCAAGCACGATGGGAACGTGGCTGTAACGGCCTCTTTGGCCGCGCCAGTCCACACTGGCGCGCCAATAGCCGCGGCAGTGTGGACTGACGCGCCCAAAGAGCATCCAATTGATCAGTTATTTCGCCCCCATTTTCGCTGTTGTGCACTCCTATCCCTATAAATACCTCCCTAGACACGAAACAAAGGACAGAGAGCAGATTGGAGCATAGAGACTTGGGCTTTTGATAATTTTGAGGAAGAGAGAGAGAGTTTTCACCTTTCATAAACAACGTTTGGTGATTCCTAGAGATCTAAGCTCAGACTTGATCTTTGGAAGAGTGAACATCTTACATCGATAAGATATTCGCTTCAAATTCCTACTTCGATAAACGAAGGAAGAATCTTTAAACCCCTTCACAATCGGTGATTTGGTGGTCCACGAGTCAAAGCACTCCCGGCACAGGCAAAGTCCCACAAAACATGAATCGATAAACAATTTCTGTGTTATTTTCTAGAAAGTTGTAATTTTTCTTTTATTGTGTAAAAGAGGTCTTATAAAAAGACTATTTTCTTTTGAATTTATTGTAATCGATCGAAGATATAATGAATTCCACAATGAAACCAACTTTCGACGAAAACAGACGTAGACACGATTGTTGAACCTCATTAAATCTGGTGTGTTCTTTCTTGTTTACTTTCCTGCAAGTTTTTATCTTTAATTTGCTGTGATTTTTCCTACTTTTCTACTCTCAAACACAAGGTCCAGAAGGGCAAGGCTTCGATTTGATTATTTCGTACCCCCAACAATAATGACTGGCTATCATTACTGGGATGAATAGACCAATGTTTGCTAAGTTATGCAACATGCTCAAAACAGTTGGAAAGTTAAAGTCAACTTGTCATATGGTTGTTGATGAGCAAGTAGCAATTACTTTGCAGATTATAGCACATCACACTAAGAATAGAGTCATCAAATTCAGCCATTTTTTATCTATGGAAAGTGTTAGTCGACATTTTAATAATGTTATCGGATGTATTGTGAGACTTCAGAGGATATTGTTAAAAACTCTCGTGCCAGTTTTGAAAAACTGTACGGACATGAGATGGAAATGGTTCAAAGTAATACTTTTATTTTATATTCATAACTTAATGTTTTTTAGAAGGATAGATTGTTTTTCCATATCCACCATTTGTTTTGTTCATTTAAGGGCTGTTTAGGAGCATTGGATGGCACATATATACCCATCAATTTGCCAAGAGCTGATCAGCTTAGGTATCGGTCAACGAAAGGTGTAATAGCTATTAATGTTCTTGGTGCATGCACTCATGATATGTTATTTACATATGTGTTGTCGGGATGGCAAGGGTCTGCAGCTGATGGTAGAATATTTCGAGATGCAATTTCTAGGAGAAATGGATTGGTAGTCCTACGTGGTAGGAGAAATACGATTAATAATGTCTACTATATGCAATTATTTTATCAGTTTGAAATAATATTAAAGATTATTTTCAATTTAGAGGTTGATCTTTTATAGGTACCTACTACTTGGATGATGCTGGCTGTACAAATGGAAAAGGATTTCTCCCTCCATTTAGAGGCTAGTGATATCATTGGAATGTTCGGAGTGCTCAAAATCAACCCAACTCCTTAGAGGAGTATTTCAATATGAAGCACTCGACTTCAAGAAATGTTGTTGAGAGATCATTTGGTCTATTGAAGAGGCAGTTGAATTTTTGGTCAAAATTATTTTCCAAAAATAAGTTTTTAAACTATATATTACTAACTACTGGTATTTTTTAGAAATCTTTAGTAGCGTAGTAGAAAGTAAAAATTTTGGTATTTCAAAATGTCCTTTATTCGAGGTTTACCGTAGGCAAGCTGAGAATTGTTTTTGATTTAAATAATTAAATTAATCCCTCATAAGTACTAGTGGGTCGTGGGTCATGGGTCGTGAGCTCATGAACCATGGGCTGTGGGCCAATGGGCCGAGGATCGAAGCTAATCGGGCTGAAGCGCAAAGTGATACTTTGCAAGACGCTAAGTGGCGCTTTGTAAGGCATTACTACATACAGCAGTTACATCAATTAAGTTATTTGCTATTACAATCATAATTATCATTATGATTTGTAATAGTCAAATTGACTGCGGGTGACCCTTGAGCTAGCCTTAGGGCATCTCCAACCCTTTGCCTCAAAATGGTGCAAATTTTGCACCAAAATGGTGCAAAAGTCACATCTAACAGTAATTCATCTCCAACCCATTGCACCATTTTTTGCACCAAAAAGGAATATTCTCAGTATCTTTCTTTTTATCTACTTTTATATGATTATTTTTTATTCCCTATATTTTTAACTATTTCAACAATTAACCTCACATATCAAATTTTATTTTTTCACATATTTTCCAAACAAAATGATTTATTATTTAAAAAATTAAACTAATAAAACAATAAAATATTATATACCTATTATTAATATTGCCAAAATATTACATTCAAGAACACAACAGAAAATAAAATGTAAGAAAATAATTAAACATTAACAACAATGTAAAAATTACAAATTTAGTATGCACTTAACTATCTGAATTAGTGTATTCCTCCCATAGATGATCTATCAATGCATTACGAAGCGCAATATGGGCATCTTTATCCTTGATTTTTCCGTAACGTGTAATAAATTGAGTAAATCTTGTAGTTTCATCTGCTACCATATCAACTTCTGGTGTTGGTGCTTCCCTCACTTCTTGAATTGGTGCATAAAGATCACGTTCATCCTCGATTATCATATTGTGCATAATAATGCATGCAGTCATTATGTCATGTAATACATGTTTTTTCCAAAAACGTGCTGATCCTGCCACGATTGCAAATCGTGATTGGAGAACTCCGAACGCACGTTCTACATCTTTTCTACATGCTTCCTGTTTCATGGCAAAATATTTTTTCTTCCTACCTTGTGGCTGTTGGATTGTTTGTACAATAGTAGCCCATTTCGGATATATACCATCAGCTAAATAATAACCCATATTATACTCTTTTCCTTGAATAACATAGTGAGCGGGAGGAGCAATACCTTGAGCTAGGTTAGAGAAAATATTAGATGACTCTAGCACATTGATATCATTATTGGTGCCTGGCATACCAAAATATGCGTGTCATATCCAAAGATCATAATCTGCCACAGCTTCGAGGATAATAGTTGGTGACCCACTGTAGGCATCGAAAATTGCCTATAGGTCTCCACAAACAGCTCAGTGTTAAAGAACGACGATGAACGTCACTATCCGGTTCACAGAAGCTCGATTGACGTTGGCAAATGCTTGAAGTGAATCAACGAACTACGTGAAGCGTCGGAGTTTCAAAATAACGAGGATACGAATTGATCGAGAGCCCCGCGTCGCCTACAAAAGGTGCCACGCCCCTCGTGTCTCAGTTGATTCCACAGATGATCTAATCATTGGATCTTATAGAACTCCTCGTCGGCTTTCCAACGCACTTGGAATCACTCAAATCCGAGTTCGGACGAAGAATTTACAGCGGAAGTGGACAAATAGGCATAACGGAGTGTCTCGACCCAGTTTGAGACACCCTAGGGTGTCCGCACAAGTTGGAGACACCCCAGGGTGTCCGCACAAGTTGGAGATACCCCAGGGTGTCCGCACAAGTTGGAGACACCCCAGGGTGTCCACATAAGTTGGAGACACCCAAAGGTGTCTCGGAACTTGTTAAGCTGTTTTGACCATGATTCCGTTAGAATCTGAAGAAACTCAAAACATGAAAGTTGTAGCTCTCTTTGTCAGCTTTCCAATACATCTTGAATAATTCAAATCCGAGTTCGGATGAAAGAATTAGAGCCAAAATACTAAAGAGAGTACAAACTATCTCGGATTTTGGGAGACACCCTAGGGTGTCTCGGATTTTGGGAGACACCCTAGGGTGTCTCGGATTTGGGTCCTTTAGGTGGTTTTAACCGCTCCACAACCCCTCAAGCCTATAAATACAAGCCTTAGGCCTCATTTTTTTTAGGGCTGGAATTCTGGTGCCGCGGCGAAGCCTTGCCGGATTGAATACTTAAAGTGCACAGATTTCAAGAGAGGAGGAGGAGAGATCAGATCTAGTTCTTCAATGCAAGAGAGAGAGATTCATCAGATCTACATCACCCGCATCCAATCCTTAGTATTATCCCGTTGTGGTAATTCTAAGAAGAGCAATTATCTCGCTTTTATCGAGATAAGCGCTACAGTTTTCTCGATCTCTTCGCGGATAGACGAAGCTCTGCCTAATTTTTCAGCAATCAGATCTGATCGACGGTGGTCCACGGATAAACCCCGGCATAGGCAAAGACACCCACGCAAGCAGAAGACCGATAAACGATCTCTGAGTTTATTTGATAAAGTTGTAAACTTTTTATTTTCATTGTGTAAGGAGATCTTATAAAAAGATCAACTTTTCTTTTATTTTATTCGAGTTTATTGTAACGACTAAAGTTGTAATAGATTCGATAGCAATGAAAACAGCAACTTTCACAGCAAACACCCACTACGTCCTGTGTATTGCCCAGACCATGCTGTTGGACAATTTTTCCATTTCCAATGCATACAATCAAGACTTCCTAACATTCCTGGAAACCCATGTTTTTTCCAATATAGAGTAGCCTAGCAATATCGTTAGCGTTAGGTGTTCGTAGATACCGCTCTGCGAATATTTCCACCATAGCACGACAAAATTTTGTCATACTTTCAATTGCTGTTGACTCACCTATTTTAACGTATTCGTCCGTAGCATCAGCTGGTAGACCGTATGCCAACATGCGAAAAATAGCTGTTACTTTCTGTAACGGTGATAATCTCATTCTACCAAGTCCATCACTTCGTTGTTGGAAGTAATAGTCATGATCTTTCACTGCATCAACAATACGAAGGAACAAACTTCTTGACATCCGATATCGACGACGAAACATATCTTCTCCAAAACGTGGATTATCGGCAAAGTAATCTATGACCAAATTCTGATGCGCATTTTCTCGATCGCGGTTGATCACTGCATGACCGGGAATCGAGCCACCATGGATCGGTTGGTAGTTGTGTTGACGTAAATTGTTAACGAGGATCATGTTGTTGTTGATGTACTCACAAATTACTTCTTCGGTTTCATCAATCTCTGCAATGATATTGGACAGAAAATTATCATCATCCGAAGATGAAGATGATGATAAGTATGATGGACCTCCAACATCGAAATTCATTTTTGAAGTAAGAAAAGAATGACTGAAGTATGCAGAAATGGAGAATAATAATTTTAACACAACAACGAGTAATTGTGTGGATGTACCTAATCTAGTATGCTATTTATAAAACTTTGCTTAGCTGTATACATTGAACAATGTGTAAAGTTGAGCTGATTTTAGGAAATGCTTTCCAGCTGTTATCAATTTGTCACAAAATTCAAATTTGCTTTTAGCTGTATACGTTGGACAATGTGTAAAGCTGACCTGATTTCAAAAATTGATTCCCACTCGTACAAAGCTTTCACACAATTCAAGGAGAGCTGAGCTGTGTATACGTTGGACAATGTGTAAAGCTGACCTGATTTCAAAAATTGATTCCCACTCGTACAAAGCTTTCACACAATTCAAGGAGAGCTGAGCTGTGTATACGTTGGACAATGTGTAAAGCTGACCTGATTTTAAAAATTGATTCCCACTCGTACAAAGCTTTCACACAATTCAAGGAGAGCTGAGCTGTGTATACGTTGGACAATGTGTAAAGCTGACCTGATTTCAAAAATTGATTCCCACTCGTACAAAGCTTTCACACAATTCAAGGAGAGCTGAGCTGTGTATACGTTGGACAATGTGTAAAGCTGACCTGATTTTAAAAATTGATTCCCACTCGTACAAAGCTTTCACACAATTCAAGGAGAGCTGAGCTGTGTATACGTTGGACAATGTGTAAAGCTGACCTGATTTCAAAAATTGATTCCCACTCGTACAAAGCTTTCACACAATTCAAGGAGAGCTGAGCTGTGTATACGTTGGACAATGTGTAAAGCTGACCTGATTTTAAAAATTGATTCCCACTCGTACAAAGCTTTCACACAATTCAAGGAGAGCTGAGCTGTGTATACGTTGGACAATGTGTAAAGCTGACCTGATTTCAAAAATTGATTCCCACTCGTACAAAGCTTTCACACAATTCAAGGAGAGCTGAGCTGTGTATACGTTGGACAATGTGTAAAGCTGACCTGATTTTAAAAATTGATTCCCACTCGTACAAAGCTTTCACACAATTCAAGGAGAGCTGAGCTGTGTATACGTTGGACAATGTGTAAAGCTGACCTGATTTCAAAAATTGATTCCCACTCGTACAAAGCTTTCACACAATTCAAGGAGAGCTGAGCTGTGTATACGTTGGACAATGTGTAAAGCTGACCTGATTTCAAAAATTGATTCCCACTCGTACAAAGCTTTCACACAATTCAAGGAGAGCTGAGCTGTGTATACGTTGGACAATGTGTAAAGCTGACCTGATTTTAAAAATTGATTCCCACTCGTACAAAGCTTTCACACAATTCAAGGAGAGCTGAGCTGTGTATACGTTGGACAATGTGTAAAGCTGACCTGATTTCAAAAATTGATTCCCACTCGTACAAAGCTTTCACACAATTCAAGGAGAGTTGAGCTGTGTATACGTTGGACAATGTGTAAAGCTGATCTGATTTCAAAAATTGATTCCGACTCGTACAAAGCTTTCACACAATTCAAGGAGAGCTGAGCTGTGTATACGTTGGACAATATGTAAAGCTGACCTGATATCAAAAATTGATTCCCACTCGTACAAAGCTTTCACACAATTCAAGGAGAGCTGAGCTGTGTATACGTTGGACAATGTGTAAAGCTGACTTGATTTCAAAAATTGATTCCCACCGACAACGTTGGATAATGTGTAAAGCTGATCAGTTTGTACAAAATGATTCAATTTCAAATGTTGACCACCGACAAATTCAAATTCAAATTCAAATTCAAACAAAAAAAACAAATTTGGATTGGCTATAAATAACTGCGTATGAGCCGATCAATTCGTTCTCGAATGGAAATCATAAGTAATGAAGTAAGGAAATTGAATGCGTGCTTGAGACAAGTAGAGAATCTGAATCCAAGTGGTGCTTCAGATGAAGATATTGTAAGTATTCTATTAATTATCGTTTGAATTTTATTATTATTGTTGAAATACATAACTTGATGTTCACTATAATTTGCAGTTAGTTCGAGCAAAGATGTTATTTATGCAAGAACCAAAGTACAAAAAAGGTTTCAAATTTGATCATGTCTGGAATATGGTTAAAAATTTCGAAAAATTTAAAGATGATGTCCCCACAGCAAGACAAGTTGGTCGAAGACAATCCCAAAGTGTGAACTTCGACTCGTCACAATCAGATAATCCCACTCCGGAATCTCCTATATCAACATCTCCTGGACTGTCATCATTTACTCCATCTGAACGACCTATTGGGGTAAAAAAAGCTAAATTGAAAAGGAAAAATGATGATCATGAGTCAAGTGTAGTGGACTCCATCGAGACCTCCAGCAACCGACTTATAGACAGGTTAGACAATGCGAGCTTGGACAAGCAAGTAGCGTTTGATATCGAACGAGAAAAGATAGCCATGAAAAAAGATAGAGATGAATGGAAAATTATAATAAAAGATTTGAATTCCATTGCTGATCCAAACGTGCGTGAGTACGTTCGAGCTCAACAGATTAAAATAATACAAAAAAGAAATCAACAAGAACAAGGGTTTGCTTCTAATTTTGGCAATTATTTCAATGATATTAGACACTCTGGCCCCGATCTACCAGATTATTGAGAGTTGCTTATCCATCTCAGGAAATGTTCTATGTTTAGTTTGTATTTTATGTTTTATTTTAATGAAGTTTTATATTATACGTGTCAGTTTTTATATGTTATGTATTTCAGATATGCAAATTATATTTGAATTATGTATTGGTATTGCTCTTTATATTTCATGGGACTTTACTTAATATCTAGATTTTAATATTATAATTAATAATAATGTCTTTTAAATTTTAGCATTATTTTTAATTTTAAAAAATAATTTATTTTGTCCAAATTATACAATTGGGGTAAAATTATAAAATTTAAATATTATTGGGATTGTTTTATACATTTAATAAAACAATTAGGGTCAAATTGTAAATACATAAAAGTATGAGGTTAAACAAAATAATAATAATAATAATAAATGAACAGTAATGCGGTGATGAACAGCGCGACGCCCCGCTAAAATAGCGCGACAAATGCCGCTGGGTTGGAGAGGAATCGGAGCGGCAAAATGACGTTTTGCCTCAAAATAACGCGGGGTTGGAGATGGTCTTAGAGGCCTATAAATAGTGCCCATCGGGGTAGCTCTTGGGACATACGAAAAAAAACACTGAAGTGTTCGAGCTGTTGTGCTGTTGCTGCAGAGTTTGAAAGTGTGCAAGCTTTAGTCTATGTCCGAAGGAACATAGCCCTGAACCGAAAGGATTTTACAGATTGAAAGATCTTTGCCTGAACCGAAAGGTTTTTACAGATCGATAGATATTTGCCTGAACCGAAAGATTTTGAACCGAAAGATTTTAACAGATCAAGGTGATCGTTGCCTTGACCGAAAGGTCTTATAGATCAAAGAGATATTGACAGTACTTGGTTGGTGGACACCATTATACTGTACCTCTATTCCTGGAAGCAGTTTGGCCTTGGGATCCTTACACCATAGTAGGCCAAAAGTTACTTTAAGTACAACATTTCACAAATGCACAACAGCTAACTTGAAAAAGTTTTAAAATACAGCACTTTAGTTGCTTTCATTTCTCACTGATTTAGCCACAGGCACTAACAACCTTAAAGTAATATTTTTGATCTCTACGAGGACTCTTGGAATGGATTGTCTTAAGTTAGAGAACTTTGACGGATCAAACTTTAACACATAGTATCGGAAAGTGATATTCAGGATGTAACTCATGAAAATCTACTATAATTCAAATTCAAATTCAAATTCAAATTCAAACAAAAAAAACAAATTTGGATTGGCTATAAATAACATTCACGGTTTCTACTTCAAGCCACCCAATTCGAAGTATTTCTTCAAAGTATTTCTGATCTCCAAACCAACCGCTTTTTACAAAAAAATGTCTGTTCGATTAACTGGATACACGGTTACTGAAGATGTGCTCCTTTGTCAAGTATTCTTGGATATTTCTCAAGACCCTATTATCGGTAGAAACCAGTCTCGAGATGCATTTTGGTCTCGTGTGGAGGACAAATACAATGAACTTCGAGATCAGCATTTTGAGATGCGTACGAGCCGATCAATTCGTTCTCGAATGGAAATCATAAGTAATGAAGTAAGGAAATTGAATGCGTGCTTGAGACAAGTAGAGAATCTGAATCCAAGTGGTGCTTCAGATGAAGATATTGTAAGTATTCTATTAATTATCGTTTGAATTTTATTATTATTGTTGAAATACATAACTTGATGTTCACTATAATTTGCAGTTAGTTCGAGCAAAGATGTTATTTATGCAAGAACCAAAGTACAAAAAAGGTTTCAAATTTGATCATGTCTGGAATATGGTTAAAAATTTCGAAAAATTTAAAGATGATGTCCCCACAGCAAGACAAGTTGGTCGAAGACAATCCCAAAGTGTGAACTTCGACTCGTCACAATCAGATAATCCCACTCCGGAATCTCCTATATCAACATCTCCTGGACTGTCATCATTTACTCCATCTGAACGACCTATTGGGGTAAAAAAAGCTAAATTGAAAAGGAAAAATGATGATCATGAGTCAAGTGTAGTGGACTCCATCGAGACCTCCAACAATCGACTTATAGACAGGTTAGACAAGGCGAGCTTGGACAGGCAAGTAGCGTTTGATATCGAACGAGAAAAGATAGCCATGAAAAAAGATAGAGATGAATGGAAAATTATAATGAAAGATTTGAATTCCATTGCTGATCCAAACGTGCGTGAGTACGTTCGAGCTCAACAGATTAAAATAATACAAAAAAGAAATCAATAAGAACAAGGGTCTGCTTCTAATTTTGGCAATTATTTCAATGATATTAGACACTCTGGCCCCGATCTACCAGATTATTGAGAGTTGCTTATCCATCTCAGGAAATGTTCTATGTTTAGTTTGTATTTTATGTTTTATTTTAATGAAGTTTTATATTATGCGTGTCAGTTTTTATATGTTATGTATTTCAGATATGTAAATTATATTTGAATTATGTATTGGGATTGCTCTTTATATTTCATGGGACTTTACTTAATATCTAGATTTTAATATTATAATTAATAATAATGTCTTTTAAATTTTAGCATTATTTTTAATTTTAAAAAATAATTTATTTTGTCCAAATTATACAATTGGGGTAAAATTATAAAATTTAAATATTATTGGGATTGTTTTATACATTTAATAAAACAATTAGGGTCAAATTGTAAATACATAAAAGTATGAGGTTAAACAAAATAATAATAATAATAATAAATGAACAGTAATGCGGTGATGAACAGCGCGACGCCCCGCTAAAATAGCGCGACAAATGCCGCTGGGTTGGAGAGGAATCGGAGCGGCAAAATGACGTTTTGCCTCAAAATAACGCGGGGTTGGAGATGGTCTTAGAGGCCTATAAATAGTGCCCATCGGGGTAGCTCTTGGGACATACGAAAAAAAACACTGAAGTGTTCGAGCTGTTGTGCTGTTGCTGCAGAGTTTGAAAGTGTGCAAGCTTTAGTCTATGTCCGAAGGAACATAGCCCTGAACCGAAAGGATTTTACAGATTGAAAGATCTTTGCCTGAACCGAAAGGTTTTTACAGATCGATAGATATTTGCCTGAACCGAAAGATTTTGAACCGAAAGATTTTAACAGATCAAGGTGATCGTTGCCTTGACCGAAAGGTCTTATAGATCAAAGAGATATTGACAGTACTTGGTTGGTGGACACCATTATACTGTACCTCTATTCCTGGAAGCAGTTTGGCCTTGGGATCCTTACACCATAGTAGGCCAAAAGTTACTTTAAGTACAACATTTCACAAATGCACAACAGCTAACTTGAAAAAGTTTTAAAATACAGCACTTTAGTTGCTTTCATTTCTCACTGATTTAGCCACAGGCACTAACAACCTTAAAGTAATATTTTTGATCTCTACGAGGACTCTTGGAATGGATTGTCTTAAGTTAGAGAACTTTGACGGATCAAACTTTAACACATAGTATCGGAAAGTGATATTCAGGATGTAACTCATGAAAATCTACTATGTGGTTTCTGAGGAGAAACCCGACACTGAAGAAGATTTCTGAGTCTAAAGCCTCTTGGGCTAAAGATGATCATTTCTACATGAGTTATCTTCTTAACTGCCTGGTCGATCATCTAGCAGATGCTTACACCAACAAGCTCTCTGCAAAGAAAATCTAGAATGCTCTGGAAGATTAGTACAAGGATGAGAAGATGCTGTCTAAGTCTCACCTCATTGATAAGTTTATGGACTTCAAGTTCGAAGATGACACTGAGGTTTTGCCTCAAGTCAAAGAGCTTGAAAAGCTTGTTATGAAGCTGAAGGATAAATTGTAAATACATAAAAGTATGAGGTTAAACAAAATAATAATAATAATAATAAATGAACAGTAATGCGGTGATGAACAGCGCGACGCCCCGCTAAAATAGCGCGACAAATGCCGCTGGGTTGGAGAGGAATCGGAGCGGCAAAATGACGTTTTGCCTCAAAATAACGCGGGGTTGGAGATGGTCTTAGAGGCCTATAAATAGTGCCCATCGGGGTAGCTCTTGGGACATACGAAAAAAAACACTGAAGTGTTCGAGCTGTTGTGCTGTTGCTGCAGAGTTTGAAAGTGTGCAAGCTTTAGTCTATGTCCGAAGGAACATAGCCCTGAACCGAAAGGATTTTACAGATTGAAAGATCTTTGCCTGAACCGAAAGGTTTTTACAGATCGATAGATATTTGCCTGAACCGAAAGATTTTGAACCGAAAGATTTTAACAGATCAAGGTGATCGTTGCCTTGACCGAAAGGTCTTATAGATCAAAGAGATATTGACAGTACTTGGTTGGTGGACACCATTATACTGTACCTCTATTCCTGGAAGCAGTTTGGCCTTGGGATCCTTACACCATAGTAGGCCAAAAGTTACTTTAAGTACAACATTTCACAAATGCACAACAGCTAACTTGAAAAAGTTTTAAAATACAGCACTTTAGTTGCTTTCATTTCTCACTGATTTAGCCACAGGCACTAACAACCTTAAAGTAATATTTTTGATCTCTACGAGGACTCTTGGAATGGATTGTCTTAAGTTAGAGAACTTTGACGGATCAAACTTTAACACATAGTATCGGAAAGTGATATTCAGGATGTAACTCATGAAAATCTACTATGTGGTTTCTGAGGAGAAACCCGACACTGAAGAAGATTTCTGAGTCTAAAGCCTCTTGGGCTAAAGATGATCATTTCTACATGAGTTATCTTCTTAACTGCCTGGTCGATCATCTAGCAGATGCTTACACCAACAAGCTCTCTGCAAAGAAAATCTAGAATGCTCTGGAAGATTAGTACAAGGATGAGAAGATGCTGTCTAAGTCTCACCTCATTGATAAGTTTATGGACTTCAAGTTCGAAGATGACACTGAGGTTTTGCCTCAAGTCAAAGAGCTTGAAAAGCTTGTTATGAAGCTGAAGGATGAAAAAATTAATCTTTGTCAAACCTTCATTTCTGGTACAATTATCAACAAGCTTCCTACATCTTAGATGTCATCTTCCACTAACATTTTTAGAAGAAAAAGATAGGTGACTCTATCTAATTTGAAGAGGTTCATTTGGATCAAGGACGAGATTCAGATTCGCACAAAGACTGAGCTCATTGTTAAGTAGAAGGCGCCTGCTAAAATGGTGGTTGCTAACTTTGAGAAAGGTAGTAGTTCTTCTTCCAAGAAGAAGAAGAAGAAGTATTTTAACAAAAAGAATAACCAGAATCCGAAGAACCTGAACGTTTAGAAGAAAGAGTTCAAGATGAGCGGAAAATGCTTCAACTGTGGGAAGGAAGGACATTTTGCCAAGGACTGCAAAGCACCAAAGAAGGAGATAACACACGATGTTAATCAACTTAACAATTATGTGGCTATGCTTGTTTTGGAGATAACTCCTAGCAACATCTCTAGTTGGTGGTTAGATACAGGTGATACTTGCCATGTCTGCTCCAACAAAGATTTGTTCTCTTTTTATGTTGCTACCAAATAGAACGTATTAATAGCTATTCTTTCTGTAGTTCCTATTCTTAGAACTAGGACTATGGTGTTGACTCTCTCTTCAGGGAAGACTCTCATATTGAAGAATGTGTAATATGTTCCCTCAATTACCAAAAACTTAGTCTCTGGAATCCTACTGTGTGATGCGGGTATGAAGCTAGATTTCCAATGAGGAAAGGTTGTGTTATCATTTAAGAAAATATATTTTGAAAATGCATATCATACTGATGACATGTATAAGATCAGTACTATTATACCCAACTCAGTTATAAATAAAATATCCTCTTCTGCTTACTCCTCTGTGTTATGGCATAATAGGCTGGGACATGTAAATTATAAAAAATTGTTTAGCATGGAGAAGTTAGGATTACTTCTAAAATATGGGGATAACAAACCTAAGAAGTGTGAAGTCTACGCATAAGATAATATGACAAGGAAGCCTTTTCTAAGTGTCATCAGGAGCATCAACCTGTTGGGTCTGATTCATTCAGATACTTGTGACTTCAAGAGCTTTGTCACTCGAGGTGGCATGAAGTACTTCATCACATTTATTGATGACCATTCTCGCTTCTGCCACGTCTACCTGTTGAAATCTAAAGATGAAGCTTTCAACAAGTTCGTCGAGTTTCACACTTGTGTAGAGAAGCAGCTTGGACTTCAGGTGAAAAGACTCAGGAGCGGTAGAGGAGGAGAGTACCGATCTAAGGAGTCAGAAGTATACTTCAAGGAGCATGGAATCGTTGCTGAAATCACTGCTCCGTATTCTTCGTAATCTAATGGGATTGAAGAAAGGAAGAATCACACATTGACTAAGATGGTAAATTTGATGCTAATCACATCTGGTCTACCTACCTGCTATTGGGGAGAGGCTTTGCTAATGGTAAACTAGATTCTGAATAGAGTACCATATTCCAAAACTGATGGTACTCCTCATCAGTTATATTTAGGATATCCAGATTCATTGGATAGTCTCAAAGTGTGTGGGTGTCTCGCATATGTTCGAGTTTCAAATATCAGAAGGCCTAAGCTCGGACCAAAGGTAAACAAGTGTGTGTTTCTTGGCTTTACTGAAGATAGCGATTCTTACAGATTCTTAGACCTTGGAACCAACTCCGTCATTGAAGCTCGGGATGCAAAATTCTTTGAGGATAAGTTTATCAAGGATAAAGGTTTATTGCTCAAAGATACACCAGAGAATGCTAGTACATCAGATGCACCAGAGCTCATTGAAGCTCAGGATGTAGAATTCTCGCTCAAAGATATACCAGAGAATGTTGGTATATCAGATGCACCAGAGGAGCCAGTTTTGCGAGAAATTAAAAGTGTCAATGATGAAGGAGTTACCGAACCATCTTCCAAGTGTGTCAGGAGACAGAAAGATTTTAGAGATGACTTCATCACCTATAATGCGGAAGGAAATCCACAGACTTTCTAAGAAGCAATGCAATTAACAGACGTTCTTCTGTGAAAAGAAGCTATAGATGATGAGATGGATTCATTGATCCAAAATCATACTTGGGAGCTAGTGGATGTACCTGAAGGCCTATCAGCTATAAGTGGATCTTCAAGAAGAAGCTTCATCCTGATGATACTATTGAGAAGTAAAAAAGAAAGACTAATGGTGAAAAGATTCTCTCAGAGAGAATGAATAGATTTTTTTGATATCTATACATTAGTTTATAGGATCACTACCATCAGAATGCTTATCGTATGGGCAGCGATAAAAAGGTTTGTCATCCATCAGATGGATGTGAAGACTTCCTTTCTCAATAGAGATTTTACAGAAGCGATCTACATAGAGAAACCAAAAGGACTTGATGCCCCAGCTGGTAAAGTTTGTAAACTTGTTAAGTCTCTATATGGACTTAAGAAGTCACCGATACTCTGGCATGAGAATTCGATAGGGTTCTTCGCAACAATATGTATCAAGTCAGTCAATCTGACAAGATCCTATATATCAAGGTCACTGAAGGAAAGGTGGTGGTTATTTGCCTCTATGTGGATGATATACTCATCATTGGGAGTGATTTGAAGCATCTACCAAGAATTTTCTTTCAGCATAGTTCAACATGAAGAACCTTGAAACTACAGACATGATTCTCAAAATCAAAATCATATACTCTAAAGAGGATATTGGATTGTCTCAATCTCATTATGTTGAGAGCATGCTAAGAAAATATGGCTACTACGATCTGTCAGAACTATCAATGCTGTATGATTATAACAAGAAGCTTCGACCAAGCACTAGAAGACCAGTAGAGTAACTAAAGTGCTCAAAGATCATTAGGAGTCTTATGTACACAATGAGCTGCACAAGGCCAGACATAACATTCACTGTAGGAATGCTTAGTAGGTTCACAAGTAATCATGCAAAGCTTTATTGGGATGTTATCCAAAGATTGATGAGATACTTGAAAGGAACTATAGGTTTGGGCCTATTCTACACTAGGTATCCGGCTGTAATCGAAGGCTATTCAGATGCGACCTAGTGCTCAGAATCAGATGAGTGCAGATCTACTGGAGGTTTTGTCTTCACCATGAGTGGAGCTGCTGTCTCATGGAAGTCTAAGAAGTAGACTATGATTACACAATCATCGATGGAATCTGAGTTCTTCGCATTCTGTGCTGTAGGAGATGAAGCTGAGTGGCTCAGTTATTTTCTACGAGACTTTCTATTGATAGAATTGCAAGGCACAATTACTATCTATTGTGATAATTAGGCGGTGAGTGTTGTGGCAGTGAACTTAATGTTTAATGGAAAGAAGTGAACCATTCGTCTAAAGCATGGCTATTTGAGAGAACTCATTTGCTAAGGAGTCATCTCTGTGATTAACGTCCGGTCTTCAGAGAATGTGGTTGATCCTTTGATTAAAGGTTTGAAAAAGGACATAGTGAAAAGGATGTCTGCTGGAATGGGTCTCAAAGTTTTGTGAATCTTACAAATACTTACCATTTATATCAAGTTATTAGTTCAAAACTTACGCTACTAATGATAAGATAATTGGTTCAAAAGTCAAGTAAGATTTTCAAAGTTTGATGAGTCTTACAAGCACTTATTATTTATATTAAGTTATTAGTTCAAAGCTTATGCTACTAATGATAAGATGATTGTGTTAGACCCTAGAGGGGGGGTGATTAGGGTCTTATGCTAATCTAATCCCAATTAAAAGCTAATTAAAATTATGTTGATCAATTTGATCTTGCAAGAAGAAATATGATACGGATATGAACAATAAAGATGAATAAAATGTACGTTAAGCAAAACACAAACACATGATATGTTTACGAGGTTCGGTCACCACGACCTACGTCCCCGCTCCTCACCTCGAGGAGATATCCACTATCACAATCCGGTTTGGAAGCCGGAACTTCTACACACTCGGTTTAAAAGATCATCGAAACCTCTCACACTACACAAACACTATGCAATCAGACTTTACATACTAAGTGTAGGAATCTACCCCGTGTCCTCCTCCTCAAGTACTCGATTACGACCTCTCCCTAGGTTCGTCAATCGACGCCACTCCTATTGGATTCGACCCCGTGTCTCGCCTCACACTTCTCTTGGTGTACAAGTGTATTACAAGTGATTCTCACAAATAAAAATTAAATACAATGATTTGTTCTCAAATAACAAGTGAGAACACAATGAAGCTCACACTCACTAAATCACACTCCACAACCCACACTATATGGTATGAAAATATTAAGCTCAATAAGTGTGTGTGATAACAGTGAATGAAACTCAATAAATATAGCTAAATGAAATGAAAATGAAATAACAAGCTATATAAGAGTTTAGAAGACTTCTCAAACAAGAAGAACAGTAGAGATGATTCCAATGGGATTTGAAAGCCACTTCTTGTTGTACAAAAAAGTTCTCTTGAAAACGGATTGATGAAATCAACTATTAAACAGCTCTTAAACACAATTAATATTTTGTTAAACAACAAACTTGGATTTCTTGGATCTATAGAAGAAGAGCAGCAATGGGGTATATATAGCACCCAATACAACAGCAAAAAATAAGTAAAAGACCAAAAAACCAGTTTGAAAACAGCTGGAAAAAACTAGCCGTTTGAACAGTTCTGACAGTTCGGCGATCGACCGGTCCGATCGATCGCGAAGCTCAAAAACTCAGAAAATAACATTTTAAAGCTGGTGGTCGACCGACGGAAATTTCGGTCGACCGGAAAAGTTTCTTGAGGTTCTTCGGTCGACCGGTGTGGTCGACCGCGAACACAAAACAACTGAGCTCAGGAAAATACAACTGGCGGTCGACCGCACCGGTCGACCGAAAACTGACATGAAGCATATTGACAGGTTTTAAGGCTGTTTTGAAAATTCATTAAAAATATGAAATCAAATCCAAAAATAGTAAAACTTTGGGGAAAGTTTCTAAATGATAAAACAAACATGTTTGAAAAGGAATTTTTGGAAAATCAATTTTCGTTTGTGAAAACTCCCTGTTTTTGAAAAGTGTTCAAAATACATGTTTTTCGTGAACATGAAAATTGACATAGAGCTTGTAAACATGTATATATATATTGTGCATATATTATATGTATATAATGAAGTATGAAAGAGCTGTAAACATGAGATAAAAGTTATTGTAATAACATTTGATGAAAAATCATTTATATGATAGAAAACGTCAAAAACCGTGTTAAGTGTACATATATTTAGCTTAGATATAATCATACAATATATGTAAGTAAACCAAACGTATACCTAGGTAAATGCGCACATATGAACTTGAATCTTTAACGCTTGATTGACGTGTGTTGAAATACCTAAAAAGAGAAACATAAACACAAAAACTAGAGGATATATTAGCGATAAATTGTTTGACAAATCATCATCAAAACTATAGGGTCAACAGATTGGTTCAAAAGTCAAGTAAGATTTGCAAGTGAAATCCTATGATGGTAAAGAGGATGGTTATTAAGTCTTAATGGGTCCAAAGCATTTCGGATATAGGCTGTTGGATAGGTAATATGCCTAAAGGACTCACCGATGATCCAATCATACAAAGGGGATGGTTGTTAAGCCTTAATAAGTCCAAACATTTCAGATGCGAGGTGTTAGATAGGAAACACGCCTAAAGGACTCACCTAGAATCCTATCATGAGAGAGGATGACTCCAAAGCCTTAATGATTTAAAAGCATCTCGGGTGCAGGATGTTTAGTAGGAAACATGTTTAAAGAACTAACCTATGCCTAGGTAGAGATTTGGTCGTTTCCTATGGTGTCTTGTGGAAAGATGCCTAGAGCCTTAGAAAAAACAAGGAAAGTACCCTAGAGGGGGGGATGAATAGGATATTTGCTAATCTAATCCGATATCGATGCTAATTTAAAACTTACTAACAATATCCTAGCAATATGATGTATACAAGAGATATATGCAAGGATATAGAATTAAACAAATAGCGATATAAACATGAGGCAATAGGCGATATGAAAACATACACAAGAATAAGTGCGCCAATGCCAAATACAAACAAATAATATGATCACGGAGTTTGGTCAACCATTGACATACGTCTCCGCTCCTCAACCTCGAGAAGATTCTTCACTAATCACAATACAAGTAAGTACACAATTTGATTTTTATCGCTCACCGATAACATTTGCAAATCATACATTGATAATCACACAATACACTCCTCTAAGTGTTGGCCGACCCGTGTCACCTTCCTCAAGTGCTTGAAATTATTACCTCTCCTTAGACTTTTACAACCAAGTCACTCCTCTTAGAATTGACCCCGTTCTTCTCCCAAACACTCTTTTAAGTGTCCTTGTGTATTATAACGTGTTCTTAATAATAATAAGCTCAAATAAATGAATTTGTTCTCCAATACAAATGAGAACAAAATTGAAGTTCACTTAAAGATACACTCCTCCAACCCAAGTATACTAAATGTGAAATACTTAAGCTCAAATGGTTGTGTGTGTAAACAATGAACAATAAAAAATTAAACTCAATTCAATCTAGCATAAAAATATGAGAATCAAAATATAAGATTAGCTAGAAGAAAGAAAATATGAGAATCAAAATATAAGATTAGCTAGAAGAAAGAGTTAGAAAAACTTCTCTAAAAGACAAAGAGTTGTAGATGATGATTTTGAGGTTGAACTCTAGAAGAAAGAGTTAGAAAAACTTCTCTAAAAGACAAAGAGTTGTAGATGATGATTTTGAGGTTGAACTACTCAAAAATGAAATTTTGATTCCCCTCTTTGTGAAAATTTCTTCACATAAATAAACACACCCAAACTTAGATTTAAACTAGTGTAAACATAGTTTAAAACCTTGTGAAAATTTTTATTAAAAAACCAAGTGTTGAGGGCTATTTATAGCCTCTCAAAAGAATCAACCAAAACTAGCCGTTATGCAGAAAATCCCCGATCAGTCGACTGGTAGGTAGAGATCGGTTGACTGATAATATTACCGTTGGCTGATCTGGCGAAATAGAATCGATCGACTGATGATACCGCATCGGTCGACCAGTGGATGCTTATCGGTCGACTGATCACATGTGATTGGTCGATTATTAAGTCTGAAAACTCAGACGCTGAAACACATTGATCGGTCAACTGGTGGAACCACATCGGTCGATGGATAACCTATTTTTGGTCGACTAATCAGACCATGTCGGTGGACCGAAAGACAGATATCCAGACACTAAAATTTTTTAGAAATCTGATTTTCAAATATGTTTTAAAAATAGTAAATAAATTCCAAAAATTAAAAAACTTGGGAAAATGTTTATTCACATGAAAACAAACATGTTAGAAAAGAATTTTTTCAAATATCATTTTCTGTTTGTGAAAACTCATCATTTTGCAAAATCAGTCAAAATACGAAATCTCAAAACACTTGATTTTAACAAAATGATTTCAAACAAGTTTAAAACTTCTTTTGAGTGGATTAATAGAATTTATAAAATATGTAAAATAGTATAATAAAGTCTTTAATCTGTAAACACGTAATTTTCCAAAAAAGATGTATAATGGGATAAGTATGAAATAAATGTGTAAATCAATAAAAACGAATAAAATGTGTGTGTATGGTTTGAGCTCTAAATATACCACAGAAAGTGAACACGTAACCTATAAACACTATACCAAGAATATAATCTTCGTGAAGCTCAATCTCGGTAGCGGGATGAAGCGGTGATGAATCTTGACTTGAATTGCGATGGATTCATTCTAATTTTCTCTGACCTCCAAGATATCGTCGTTAAGACGCAATTCTAACCAACCTTCGACAAAGGATCTTTGTGTACGATTTCTAACAAGTAAATACAAACACTCGATAAATGGTGTTAGGAATTGTTTGTTAATCATTAAAACTAGATTAGATAGTAGGCTCATAAACATAAGATCTAACAACCAGGACATGCATAGATCCATAAATATGTAAGGCTAAGGCAAAGACAAAGGCAAGTGTGGTTCAAAGTGAAAACTACTACATATAAGGTTGATCTTATGTGATCACTAGATTTTTAGACATGTGCTGATTCAAGTCTCTGCGACACCATGCATTTATCTTTTATTCAGCTGGTCTAAAGGGGATTCAAGTTCTTGCGACATCTACCTTATGCACAATGATTGAAACAACGACAACGTTACACGACATTAGTTTAAAAACTTGTGAGGGATTGTTAGATTTTTTTGGTCAAAACTGCTTCCCAAAAATGAGTTTTCAAACTATATATTTATTAACTACTCGTATTATTCAGAAATCCTTAGTAGCGTAAGGGAAAGTAAAAGTTTTAGTGTTTCAAAAGGTCCTGTGTTCGAGGCTTGCCATAGGCAAGCCGAGAATTGTTTTTTATTTAAATAATTAAATTAATCCCAAATAAGTACTAGTGGGTCGTGGTCGTGGGTCGTGGGCTGTGGGCCGTGGGCTCGTGGGCCGTGGGTCATGGACCAATGGACCAGGGATCGGGGATAATCAGGCTGATGCGATAAGTGGCGCTTTGTAAGGCACACTTTGCACTTCGTACGGAGGCATCGGGGCTAGGTGGCGCCACTCAGGCTGCCTCGCAGGCTGTTTCGCAGCATGCGGACGAG
>NC_033795.1:49726235-49734850 GCF_001876935.1 Asparagus officinalis
TGGGGCGAGCCTCGCGGGTGACTCTCTTGTTCACGCAAGAGGGAACGCGACCCTTGCGTTTGCGCAAGGGTATGACCCTCGCGTTCGCGAGAGGGAATGCGACCCTCGCGTTTGCAAGGCGCGACCCTCGCGTTCGCGCGAGGCTGAGAGAAACGCGACCCTTGTGTTCAGGCGTTACTGTATGCAGCAGTAACAGCAATTAAGTCATTTACTGTTATAATCATAATTGTCATAATTTTCATTATTATTTATAACAGTCAAATTGATTGCGGATGACCCTTGAGCTGGCCTTAGAGACCTATAAATAGTGCCCATTGGGGCAGCCCTTGGGACATATGAAAAAACACATTGAAGTGTTTGAGCTGTTGTGCTGCTGCTGCAGAGTTTGAAAGCATGCAAGCTTTAGTCTGTGCCCGAAGGAACATAGCCCTGAACCGAAAGGTTTTTACAGTTCGAAAGATCTTTGCCTGAACCGAAAGGTTTTTACAGATCGATAGATCTTTGCCTGAACCGAAAGGTTTTGAATCGAAAGGTTTTAAAAGATCGAGGAGATCGTTGCCTTGACCTAAAGGTCTTATAGATCGAGGAGATCTTGACAATACTTGGTTGGTGCACACCATTGTACTGTATTGCTGTTCTTGGAAGCAATTTGTCCTTGTGATCCTTTCACCGGAGTAGACCAAATTTTGCTTTAAGCATAGCGTTTCACAAATGCATAACATCTAACTTGAAAAAGTTTTAAAATACAGCACTTCGGTTGCTTTCATTTCTCACTGATTTAGCCACAGGCGCTAACAGAGACGATGGGTAATACTGAGAAGTACTTGCTATTACCCGATAAAAGTCCATAATATGATTATCGTGGCTTATGTTCTGCTACATAACTTTATTAGAACTGAATTGGAAAACGATCCAATTGAAATTGAGAATCTAGAAGAATAGAAGGTGGAAGAAGGAGAACAAAAAGAAAATAATAAAGTTGAAACAATAACATCGGTGGGGACAAAAAATGGGTGCTCTCAATTTAGAGAAAATTTAGCAAGTAGTATGTATAATCATTGGCTTGCAAGTGGAAACAACACATGAATTTACTAATGACCATCTTGGTAATTATGGTGTTTACCTATTATTCATTATTTTTTTAGGCACATGAGTTATGACAGTCCCTATGTAAATAATATGATGTGAACTTGTGTCCTAGCTAACAGATTACATATTGAAGCTTGAGGGATTTAGAAGACTAGAATGTAAAGCTTGTGAGTGGTAATTTCTATCATTTTCCTTATTTTAGTGTTACCTTTGATAGGTTAGCGTTGTGGACTTGACCATGCCATAGAATTAAATGTTGCATTTATTATTTAGATTAGTTGATTCGATCATTAAGCATGTTCATGTTACACATCTAGTCCTGTCCCGCTAAGATTTTAAGTAGCATAAACATGCCAGAAATATGGGTTCACAATTCTTAACAAAGTGCAATGTTACTGATCAGAATGTTTGAAGTTCTGGGTTGGAATGTTTGTTTTAAGCCTCAGCTAATTTAACACTGTGGACATGCTTTGAAGCTATTCTAATTGGATTTATTTTGTGGTGTATTTCTTCCAAAAAATATTATTCCTGCATCCTCATTTTATAAGCTGTAGCCATGATAACAAAGGAAAAGATGCACATAAATGTCTTAGGCACATTCATCCTAGTTGTTTATTCATATAAAAGAATGTCCACACTCTAGCAATTCTCGTAGGATTGATGACATGATGTTTACTTTGGTGGAAGACCTCCATGTTAGATCCTAAATTCTGATTGTGAAAACTATCACATATAACACAATATACATGTCGAATTAAAGAGAATTGAATTACTAAATTGCGCAGAAGCGTACCTGAATCCAAAGTCATGATTAATTTCTTGATTTGTGCGGTATAACCTTCCAGGTCTGCACGTTCCTTCAAGAGAATTCCCTTCAGTTTTCGTATCTCTCTATTCTCTCTTTGATGATGGGATATCAAAAGATAGGAATGAAATGAACGTGTGATCTGGGGACCATAACCACTATTTATAGAGATAACTCAAAACAGTTATCCAATTAGTATTTTCTATTTTAGCCCATCATTAAAATATAAATTACCCCGATAACTACACATTAAAGGCACACATCCTTATCTGATACATTATAAAACTCATATCTGTCTAGATCACTTTAAATTGAGTTTATCCTTATTTAACAGTTTATAATGGATAACAATTTCACATATTAGCCTAATGTTGGATTAAGGATCTAACAATCTCCCACTTGGGCTATATGTGTAACCTCATAGTTATGCATTGCACTAAATAACCATACGAGCTCAACTTTACTGTTATTACTAAAATGTATCTTTATCCAATCACGTCCATCAATCATACCAACATAGGATCGAAGCAGCCTTCGCTACATCTATCGTAACTAGACCCATCAATGAACACGTATGTCAATACAACTGAATAACATGGATCATGATGTGGATGTGTAGCATGGAAATGTCATGCAATTGATCTTAACATGCCTATTTCCAACTGGTCATCCCTTAAAACTTTAGTGAGGTCAAACCATACCAAAATCAGAGTGTAAATAAACTAAAACTTTATTTCTGCAGAAAATAACCTCAAAATATCCATAAACTAAAATAACTGAAAAAGATGTCTATATCAGAATACATAAAAATTACAAACTCCCACTAAAACTGAATATCCTCAAATGACATGACACACATATAAGCAGTGTGCTCATGAAACACTTTGGGTGTCAATCCCTTAGTAAGCGGATCCGCAATCATGGAGTTTGTCCCGATGTGCTCTATAGACAACTGTCCATTTTGAACTCTTTTTTTAACAACCAAGAACTTGATGTCTATATGCTTCAACTTTGTCGAGCTCCTGTTGTTATTAGAATATAAAACTGCTAATTTATTATTACAATATAACTTGAGTGTCTATCAACACCGTCCACTATGCGCAGCCCCGTGACAAAATTTTGCAGCCATATCCCCTGATTGAATGCCTCATAACATGCTACAAACTCTACTTCCATAGTCGAAGATGCTACTAGAGACTATTTCACACTCTTTTAGGAGATGGCACCTCCAGCGAGTAGATATATGTAGCCTGATGTAGACTTCATACTATCTTAGCACCCAGCAAAATCGGAGTCAGTATACCCAATGAACTCAAGCTTATCCAACCTCTGATATGTGAGCATGTAATCCTTTATTCTCTGTAAGTAGCGCAAGACCCGTTTGGCTACTTTCCAATGGTCTAAACCTGGATTGCTCAAGTATCTACCTAATATCCTTGTAATGTACGCAATATCCGGACGCGTACATACTTGAGCATACATCAGACTCCCTACTGTTGATGAATAGGGGACCTTCTATATTTCCTTTTCCTCATAAGCATTTTAGGGCATTGTTTGAGACTAAACTTGTCTGCCTTAGCCATAGGAGTATCACCTAGTTTATAATCTTGCATGACATATCTTTTGAGAACTTTTTCGATATAGCTCTTTTGTGATAATCTAAGAACACCCCGAGAGCGATCCCGGTGTATCTGTATCTCTAACACAAAAGAGGCGTCACCAAGATCTTTCATCTCGAAGTTCTTAGCTAGAAATCTCTTGGCTTCGTGCAGTAAGCCTATATCGTTGCTAGCAAGCAAAATGTCATCAACATATAAAACCAGAAAAATATACTTGCTCCCACAGAACCTTTGGTATACAAAATCATCAACCAAATTTATCTCAAAACCGAACGAGATGATCACTTGATGAAACTTGAAATATCATTGTCGAGATGCTTGCTTGAGCCCATAGATGGATTTTTTAAGTTTGCAAACCATATTCTTTGGGTCTCCCGACACAAAGTTATCCGGTTGCACCATATAAATTGTTTCATCAATGTCACCATTTAGAAACGATGTCTTTGCATCCATCTAATGTAACTCAAGATCGAAATACGCTACCAATGCTATTATAGTCCTGAAAGAGTCTTTTGAAAAAACCGGAGAGAAAGTCTCTTTATAATCGATGTCTTGTTTCTGTGTAAATCCCTTTTGCGACAAGACGAGCCTTATATCTTTCCACATTACCTCTTGAATCCCTCTTGGTCTTAAATATCCATTTGCAACAAATAAGTTTCACACCTTCTGGCAATGGGACAAGATTCCATACGTCATTATCCTTCATGGATTTAATCTCCTCATGCATAGCATTAATCCACTTTTAAAAATTAGAACTTACCATTGCTTGACGGAAGGTGAACGGATCATCTTCCATCGCCCCAATGTCAGCCTCATGTTCTTGAAGAAGTACAATGTAATCATCTGGTACTGCACTTCTTCTTTCACTAGTGGATCTTCTTAATGGCATAGGTTCTTGAGGTGGTTGAGTTTATTCTTTAGGAATAGTTATCTGAGCAGGAGGTTCTCCAACATTATCTTGACCTATTGGTATCTTGATCTTGATCAGGAATGGAAACCTGGTCAAGACCAATAACAACTGTGGGAATATCAACATATTGCTCTTCAAAGACAATATTTCTAACTGTATCTCTCCCCCGTAAACTCAACATCCTCAAAGAACCATGCATTTCCTGACTCGAAAATCGACTTAGTTGTGGGATCATAAAATTTGTACCCCCTGGATCTTTCAGAGTATCCAACAAAATTAAAACTCACCGTCCTTGAGCCCAGTTTCATTTCATTAGGCATGTAAGGCTTTACCTCAGCTAGACATCCCCAAATATGCAAATGCTTCAAACTAGGCTTCTTTCCTGTGAAAATCTCATAAGGGGTCTTGGTAGTTGCTTTAGTTGGAACTCTGTTAACTTTGTTAAGGACATAAGCTGTAGTCTTAAGTGCTTCTCCCTAGAGTGATTCTGGTAAGGTGGAATGACTAATCATACTCCTTACCATATCCTTAAGCGTTATGTTTCATCTTTCAGCAACACCATTCATAGTGGGCAAACCCGACATGGTGTACTGTTGGACGATACCGTATTCCTCTAGAAATTTAGCAAATGGTTTTGGATGTTGTTCTCCTGAACCATCATATCAATCGTAGTATTCACCACCACGGTCAGATCTGACGCTTTTAATCCTTTTGCTAAGTTGGTTCTTTACTTCAGCTTTATACTTTTTGAACACATCCAGTGACTGTGACTTCATATGAATGAGATATAAGTAGCCATATCTAGAAAAATCGTCTATGAATGTTATAAAATATTATTGTCCATTCCATGCAACTGTAGAGAATGGCCCATAAATATCTATATGTATAAGTTCTAAGACGTCCAAAATCATGTTGGCTTCAAATCTTCTTTTATTGGTTTGTTTCCCCTTTATACAGCCAACACAACCATCAAAATTTGTAAAATCTAAGGGATCGAGAATTTCATTTGACACAAGTCTCTCTATTCTCCGCTTGGAGATATGTCCTAATCTCTTGTGCCATAACGCAGCTGAATTCTCATTGGTTAATTTTCTCTTTACACTTTGTGTACTTAATTGCAGTGATTCATTAATTGAGGCAACTGTATCAAGCAAATAAAGATTATCGTAACCAGATAAAGAATCGGAACCAACTAATTTTGAATCATGAAACAAACTGAATTTTCCATTTCCAAATGAACAAGCATAACCAGATTTGTCCAAAACAGAAATAGAAACTAAATTCCACCTAAATAACAGTACAATAAATATTTATTAAGATCCAAATAACATTCAGTCTTTAACAATGATCTAAAATTTCCTATTGCCTCAACTTGAGCCGTCTTGCCATCGTCCACATAGATGTATCTTTTAGCATCACTTTGGCTATCAGGAACTCAGGCAATCCTGCATAGACACACTAATGTGAGTTATTGCACCAAAATCTATCTACCATGTGTTTTTAGGTACCGAAGTTAAATTAACCTCAGAGCAAACCAAATTAAGAAGCATATCTTTCTTAGCACGCCAGGTGTGATAATTGGTGCATTGCTTCTTTATATGCCCTTCAGCCCCACAGAAGAAACAACCTTTTCCTTCAGGATCATTTGATCTCTTTTGTTTCTTTTACGGTATTGTATTTGTAGCTTCCTTGTCCTTCTTCTTTTTCTTTCCTTTATCCTTAAAGGTTGAAGTCAGGTGAGCGCTTTCTGTCTTATCTTGCTTCGTCCTTTCCTCTTCCTGAACACAGTGTGATATGAGCTCATTCAGAGACCAAGTCTCTTTCTGGCAGTTGTAGCTCACTTTAAACTAGTTAAACTGTGTTGGAAGAGATATCAAAACCAAATGCACCAACAGGTCCTCAAAGAGTTCAAGTTTGAGTGCTTTCAACTTTGAAGCAAGATGAGAAATCCCTAGGATGTACTCCCTGATGTTACCTTTATCTTTATACTTTATTGAAATGAGATTTGTTAATAGTGTACAAATTTCAGCCTTTTCGTTCTTAACAAATTTCTTTTCAATATCTGTAAGGAAGTCCTTAGTTGTAGTGATATGATCGGACATTGTGCCCCTGAATGCTTTTGGAATGGACTTCTTCATGATCATCATACACATGTGATTTGATCTCCCACTTTTCCATCTCCCTCTTTTCATCAGAGGTACTCTTATTTGTAAGTGGTGGAGGAGAATTAGTCCTTATCGCAAGGTCGAGATCTATGACCCCGAGAACTATCAAAAGGTTCTCGTGCCAGGACTTGAAGTTAGAACCATTTAGCATAGGAATGGAATTGATTTTGATAGTAATATTAGCAGGAACCGTAGCTGAACAGAGAATAAACAAACAAATAAAATAGGCTCACATTAGTCTTAAAATCCATAAAACCACAATAATAAATTCAAATAAAGGTAAATCGCATCTCAAGATACCGGGCACTACATTAATATTTTATCTTTGGACAAAATATTAATTAGTAAGTGGTGTCTTGTTGTAGTAATCAAACACTGCTAATAATAACATGTCAAATAATAGATCTTCCTTTGGGCTGATTTATTATTCACAAATATACCCAATAATCATCACGTGTTTATTACCACAGGTGCAAATGTAATTATTTAAATATTAATTTTCTTTTGGGCCGATTAATATTTAAATGAATTACACACACATAATCTTTTATATTTTAAAATTAATTAATCTCCACAATAGAGGTCACATTGGTGATGTATCGTTTTAATCAATTAATTTCAAAATACATATTTTATTTATTTGAATTTAAAATTATACCCAAAATTCTACCAAAATGAGCATCCAAAACTGAACTAAAAACTAAACTGAAATTGAACCAACTGAACCAAAAAACATAATATGCAAAATTTCTTTAAATACAAACAAGCATGATATAATATATATATATATAATTATATATATATATATATATATATATATAATATACTATAATATATATATATATTATAGAGGAATATGTGTATGCTTGGACCAAGGATGCCTTGTAATGATGTGGAGCACATCCTTGTCCATACATCACACCTTGAAGTTGATGAGCGCTCCATCTCAAGGTGGGATGTAATGGACAAAGATGTGTCGCCACATCACTACAAGGATCCTTGGTACCAAGTATACCCAATTTTCTAATCAAATATATATAATATATATATATAATATGATATAATATATATATATATATATATATATATATATATATATATATAATAATATAATATATATATATATATATAATTTCTGTTAAGCTTTTAACTTGTGGACATTAGCGTACAGTTGTAGAACACGTTTGTTGGCAATGAGGACTGGCTCGAATCCTAGTAGTAAGCCACAGACACATAGTTGCCTTTATTTTGTAAACTAATCAGCAAGCGAAAGCCCACACAGGCCACATGACTAGGTTAGGTTAATTTTTTTGTATGTAAACTGATCACAGGCTGCACGTGGCCTGTGTACTGAGCCACTAATTTTGGGGCTGGTGCAAACGCCTAGGGCTTTCAGCCTAGGGTTTCAATGATGCAGGGCTGCGCAGTGGCCGTGCGAATTGCGTCATGCTGGGCACCCTAGGGCTTTTCGGCCCGTAAGTTTCCTAGTGACAGCGCTGGCCATGGCCGCTTGCATTGCCTGCCGCGATGGTTCCGTGCGATGCGCTCGACCAACCTTTTTTTTTAAATATCTTTTTATACAAATTTAATTTGTATATATCTTTAAAAAAAACAAAAGATGAATCAATTAATAAATCCTAATTTTAATCTGAATAAACAATTCCACGTAATTTTTTTATTGGATTTTAAATCACCATAAAGATTTCCTTTTGAGATAAAAATTAATTGATTCTACAATAATTCAACAAGTAGGCACTGATACCAATTGTTAGATCCTAAATTCTGATTGTAAAAACTATTGGCCTTCTTGTTTTGATGATGTTTAACAAACAATTTACTTCTAATGTTGTTTGTCTAGTGTTTGTGTTTTTGTATTTATTCTAGGCAAACAACGAGTTGGAGGATGGATGGAATTGCGCTTCAACGACGATATCAAATGGAGGTTGGCAGAATTGTGGAGTGAAGCCTACGTAATTCAAAGTTAAAGATCAAGTTCAAGCTTCATCCGCAAGTGTACCAAGTCGAGC
>NC_033795.1:49735850-49742222 GCF_001876935.1 Asparagus officinalis
AACAAGTTCCTTCCAAGTCCGGGTTTCAACTGCCCCTATTTTGGACAGGATGTGGATTGACAGATTGTTACGGCACATCTCGATCAGTGTCGCTTCGGAAACTTGGTCCCGACAGTGGACTGGTCGATTTCGAAATCTCTTTACGAAGTCGTTAACTGACTCCGACTTACGCTGCTTCTCAGCGAGGAGAGTGTTGCGGCACATCTCGATCAGTGTCGCCTCGGAAACTTGGTCCCGACAGTGGACTGATCGATTTCGAAATCTCTTTACGAAGTCGTTAACTGACTCCGACTTACGCTGCTTCTCAGCGAGGAGAGTGGCCATTGACACTTCCGTGTCGTCGTCGAAGAAGCGGGCGAGGAAGAGCTTTTCGACATCGGCCCATGCCTTGATGGAGCCGGGTTCCAGTTTGCGGAACCATTCAAAGGCCACCCCCTTGAGGGTACCTATGAATAGTCGGGTGAGAATGGCGTCGTTCCCGGTGAGGAATCCGGTCTGCGCCATGAAGTAATAGATATGTTGCGAGGGTGACCCCTTGCCATCGAACTGCACCAAACTGATTGGTTTGAACTTCGCCGGGTATGGGACCGTGTCCCATTCGATAGGGTAGGGACGTACCACCCCCAGTTTGTTCATGTTTTGCTGAAGCTTCAGCGCGTTCAGTTGGTCCTGGAACTCGTCGAATCTTTTGTCACGGGTGCTATCCGCGGTGTGCGACGTTCCTATCGATGTTTTGGAGGAGTAATCGGATTGTCGATCATCCTCCGTCTCAGCCGCTGGACGGTGAGGTGGTACCCATTCTTTATCCCTAGTCTGCCGGGGCAAGGGACGTTGGGTTCCCTTCTTCTTCTTCTTGCTCAGCAGTTGCTCCATCATCTCTCTTAGAGAGTCGATGGTCGCCTGCTGTTCCTCCAGCTTTTGAGCCATTGTCTGCTCGTGGTTGGTATCGGTCATGTGCGCCCTCGCCTGCGCGTCTTGACTTGAGCGCGAGGTCTGGGATGTGGCCGCCGCCGAATGAACCTCATCTTCGCCGCAGGAGGGAGGTATTAGGGTGGAATAGTCAAACCCAATACTTACCCCCCGGCGACTACGGGTTCGCTGGAATATGCCTTCCTGCCGGCGTCGGGCAGACCGGGTGTTAGGTCTTAAGACGGAGTCCGAGTCTGGCGAGTCGGAGAGTACCGCCTTCCCTTTATCCGTCATGTTGACTGTGGCGGATGAGAGTTCCAGGTCGTCAGCAGCGCGTCTTTTCTGGTGACGGCGCCTTCGACGGGAGGGCCTCGGTCGAGAGGCCTGTTGAGAAAGCCTCTCAAATACCGAAGGTTTCGCCGTTCCAACGCATTGGCAGTCGGCGAGGACCGTGTGGATGAGTCTCTCGCAATGACACTGAGGATTCGCCTCGTGAATAGTGCGTTTGCGAGTCAAGAATTCTCTGAGGTCTTCTACGGGTGGTTGGTGACAACCCCGGGCCTCAGAAGAGTCGCTCTGGTGAGCTGACGAGAGATTTTTGGGCGCTCTCTCTGGCGCGTGTTGGGTGGAACGCCTTGGTGTTGGAGTCAGGCGATCTCGCCTTGACTGGCGAGTCTTCGCGTTTGAGCGAATTCCAGTATGTGGGCGAGTTTCGACCCCGTGTTTAGAAGAGCGGGTTCGGGAGGAACCGCCTATTTCCTTTCCTTTACGTTTATCCGCCAAATGATTATGGCGAGGCTCGCCAGCCTTCGAGGATTCGCCTACTTGGGTAAGCTCGTATGCTCGGTGTGGTTTGTTCGCATCAGGGATATGACCTGAGAAGCGAAGTCCTCCTGAGCGGATGGCTCTGCTGTCCTCGGTTGACGCTCCTGATTTGGAGGGCCTTCTGAGGTCGGGCAGCTTGCCTTCCCGTCTAGTGTTTCTCGGGCCTGTGTGATGGTTCAGGCCATTATGAGAAATGGAGGTTTGGACCCCCTGTCTGACGGGTGTTTGCCGTCGCTGTTGGTTAGTTCTCCCAGCGGGGAGAACGTCACCGTGGGTTGTGGCATTGCGGTTTGTGCCGGAGTGAACCGGCGCTTCCTCCGAGGTAGGTGTCTGTGTGGACCGCTTGGCGATCCATCTGGCAGACCCTTGCCTCTTGCGCTCGATCTCTGGCTTGGCCTTGATCGATCGCGAGGGAGTGGGCTCCTCCGATGAGACTCGGTTGGAACCCTCGGGTGCGGAGGCTTTGACCGTCTGAGGTCGGCCTCGGCGCACAGCTCTGTGGCGTTTGCGGGACGCATTGCCACCCGAGGAGGAGGAGGACAAGTATTCTTCGTACTTGGCCTGGTCGAACTCGATTTCGAGGGACTCTACTGTCGTCCCGATAGTAACCTCATCAAACTGAGCCACCACCATTTCACTCGATGAAACAGCTGCTCCCACTGTGGTCGCCATCTTCTGTAGGGTGAAAATTTGATTCTTCCGAAGAAAGGAGTTTCGTTTGTATTTATAAGAAAGCTTATTACAAACTAACAAATCAAATGTTTACAACAGAAGCAGAGGGAAGGCCCTCTTTGTTTTGTGTGGGGACTTTAGGTGGCTATAGGACGCTTCGCTCGATGCTCGGGTCGAGTCTGCTTCCCTTGGACCGTTTGAATGAGGTTGCTGGAGAGCTTCAGTTCGCAGTAGAAGCTCGGGGCAATGGAGTTCGGGTCTGCTTAGTTCGTCGGCGATCGGAGCTCGGAACTAGGCAGCAGTGCTGTAATGCAAGGATTTGCTAACAGCTTGGTCTCAACTCTTTTTTCTCCAAGTTTTGCGACCTCTCTTCCATCGTGCTGGAAGGGGTTTTTAAATGAAAGAAGGACAGCTTGACTTCTCCTTGAATTGTGGGATGTGACCACATCCTCTTCAGAGACGTCTCGCCGTTCCTCGATACCATGAACGGTCATTCCAGGGATGGGAGAAGGACAACTTGACTCCTCCTTGAATTGTGGGGTGTGACCACATCTTCTTCAGAGACGTCTAGCTGTTCCTCGAAACCATGAACGGTCATTCCAGGGATTGTGCTTTATGTCCTGTCACCTACGATGGGAAGGCCCATTCTTGTATGTGAGGCAACAAACGACTGCTATCCGAGTGGATTTGACCAGCATTAATGAACCGCATTTATGAGTTCGCAGATCGATGAAGTGTCTGTCCGATCACTTGTACTGTGCGTGACCGCCCGGCGTGCTTTGAGCACGACGCTTTCTCCTTTCCGGTCAGGAGAGGCGGTGAAGTAGGTGTACAGTACTCGAGTGAGTCTAGCCAGCTTGCCGAGTGCCGGCGGACCCAGTTCCAGACTCAGACAGCCGAGGTGAGTCGCATTTATGAATGCTCAGGTTGACTCGACACCTGTCCAGTCCCTTCGCGCTGTGCGCACTGTGGGCGGCCGTTTGACGGTCCTGGGGTACTGTGCTCTCTCTCCCTTCGGGTCGAGAGAGATGGGAAGGCCCATCTCAGCACGTGGGGTAGTGGATACCCAGCTGTACTGACGGTTTTGGGGCTTGCTGGCGGATTCGACTCCGAACTCGGGCAGGCGAGTTGAGCGAAGAGCGAATTTTCACCATCCTGATCGATCCTGACTCATGCTGGCGAGTCGACCGTTAGACGAACCTGGACTTGAGTACAGTCGACGTCTACGCGGTTTAGGTCCGCGCCAGAGAACTGGGCGTGCGAACTCTTCTTGTAGACAAATTTCCTGTAGACCCATAGAGGTATTTTTTACCGTCTACACATGTATTTGATGTTTAAATTGGGAAATTGCATTTGCATATAGTTAATGCTTTCATTTCTTTAAGCTATCAATATGGTGCCTTCTATTAATAATTCCATACTTTGGAGTGTTTATGCATCTAATAAGCTTAGTACAGAAGGTGGTAAAAAGCAAACCCTCAGCTATCAACGGGTTTGATGTGCCTTTACCGATTACCGTTTGAATCGGGCTAGCCATACTATTCTCCTCAGTATGATGAGTTGTCGAACAGTTTCTCTTAGGCTTAATGCTAAGATTTCTGCTCTAACCCTTAGCCAT
Organism: Asparagus officinalis; assembly: GCF_001876935.1. Classification (NCBI taxonomy): domain Eukaryota; kingdom Viridiplantae; phylum Streptophyta; class Magnoliopsida; order Asparagales; family Asparagaceae; genus Asparagus; species Asparagus officinalis. The sequence continues at coordinate 49,739,875 of NC_033795.1, forward strand.
CTGGGGCGTGGGTTTCAACCGTTTAAGCAAGGTCATTCTTTTGGCTTTGTTCGTAATTTTACCTTTGAGGGCGAATGCATCGTCAAGGCGAAATTAGTTTTTGAGAGCCAATTTTCGCGCGCCTCGTGGGGTTATGCCCAGTATTTGCAGGCGAAACCATCTTTGATCAACCTCTATTACTATCCTTACCTGGCTAACTACCCAGGTAAAACTTTAATCTTTTCACTTTAGGAGTTTTTGGTTTGGAATAAGAGGACCGAAATTATGAGAAAAATTCATATACATTTATTTAATTACGCTTCTTGCATCATATATTACCTAATGATAAATGATCAATATATGAGCGAACAAATCAAAGAGGTGCATCTTTTAAAATTCTATTTTATATGGTGAATTATATTATTCAAATGTAAAGTTCATCACTTTTATTACATTTTTATGAAATGTATTTTAAGATACGAAAATATATTTTAAGATACGAAATCCTATTATGCTCTGCATGTATCTATTATTAATTTCATTCATGTATGTGCATATGCATAACTGCAGAATTTTTAGTTCCACATTAGTTTGAAATGTTCAGATATTAAGGTCAATCTCTTCAGACATAGACTATGATCTTTTATGATCATAGATCATGACCTAATGTCAATTTCAAACAATATAATGGACTAATTACAAAATAAGAACTTGATAAATAAATACAACGCCTGCTAGGCAAAGTTATGATTCTAGACTTTGTAAAGTCTGTGAAAAGAATCTTGATGACCCTTTGACTAAGGGATTATCCAGGAGTGTGGTTCTGGATTCATCGAGGGAGATGGGGTTAAGCCCATAGATGAGGTCACTGACAGCGGCAACCCAACCCTTATTTGGAGACGTAGTCCCAATGTCGGTTCAATGTGGTAGAAACAAGCTGGACAAGTGACTCTCGTGTGGAGCATCGACCTGGATATATTTTTATATCATTATGTAGCATTTGCTACTACCCCTTCTCTATGATGACGATGCTCTTATGATACAGCTGGCTAGGCTGAGTTTTACTCTTAATAAGTCCAACGCGTGTATTGTGGGGGGTATTAAATAAACAGCTGTAGTACCCTTTGAGGACTTACCTACGTGAGAGGAACCGTGATGGCCGCGGTTAGGGGGGGCTGGGCTAACCCCTAGAAACTCTCATGAGTCGGTTTATTGTGAGCATGGCCTTTAACGCTCAACCCGCTTTGCTCAATAGATGAAGCGTATTGTGTGTGTTTTCATCAATACCTGATTAAAGGGGCCTAATTCAAGGCCTAGTCCATTATGTCCCTCAGGTGGCGATGAACTCACTAAGGAAAGGTTCAAAGCCGAAAGCTACCTCTCCCGAATTCACAATACGAAAGGTTGCCCAACCTATATTTGTTTTATGGTTCTTGATTTATTTATTGATTTCTGAGTTTTCAGTCAATATTGCCTTTTGGGGGGGACTGTTAGATATTTTGTTAAGAAAAGACAATTTTGCCTTCATGAATAGTAATAAAGTTTTATAATTAAAACATGTTTTAATTAGCAATTAAAATATGTGTAACGGATATATAATTATGGGGAACGTTACAAAATTTATGACGAACGTTACGGAATTAATTACGGGTTTTGTAACGTCTTTTCCAACCCTATATATATATATCCGTATGTTGAGCTCAAAATGATAAGAAGAAAAATATACAACAAGTTTCTCTTGTTTTTCTTCTCTCCATATCATTTTCATCTATACTTTAGTTTTACTTTATGGGCAACTTCTTCATCTGAGCTGAAGCTCTGCACTCTCGCCCGAGTGCAGAGGCCGGGCCGTTTCCGGGGGTTTTTACCGCTAGGGGAAGGGAACCATCTGCGCCAGGGCGATAGGCGGGTTCTCAATCTTCTAGGGCAGTGTTTACACGACTGCTCCCGTCAGGCCTGTTTCTCTAATTTATATTATCTATCTTTGATGTATTATTTATTTAATTTCCGGGTTTAAATTCATGCTATAATCTTTATTTATTTGATAAATTCCCAACAACGTCTACTTAATTAAACAAGAAAGACTATGTAGATGGGGGGATTATGCAGGCTAATGCTTGCGTGTTTTGCTCGCAACATGAAAGCCATGGACACCTATATTTTTTCGATGTGAGTTCACTTCCTCTGTTTGGAACTCTATTATGCAGCGAAGTAAGTCAATGAACTGGGTTGCACAGCATGTGAAAGTGGCGGCTCTATCGGTGGTTCTAAACTATCCTGTTCCTGCTAATCGTCAAGGATGGATCAGATCTTTATAGTAGCTACAGGGCTTTGTTTGTTTGCTGGAACTATATGTTTGTGCATTGTTG
>NC_033795.1:49742246-49747351 GCF_001876935.1 Asparagus officinalis
GTTTTGTACTTACTTTTCACAATTGGATAATGAGAAATTTCCTCATTTACCCAAAAAAAAGAGAGAAGAAGAAGATATTTTAGAATAAAGGGTATTTTTCCTATAGCCAAAATCTTATCCCACTTATCATAATCCCGGGCACTTCAAACGTTGGATGTTTTACGTATAGACCCAAAGTTTTATCCTATTTACATTTAACCCACCCACTTCAAATAGAGTTTTTAAGAGGTTTATGATGTAAATTTGAGTAACGTAGGATTTTTTTTTTTTTTTCCATAGAACTTAAGTTTTGCATTCATTTATTTTTAACCCACCTATTTCCAAAGTTGATTATTTCCTTTAAACTCAAATATTTATCCCCATTAACTTCTTAAACTCACCCACTTCAAAAAGTCTTACTACAGTTATTTACCATGGAACACAAAGTTTTACGCCATGAAGATTTAAGCCAATACATTCCCATATAAAGAATTTTTGGCTGTAAATTCAAAGTTTTATCTTTTTTTTGGCAATTGCAAGAGGGATTTCTTCTATAAGACCAAAAATTTTAAAACTATTTATTTTTTTAAATGTACCCACTTCAAAAATATTTAAATTATTATTTTGTATTTTTTCACACTATGTTCCAACATGTGAATTGTAAATGAGTTTTTTGCCTATAAACTCAAACTTCTACCAGTTTAATCTAAAACTCACCCAGTTTCAAAAAGAATTATTTGCAAGTAAACTAAAAAATTTCCCCATTTAGTTTTAAACCCACTCACTTTCAAATCACTCTTAGATATAAAATACTTCATTAATTTAATTTTAACCTTACTTTGCATTGGTATATGGTGCAAGTTGATATTTAATTTTAACCTTACTTTAATTAATTTAATTCTAACTCTTAGATATAAAATACTTCATTAATCTATTTTTAACCTTACTTTGCATTTTAGTAGTTTGGTATACGGTGTAAGTTGATATTTTTTTGGTGTAATTTGCTATATTCTTTAAGTGATTAGTTTGGTATATGGTGAATGTTAATCAGAAGCAACTGGTTGACACATGTCTCAAGCATACTGCAAACCGATTCAGACACACCAACATCTTGAAGGCCGAGATGAAAGGTGTCCTTTCTCGTCTCACTCGAAGGCTGAGACGAAAGGCATCCTTTCTCGTCTCCCTCGAGGACTGAGACGAAAGGCATCATTTATCGACTCTCTCGCAAGGTGAGATGACAGGTGATTGTCCTCAGATTCATCGTCGACAATCGATTACCATCACATTGAATGCATAGTCGAAGTTATTATTACTTTGATCCCGAAAGTCTTAATGTCTCATCAGACCATGTCGGCATCATGCTTTCCTTATCACCATCACATTAATCGCATAGGTGACTTATACCATCTACAACCGACACTTGTAAAGAATATACCAGCTAAGTTGCATGCCAAGAATCGGCCAAAGTTACAGAATTTCCCCTCCCAGTCTGCTATAAATAGGGGTACAATCTGCATCATAAGTGTAAGCAATATTTTGCAAATAAATACACTCTAATCATATTTTTTTACACTCAGACTCACTACTGACTTGCTCGTGGGAGTAACCACTGGAGATCCCAACTCCAATCTTGTCACACGTTGTTTGTGTGCAGGACTGAATCCTCTGCTACATAATCAACCATTAAAGAAGATCAAGGAACCCTATAACCGTACATAATCCACACTAAATTTTTTTGTTTGATAACTAATATCAACAATTTGGAGCCCACCATAAGGCCTCTTTTTCTTCTTTGTACAAGATGGCTGGTTTTGATCATCCAGATCGATCATCCATTCCCCCTACGAAAGAAACACACCAATTTGAATGGTGAGTACAACAGGAGTGCACCGAATATGCCCCTCCTCCACCCCGCCAATCAACTCGACAACCGCTGCATATGGAGGCGACTCGTGAGAGTCCCAATCTTGGCCATGAGCATGCCTTATGGACTACATCGCACGGTACCATACATCTTAGCACTACTCTAGGCCCTTCACCACTAATTTAGCATCTGGTTATGACTAGACATTCAACACCGTCGTAGACACCATCAGTGGAAACACTCTGCTTGCTGATTGGATCATGAACACCCCACGTGCTAAGTTTAAAATACCACATATTGAGAAATATAAAGGCAAAAGAGACCCAACGGAACACATGCAAAATTTTTATGATCTGATGATCATGTAGCAAGTGAGTGATCCGATCATTTATAGAGCCTTCTCTGTCACCTTGATGGGAAGCGCTAAGATGTAGTGGAACTCCTTGGACAAAAGGTCCATCCATAGTTTTGAACAACTCAGCCAAAAATTTGTACATCATTTTCTGGCTAACTCCAAGTAGAAGACACCCTCTTCCAACTTGCTGCAAATGAGACAGAAGCCTAGGGAGAGTCCTAGGGACTACTTCAAGATATTCTAAGCTAAAATGCTAGAAGTTCAAGACCCTAGTAACATGGTTTCCATGGCCCAATCTCCATAGGGCTAGAGGACAATAAGTTGGTTTACTGACTCAACACAAATCTGGTGGCTAACTTTGAACAACTATTGACAAAATCTCCAGGAGACATGAATGCAGAAGATAGTCGAGCTCATAAAAAGATGGCTAGAAAAGCGGCAGTAAAGCAAAGTCCTCTTAAGGACATGAGAAAGGTCCCCCAAAACTGACTTGAAGCCAAACATGACTTGCAAGAGAGATCGACGGTAGGGTTGTCGAAACATTTTAGAAAATATCTCCTCATAGTGAAATTAAAAAGATCCTTCCATAAATAATACATATTTTGTACTGTGTACTAACCTATTTGTAGTATTCACCACTCAATCTTCATCTTCTCGACAATAATGACCTAAGACATTGTTATCATTTTCATGAATAAACTCCAAGGCATGTACATAAGAACTCGATACCCATTCAGGATAAAACCAAGGCACGTCATTAATTCGATCGTTTTTAACTCAAAAAACCTTGGTATCATTCTCATGAATAAGTCCAAGGTATGTACCCAAGACCTTGGTGTCGTTCTGAATAAAACCAAGGCACGAGGTCGAGTCATCCCTAATTTGGTCAACTTTGATACGCAAGACCTTGGTACTGTATCAGGATAAAATCAAGGAATGTCATTGACTCTAAGACATCAGTATCATTTTCATGAATAAATTCAAGGCACATACCTAAGCTTTGTACCCGTTCAGGATAAAACTAAAGCACATCTCTAACTTGGTCAACTCTAACTCATAAGACCTTGGTACACTTTCAGAATAAAACCAAGGCATGAAGCCGAGTCATCTCGATGCATGAGTGTCTAATGGCATGCTCCAAGCATTGTCATGCACTCTACACACCCCTAAAACGTGAGGCCGAACTTGTACTTAGTCAAAGTAGATTACTTAAACACATAAGAATGCAATCACAAAGGTACACAGTTCAATTTGACAAAAGTGATTTTTCTTTCATTCATATACTCAAAATACTTACAATACAAGAAGTATTTAAAAAAAGAAAAAAAAATACATATGAGCCCCCATGGGGCCGAACCCAAAGTGGGCGCAAAACTTGAAACTAGAGCAATACTGGAAGTTAGAGCAGATTTGGGAGGAGTGGAAACAGTGGAAGTCGGTGGGGGGAGATGACCGAGGCTCAAAGCCGACCTCTTCATCCCCTTCCTCTTTAGACTAGCTCACCCAACTATCATGTGCCAAGCCCTCATTTGTTCCATGAGCTAACTCTTCATCATGATCATCCCCACTCTCGGCATTGAGCATAAGCCCCCTCCTTTCCTTTCTATCTCCTGCAGAACGCTAAGGTAATTAGTCACTCGAGGAGGATACCAGAATCGCTCCGGGCAGTCTTGAGCTCGGCCAGAAGCTGCATCTTCAGATAGTCAACCTAGCCTTACAAGCGAGGGCCACCTCCACTCTCCTAGGAGTGCCGTTGCAATAGTTCTCAAAACCGCAAATCGGTAGGCCTTGAAGTCCAAATGGTTGAGGTGACCTTGCATTGCCTATATCTCAGCAAGAGATGACTCACATTGTCGTTTGGCCTCCAATGCAACTCGGGTGGCCTCCTACCTCAACTTTGCGTGAGTAGCCTCCTCCTCCTTCAACCAGTCTTGTAGGTCCTCAGCATTCTGACGAGCCAACAGAGCTCGTTCAAAGACATCAACGCTTTCCTGCCTCTTGACCTTGCCCTCTTCAATCAAATATTTTATCCTGTCATCTTGCTCACGAAGCTTGTGCTCGAGATGACTGAGGTCTTCCTAGCGCTTGCTGATTTGGGATGACTTTTTGCTGTTTAATCCCTTCATGCCCTTAATTATGGCATCTCGCATCTCTAGCTCCCTAGGCTATTTGCCCTTGCTCCTCCTCCGGACTACCAGCTCATCCTCATTGGCAATCACACTCTTTTCGGTAGCCTCCCGAGCTACCCTCTGAGCCTCCACCTCTTCTTGGAGCTTGAGGTATAGGTCCCGCACATTCTCAATCTAAGCATACAGTTTCTGCTCTAACAAAGCTCCTAGAAGCATGTAGTTCTTGAGGGACTAGTGAATGCCAATATCTAGGATGGCCAAGAGGATCTCATCATCCCAAGGTAGGAAAATTTGCTTCAAAGCCCTACACTAAGAAAGCCTGGACTCCAGAACTGACCCTCTTTTGTCAAGATGCTGCCTAGGGATGAATCTAAATTCCTTAGACAGCTCTTTATCGTAACGGGGGGCGACTCTAGACAACCCTATCAGCAGCATCTTCAATTCACCCTATGCCTTTACGTCAAGCTCATTGATGTGATGGGAAAAGGACCATCCAAACCCTCGAGCAAGGAATGTCTCATATGCAATTGGCTCCTTCCCCTGTCGATGAGTTGACTCAGTAGGCATGATAAGGTCTATCTCTTTCTCCACTTGGGCCTCGGCCGCTTCGGACTCAGTCGTGATGATCTAGGTTCCCTTTTCTCCTGCAGGGGACCCATCGTCAATAGTGACAACATATGAAGGCTTAGCTCGAGAAGCCTCTGGATGGGGGATAGTGGAAGCATCACTTTTTGTAGCTTCCTGAGGAGGCAGGATCTCACCTGACGGCTAACTC
>NC_033795.1:49747959-49773981 GCF_001876935.1 Asparagus officinalis
CAGAGAGTGTACCAGCGTCCATCGTGGCTTCAACCTTGTCTTTAGAAGCTTCAGCTCTCCCAGAGAGGCCCCGACTACCCACCCTCCTTAACCTTCTCTTCTTCTTTTTAGATCTCTTAGTGTGAACATTGGCAGAGCTGACCTAGCTAGTCGAGCCACAATCTCAGCTACATTGGCATGTATCTTCTTAGCCTCCTCAGGGACCAAGTCAAAGTGAAGATGCTTCTATAGCCTTGCCAATGGCCCTCTTTGAGGTCGAACCGGGGGGATCGTCACAGATGTTTCGGGTTCCTCTGAGCGTAATGCCAGCACGGCTGATTGTGTTTTATCATCCTCAGTCAAAGGAACTAAAGAGATGCCGACAAGATGTAATATCGAGTTGTCGAAGAGGTTTTTGCTCTGACAGGAACCCATGTACAGCTTGATCTTGTCAAGCACTTGCTTCTCGTCGTTTGATAGCAGACTCAGTCTCAGTGCATCCTTATTGATCTCAGGCCATAAGGGGCAGACCAAGATAACGTTTGCCCCAAATACCCACACGAATCTCTCCTTTCAGTCATTGTTAGATTTGGGGGCATTAGAAGATTTTGTAGCCGCCCAAGACCTAGAGATATTAAAGGCCCTCTTGCTTATTCATCTTCATGTTGACAAGATGACCGAGAATTCTCAGCATCGGCTAGACCCCCAGTCAGTTGCAGATGACCACAAACCCCACCAAAGTAATGGAGTTCGGTTTCATCTACGATGGCGAAACTCCTAGCACTCCGAAGACGCGGTAGAGGAAAGGATGAAGTGGAAAACTAGGACGCACTCTAAATGTTTGAGGTATACCGGAGCAATGTTATCACCTTGACTGTAAACGGATTGACCTGTCTTCGGCGGCGACAGAGTGAATGCCCGAGGGATGCGAACTTGTCATAATAAGTCTCCAGCAGTGTTGACTGTACTTTGAATTGGAGTCTACGGAGGTGGTTGATCCGAGATTCATTTCGAGCCACTGAAGATGAAGATGCAATGGATTTGATGATTGCTGAAGAATAGTACGAGAGATGGTTGGAAATCGCTCAGACTATAGAAGAAAATTCGACGGTTTCAAGAGTAACTTTCCCCATCTGAGAGTAGTTGTATATATAGGCAACGAAGTCTTCATGTGGCGAAATCATAATAGTTGACTCCGTCATTGATAGACGGCTAGGAAGGCATCCGGAATTCGAGGCGATTACTCAAGAACCAAAGTGACCTTCGTTTTAACTGACCCCCAATCTTCGCTTAGGTGACTCCAGTGCATATTCTTCTCTAACGTTGGAAACATCGCATTAAAAGCGACCTATCAGTGATCCCTCATAAATGCACCTCGGAACCCCAAAAGGCGAGAGCTCAGTTTCACTTGGACTCGGTCACCTGAGTTCGAGCGAAAGGGACCACTTTTGTGCCATAGAAATAACCAAATGTACACGTGTCTCAAGCAAATTGAACATCGATTTGGCACACCTACATCTTGAAGGCCGAGATGTAAGGCATCCCTTCTCATCTCCCTCAAGGGCTGAGACGAAAAGTGTCATTTATCGACTCTCTCGCAAGGCCGAGACGAAAGGCAATTTGTTCTTGAATTCCCCGTCGACAGTTGATTACCATCACATTGAATGCATTGTCGAAGTTACCATTACTTCAATCCAAAAATCTTAATAACTCATTGGACCCCGTTAGCACCATGTTGACCTTGTCACCATCACATTAATCGCATAGGTGATTCATACTATCTGCAGTTAACAGCTGCAAAGTATCTGCCGACTAAGTTGCTTGTTTACACTCGACCAAAGTTACATAATTGGCCCATGGATCTACTATGAATAGGGGTATTGTCCCTTGCGTAAGGGTAAGCAATCTTTTGTAAATAAATACACTATAATCATTTTTTTTCCACTCAAGCTCACTATTGACTTGACCTTCAGAGCAACCACATCGCATCCCAACTCTGATCCTCTCACGTGTTGTTTGTGTGCAAGATTGAATTCTCTGCTCCATAACTAACCATCGAAGAATATCAAAGAACCCTATAACCGAACATAATCCACACTAAAAATTCCTGTTTGATAACTAACATCAACACCTCCAATTCGACTACATTAAGTTAAACACTCGCTAGAAATTTATGTTAAAGAATAGTTTTAGGATGTTTAAATTTTTTTGTTTGTTGTTTAGTTAACAATTGTCCTTCAATCATTCAAAAATTAACGATCCTGGGAGCATCTTCAACTTAATGTGTTAGAATTGGGGTAATTTGCCAAATATATTTTAGAATCAAGAATTAACAAATATGATTGATTTGGGCGCTATAGGATAAAAAGCCAATAAATAATAAGTATTATTTCATTAAAACGGAATAAAAAAAAAGGCCAACTTCAGCTCTCCACTCCTGCGAGCTCTAGAAACAAGGATGAATAATTTAATAAGAAAATCATGTAATGAATAAATGGCGAGATGAGACGCACATCAAATTTGTAGTTACTGGAAGAGAAAGGGGCAAAACCCTAGCTGGCTTGTCTGAGGTACGTACTCTCACTCAAAGCCTCTGTCTTGTTTTTATCTCAGTCTTTGTTTTCATTAGAGATGATCGGTTTGAGCTGCTCTCACTGTTGAGTTTTGTGAAACCGGCTCAAACCCGCTTCAAAAGTTGCTATTTTTACTAGTACCCATCTCTTCAAAATCTCGATTTGGGTGAGATTTAGCTGCTCTTCGTGATTTCTGGAAGTTTTTCTCCCCCTATAAAACTCTTAATTTCTTACCTAGGTTTGTGCCGTTATTTACTTAGTTGATACACTTTTAATGGTGGAAGAATATGAGAAAGGAAATAGAATGAAAAGGCATAAGTTAATTAATTAGTCCATTAATGAAACTTGTGCATGTCTTTTTTTTTCCAGTTGCTAGTATTTTGCCATGGAGAGGCATCAGTACCCAGATAGTACCCCAAACTCGTCCACTGAGAATGTAGGCTTAGATGTTAAGCCTTTAAGAACCTTGGCCCCAATGTTTCCATCAAGCTATGGCCTCAATGTGTTCTCTCAATCTCGCACATCGCCTTTCATTTACATATCCCCCTCTGATTACTCATCTTTACCTCCTGGCTTCACTCCCCCATTCCCCCCTTTTCAAGCTCCACAACCCGGAAATGCACGTCAACCTAATTCATACCCAAATGGCAATTCTTCGTTTCAAACTCCATCCGCTTCGGCCGCTGAAAAGAAAATGAAGAAACAAATTCATCTGGGTAGCAATTCTGTTACTGATGGTAGCAACAGTGGTTGTTCGATGAAGCCGCAGAAAAAGAAGTCCAGAAAAGCTCTGAACATAGATTCGGGTTTGGTGCCATCCCTTCTTGATCCTAGGGATTCTGTTGAAATCGTGCTTATGACTTTTGATGCACTAAGGAGGAGGCTTTCACAGTTAGATGATGGAAAAGAGGTGAAGAATCAACGCCCAGATTTGACAGCAGGGACTACATTGATGAGTAGCGACCTGAGGGCGAATAGGGCAAAGAGGATTGGTTCGGTCCCAGGAATTGAAATTGGAGACATCTTTTATTTTAGGATCGAATTATGTGTGGTTGGGTTGCATGCTCCTATAATGGCTGGGATTGATTATATGACTGCTCAGTTTGAGAATGGCGACGATACTGTGGCTGTTAGTGTTGTGTCCTCTGGGGGTTATGAGAATGAAGAGACCAATACTGATGCTTTGATTTATAGTGGGCAGGGAGGTAATGCAAATGTTGATCAAAAGCTCCAAAGGGGAAATCTTGCACTTGAGAGAAGCTTGCATAGGGGAAATGTGGTTAGAGTTGTTCGAAGTGCAAGAGATTATAGCGTGCCAAATGGCAAGATTTACTTCTATGATGGTCTCTATAAGGTTGAGAGCTCATGGGTTGAGAAAGGAAAATCAGGTTTCAATGTTTTCAAATTCAAGTTGTTGCGGGAGCCAGAGCAGCCACCGGGACTTGCGATATGGAAAATGACACAGCAATGGAAAGATAATCCCACATCAAGAGGCAGGATTATTTTGCCTGATATATCCTCCGGTGCTGAAAATGTACCTGTTTGCCTTGTTAATGAAGTTGATGATGAGAAGGGACCGACCCATTTCAGGTACAGCACTACAGTTGAGTATTTGAGGCCTCTTAACTCCATGAAACCTTTGGAGATCTGTAGGTGTGCTAGTGTGTGCCTCCCTGGTGATGTCCATTGCACTTGTGCAAAATTAAATGGGGGCAACCTTCCCTATAGTTCAAATGGAACCCTAGTGAGCAGAAAACCTCTAATTTATGAATGCAACATGTCTTGTTGCTGCTCATCTAATTGCCGAAATAGAGTGACTCAAAGGGGTATTACACACAAACTTGAAGTTTTCAAGACAAGAGATAGGGGCTGGGGACTTCGATCCTGGGATCCTATTCGCACAGGTACTTTTATATGCGAATACACTGGAGAAGTTATTAACAAGATTAATTTAGAGGACGAGAATGCTGACAATGATGAGTATATCCTTCAGACAATTGGATTTGATGAAAAGGCATTCAAATGGAATTATGGGCCTGAGTTATTGGGGGAACCCAGTGCTGATTACTCAACCGAGAGTCTGGGGCCATTACCTATTTTCATAAGTGCAAAAAACATGGGCAACGTGTCTCGGTTTATGAACCATAGCTGCTCTCCTAATGTATTTTGGCAGCCTGTTTTGTATGATCATGGCGATGAAGGATATCCTCACATCATGTTCTTTGCAATGAAGCATATTCCTCCACTGACGGAGCTGACCTTTGATTATGGTATGGGTGGTGGTACTGGGTCTCGCAGGACAAGGAAGTGTTTATGTGGATCACCAAAATGCCGAGGACTTTTTGGCTAACTTGCAATATATATATGGAGTGCTATTTTGCTAATCCACTGTATGAAGGTCAGAAATTCTCATCATTTCTAGTTTTATTTCTAAATAAAATTACTGTTCATATGTCCTTCGATGATATAACTTGTAACCGTTGATGATTGTCGGGTATTATTTTTTGTGCCTCCTACTCCTAATAAGACTCATGCATTGTTGTTATATGCAATTATTTATTCAAAACTTTATCCAAAAAACATGTGGTAGTTGTATACTTGTATGTATGTTTTCATGGACATCGTGCATCAGTCTCCATGTGTGTAGACATGTCATGTACATCGCGTGTCAGTGTCCATGTATGTAGACGAGTGGTATCCTTCAACATTTAAACAAAACACTCAAAATCCACATGAGATAACAGGGTATATGCTGTCAGCACATGTACCATTTCTGCTAAGACTCTTGATAAATGAATGGTTGGATACATTGTAGTTATCATCTCTCCAACACTTATGGATGAAAAAGGTATATGGTTTAGAGATTTTTGCCTTCATATGTTAAAATATTCCTATGTAATTATCAAGTTTACAATCACTTGATCCACAGGCGAAAGGCTTTGAATTTCATGATTCTCATGCAAACATTTTCGGGCATGTAGATCACCATTTGGATTGTCTATCATGTTTGGATTTGCATCCAGGATAAGGTGGTGTGATTTTAATCGTAATCAAATTTGAATCTAGCTTTTTTTCCTGACTAATTTTGGGTACGTACTGTGGATAACCGATTCATATGTTTGTTATCTCTGCTCATGTTTTGGCTTGATATTACTGATAAAATGCGAATACTTAATTCTTCTTGGTCTTTTGCAGGTTTTGGTTTTTTTGTACCTGTTGTATACAACATGAGGTGACAGTTTGTAGATGTTGTTTGCTTATATACAGACCGTAAGCACAAACTTGGCCATTTTGTACTAAACTATGTTAGACTGAACTTTAGGACTAAACGAAGTAGATTTGTTCTTAGTAATGTTGACGTTCTTGCTGATGCTCGAAATCACCGTGATTTGCTGCAATTTTGAACTATGCAAGTTTTGAAATAAGGTTGTGCATTGTCTTTTGAAATATTATCTACTCTGCCCTTTAAGTTTTGTACAGATGAAAATAGTGAAATCGGCAGCCGCATCTCCCTTATTCCATATAATGTTAAATGTTGTCTCTGCTATGAAGGTACGAAGTTCATATTGGTCCCTTTTGAGTATATTTCAAGTGTTTATATTTCATTTTCTTACATGCCGTCTTCTTGATTCGTACAACGTATAACTAGTTCTATCGGCTCTAATTAGACTTTTAAGGGCCAGTTGGATGTTGATGGGCTTATAATATGTTGCTTATAAGAGTAATTTATAGAAATAGCTTGTACAAGTTGTTGAAAATAGTTGTTTGGTAATTAAATATTAAGAACTACTTAAAAAGTAGTTAAGATATTTGGTAGAACTGTGTTTAATGATCATTGTTAAAAGATAAAAGGTATATATAGTATATAGTAAAAAATGAGCATAAGTTACCTTTAAGGGCTGTTTGTTTGCTAAAAAAAATGAGAAAACCACCCCTCGTCACGTCAGATTTTAAGAAATCCCCCCTGTCACGTAGGATTTTGGTTTCAAACGATTTTTAAATTACATGTTTGTTTCGTTTTGTGATTTAAAGAAATAAAGGTGTCACGTAGGATGTCACGTAGGATTTTTGAGAAAAGTATTTTGACATCAAAAACCTCTGAAAACACTTTGAAATGTCATTTCAATGAATTTTTAATTACTAAAAGCACTGTTAAAACAGTGACTGTGAATAAAACAAAGTATTTAATTGCTGAAAACATTGTTACTATTGTGGCTGATTTTCATTTCCTTTTTTATGTTCAAACAAACACAAGAAATGAAAATTGAAATATTGTTACTATTGCGGTTGGATTTGTTTCTTATGTGATGTGGCGGTGACGTGACGGTGATTTCATTCCGAAAAAAAAAATACGAAAAATGTCTTGAATTCTCTTGAAATGAGTTGAAATGTAAGTTTTGCATTTCCCATTTTTTTTAGAAAACAACCAAACAACCCCTTAAAAGCATTATCGTATTATTTCTAAAAATATTCTCGTATTAAAAGCATTCTCGTATTATTGGTCAGTAGCGGCTGGACCCGCTGTCTCTGGTTCGCGTCTCGCCCGGTCCACACAACGCCCGCCCACGTGCTGGGAATGAGTCCTCTGGTACTTAAGAGGTAGCTCCTTGCGGATTGTTGGGGAATGGGGGGATTCGAACCGGGGTGCGGCAGACTCCAAATGGAGTTTAAGTGGAGGTGCTGACCAAGGTTCCCTTGTAAAAAAAAAAAAAAAAAATTCTCTTAAAAAGAGAATCAGTAAGCACGTCAAAAAAATTCATCAAATATTATTATTGATTACTACTTATTGAGAAAATAAGCAGAACTTAAAAAAAAAAACAATATCAAATTGGCCCAAAGTCCTTTGCTTTTCATTTATTTCTTTTCTTTTTCATTTGGCCAAATTTATCTTCTGTCACATGCGTCTTGTTAATTAAATTTCAGCTTAATGCTACGTTGATGGTTTGTCAAAAGGCATAACATTTATCGTTTCAAATGTCTATTTCAGTTGTTCATAAAATAAAACACATTCATTCTTCTGTAAACGATCATATCACTTTTTTTATTAATAAATATAAGGTCTGAGCATTCAAGTACAAAATGAATCCAGCATTCAAGTATCATCCGGCGTGTTTTCTCCTCTTTTCAAACCGATTGGCCACTATACTGAATTTCTATGAGTTGTTGTCAGGTGGATTGATCTTGATTTCATTCTGGTCCCTAAAGTAATTTGATAATTTTGTTAGCTTTTTTATACAAAACCACCATTAAACATAGTAATTTTTCAGAGAACCGTCATGCATTTTTTAATTTTCATAGGTCCACCATAAAATATACTGGTTTTTGGAAAAACCATCACAAAATTTTATTTTTTTATAGAACCACCATGAAAACATGAATCTTTTACAAAGCCCCACCAAGTCATAGTTTACATCAAGTATTTTGTTAAATAATAGTATAAAATGACATAAATTCTCATTATGATAAAATTTCTGTGAGGATGAGTGGGGGTATTTGGAGGAAATGATTTTTTTAGGGAGTTAACAAAGTTTTAGAGGGAAATAAGTTTTTATTTTTTGGATAATGAGGCAATCAGGAATCGAACCCAAGATAGTATGTGTCATATTGGAACCTCTCAACCTTCTGGTTTATCAACGATACTCAAGTATTTTGTTGGTTTGAGAAAATATAATAGTCGGCTGGTGGGTCCCACCATGAGGGTATTAGTATATTTTTTAGTTCAACATGATATAGATGTAAAATTATAATTTGGTGGCACTTTGTTATGAATGCGTATTTTCATTATGGTTATGTGAAAATAAAACAATTTGTGAAGTTTCTCAAAAAAATCACTATATTTTGGTGTGGTTTTGTGAAAACAAAAAAATATGCGGTGGTTTTTCGAAAAGCCACTATATTTTGTGATGGTTTTGTATTAAAAAACCCTTGTTATGATGCTTCTTCAAATGTGATCGATGAAACTTTTATGACGACATGAATATCATTTACTTATATAACAATCCAAAGTAGGTTTTGTTAGATCTAATAAAAACTTGAGATCTAAACTTTAAAGCCATGATTAATTTAAAGAGATTAATAAGAATCAAAAGGTGCGGAAGAATATACCTGAATCCATTGAAGAAAACCTGATTAGGGTTTTGATGATCTTCTAACCTTAGGGTTTCTCTAACCAAATTTCTCTCTAGATGGAGGTGAAGAGAATTAGAGAATGTAACCCTAGATTAGGGACCATAACCCTTTATTTATAGGTGTTGTACATTTGTAATTTGGCCCCTCATCAAATTACAATTATAACCTGGTATCTGCACATATAACCACATGACTTATTTAAATACCCATTAACCCAAATTAATTGATCACTTTAGTGGGTTATCCTGAAGGATAGCAATACACACAGATTAATCATATGTGCCCACAAATAGATTTAATTAGATTTAAATCCAACAATCTCTCACTTGGGCACCATATGACTCCTTAAAGTGTGTATAACCTTATGAGCTCAAAATTGCTATCACTGAAAAAGGTATTTCCGAACAATCTCGTCCATTGACTATATCAATATAGGATCAAAGCGGCATTCGTCACATTTATTGTGACTCAACCCATCAATGGTCACATATACCAATACAATCAAACGACATAGATCAATCATGGATGTGCAGCATAAAAATTACATGCAATGTGATTAGTACATGTCTATTTTCAACTGGTCCTACTTTAGTGAGGTCAAAACCAAACATAATGTAACAGAGTGTTTGAATTGAAGAACTTTATTCTGATCAGACAATACAACCTAACATAAAGCACCACAATTACAAACTCCCACTAAATCATGATATCCTCGAATATCACCACACCCATATGAGCGGTGTTCTCATGAAAGACCTTGGGTGGCAATCCCTTAGTAAGAGGATCTACTATCATGGAGTTTGTCCCAATGTGCTCTATGGATATCTGTCCACTCTGTACCATTTCTTTCACAACCAGAAACTTAATGTCAATATGTTTTGACTTAGTTGAGCTCCTGTTGTTATTGGAATACATTAATGTAGATTTATTATCATAATATAACCTTAGTGGTCTTTCCATATTTTTCAGAATGCGCAGTCCCGTGATAAAATTTTGCAGCCATATTCCCTGATTTGATGCCTCATAGCAAGTTACAAACTTTGCTGCCATAGTGGAGGAAGCTACGAGTGTCTGTTTAACACTTTTTCATGATATAGCTCCTCCTGCTAACATATAAATGTAGTCTGATGTAGACTTTCTGTTATCTTGACATCCAGCAAAATCAGAATCAGAGTACCCGATGATCTCCAGTTGTTCTGATTTTCTGTATGTGAGCATATAATCTTTTGTTTTCTGAAGATACCTCATAACCCTTTTGACTGCTATCCAATAATCCATACCAGGGTTGCTTAAGTATCTGCCTAACATCCCAACAATGTACGTAATATCCGGACGCGTACATACCTGAGCATACATTAGACTTCCTACAGCCGAAGCATAATGAATCTTCTGTATTTTCTGAATTTTAAGGTTACATTTAGAGCATTGATTGAGACTAAACTTGTCTTCTTTAGCAACAGGGGTATCTCCTGGTCTGCATTCTTGCATGCCAAACCTTTTAAGTACTTTATCGATATAGCTCTTTTATGATAATCCAAGTATACCTCGAGAGTGATCTCGATGTATCTGGATTCCTAATATAAAAAAGGCGTCCCCAAGATCTTTCATCTCAAAATTCTTTGATAGAAATCTCTTGGTTTCGTACAACATGCCTATATCATTAGTGACAAGCAATATGTCATCGACATACAGAACCAGAAAAATATACTTACTCCCACTGAACTTGTGATATACACAGTTATCAACAATGTTCATCTCAAAATCAAACGAGATAACTATTTGTTGAAACTTATGATACCATTGACGAGGAGCTTGCTTGAGTCCATAGATGGATTTCCTTAATTGCAAACCATATTCTTCGGGTCTCCTGACACAAAATTTTCTAGTTGCACCATATAAATCATCTCATCAATGTCGCCATTGAGAAATACAGTCTTAACATCCATCTGATGTAACTCAAGATCATAATGAGCAATAAGTGTCATGATTGTTCTGAAAGAGTCTTTCGATGAAACCGGAGAGAAAGTCTCTGTATAATCGATGTCTTCCTTTTGAGTAAAGCCTTTAGCTACAAGACGTGCCTTATACCTCTCCACATTACTATTTGCATCCCGCTTGGTTTTAAAAATCCATTTACAACAAATTGGTTTTGCACCTTCTGGTAATGGGACAAGTTCCCAAATCTTATTGTCTTACATAGACTTGTACTCTTCATTCATGGCATCAATCCACTGTTGAGAGTTAGAAATTTTCATGGCTTGAGAGAAGTTGATTGGATCATCTTCTAACATTCCATTACTTTCCTCATGTTCTTGGAGAAATACAATATAATCATCCGAAATAGCATTTATCCTTTCTCTTGTGGATCTCCTTAATGGCATTGGTTCTTGAGGTTGTTGAGTTTGTTCTTCTGGAACAGGGAGTTATTCAACATTATCATATTAAGGTTCCGGATTTACTTCTTAAGCAACAACAGGTATAGTAACCTGAATATTGTCAAAAATAACTGTATGGATTGGATCTGATGTCAATTCCTCCTCAAAAGCAATATCTCTAACCTTATTTCTCCCTCCAAACTCAACATCCTCAAAGAATGTTACTGTTCCCGTCTCAAAAATATTCCTTAATGTGGGATCATAGAACTTATAGCCCCTAGAGCGTTCAGAGTACCCAATAAGTCTCAAAAATATTCCTTAATGTGGGATCATAGAACTTATAGCCCCTAGAGCGTTCAGAGTACCCAATAAAGTAGCTGCTAACTGTTTTGGAGTCTAATTTCTTTTCATTTGGCCTATAAGGCCTTGCCTCAACTGGACATCCCCAAATATGTAAGTGCTTTAAACTGGGCTTTCGACCAGTCTAAAGCTCATAAGATGTTTTAGAAACTGTTTTACTTGGCACTCTGTTCAAAATGTAAGCTGCTGTCTTTAGTGCTTCTCGCCAGAGTGACTCTGGTAAAGAAGAATGAGCAATCACACTTCTTACCATATCCTTAAGAGTCCTGTTTCGTCTTTCAGCTACACCATTCATGCTAGGTGAACCCGGCATGGTGTACTGTGGGACGATACCGCATTCCTCTAGGTATCTAGCAAATGGTCCTGGACGTTGTTTACCTGAACCATCATATCTGCCGTAGTACTCACCACCACGATCAGATCTAACAGTTTTAATTCTTCTGTTGATTTGATCCTCAACTTCAGCTTTATAGGCTTTGAACATGTCCAGAGACTCAGATTTCTCATGAATGAGATATAGGTACCCATAACGTGAGTAATCGTCTATGAATTATATAAAATATTATTGACCATTCCAAGATGCCGTAGGGAATGGCCCACAAATATTTGTATGTATCAATTCTAAGACGTCTGAAGATCTTTTGGCACCTAATCTCTTAATTTTGGTCTGTTTTCCCTTGATACATTCAACACATACGTCGAAGTCTAAAAAGTCAAGGGAATCCAAAATGCCATTAGACACAAGACGCTCAACTCTATCTTTTGAGATATGACCCAAGCGCTTATGCCATAATGTCGCCGAATTCAAGACGCTCAACTCTATCTTTTGAGATATGACCCAAGCGCTTATGCCATAATGTCGCCGAATTTTCCTTATTTAATTTACGCTTAGCTAAGCGCTTATGCCATAATGTCGCCGAATTTTCCTTATTTAATTTACGCTTAGTACCACGTGATTCCACATGCAAGGATTCATTATCAGAAGCAATTGTATCAAGTAAATATAGGTTGTCATAAGTATTCAAGTAACCGGTTCCCACAATATTTGAATTAAAAGATAAACTGAATTGACTATTTTCAAATGAACAATAATAACCTAATTTGTCCAATACAGAAACAGAAACCAAATTCCGTCTAAAAGACGATACTACAAAAGTATCTTTTAAGTCCAAATAAGAACCAGTTCCTAATAGCAACCTAAAATACCCAATTGCACCAATTGCTTCCACATCTACCGATTGACCGTCGCCCACAAAGATGTGTCTTTCAACATCACTTGGCTTTTGGTAGCTCAGGCAACCCTGCATAGAAACACTTATGTGAGTAGTAGCACCAGAGTCTACCCACCAAGTGTTTATAGGTACTAAAGCTAAAATAACCTCAGAACAGACCAAAGTAAGGAACGTACCCTTATTAGCACGCCAGACGTGATATTTGGTACAGTCCTTCTTTACGTGTCCAAGCTTGTTACAGAAGAAACAATCCTGATTATCCTTATGTTGTTTCTTCTGAATTGGACCCTTAGCAGCTTCATTATCATTCTTTCTTTTCTTGCCCTTATCCTTAGAGGCATAGGCCAAATGAGCACTTTCTATCTTATCTTGCTTCAACCTGTCTTCTTCTTGCACACAGTATGAAATGAGCTTATTTAGAGTCTATTTCTCCTTTTAACAGTTATAACTAACCTTAAACTGATTAAATTGTGCAGGAAGAGATAACAAAACCAGATGCACCAATAACTCATCACAAAGATCGAGTTTAAGTGCCTTAAGCTTTGAAGCAATATGAGACATTTCCATAATGTACTCCCTGATATTTTATTTGCCCTTATACTTCATTGAAATCAAGCGAGCTAAAAGCGTGCTTGTTTCTACCTTATCGTTTTTTCGCAAAACGTTTCTCAATTTTGGTAAGAAAATCTTTAGCCTTAGTAATCCATTCGGATTCTATGCCCCTGAAGGCTTCCGAAATGCCGCGCTTAATGATCATAAGACTCATGCGATTTGAACGCTCCACTTCTCATACTCCTTCTTTGCATCAGGAGTGCTATCCGCATTGAGAGGTTGGGGTTGTTCAATTCTTAATGCAAGGTCTAGATCCATGCAGCCAAGAACAATTAATATGTTCTCTTTCCAAACCTTGAAGTTTGTCCCATTTAGCATGGGAATTGAGTTGATGTTAGCAGAAATTGTTACAGCAGATGCATTAGCTGAAATAAAACAAAAATGCTCACATCAATAACCATAATTGGTAATTAATAAAATTCAAATAATGACAAATTCCATCCAATATATCTGGCACAACATTAATATCAAGTCTTTGGACAGTAATATTAATTGCAAGTGATACCTTGTTGCAATGATCAAACATTGACAATAACTCATGTCAAATAATGAAACTATCTTTGGATCGATTCATTATTCACATGTAAACCTTATAATTGTCACACGTTTATCATCACAGATGTGTATGCAGTCTAAATAAATATTAACCTTCCTTTGGGCCGATTAAATATTTACACGAAAGCATACACACAAACAACATCTCACATTCCTCATGAACAATCTACACAAGAGAGGTTACTTTGGCAATTTCTTGTTTCAATTAAACAATTGGAGTGAGAGATAACCTTAATACCTTAGAGTCATAATATTTAAATTAAATAATTGATTAACTGCCAAATTAAGTTTAAATTAAATTAAATTAATTTAAATTTTCATAGCTTAAATAGGGCCCATAACTTAATTGAATAAATTAAGTATACCAAAGTGGACCCATAATTTAAGATGAGAAGCCGAGGCTTAACCATAGTGAACACGAAGTTTGCTTGACTTCGAACGCGAGGTTCGTCTGTATTGAGTACGAGACTCACCTAAGCACGAACGCGAGGTTCGTCTGAAAATGAACGTGATGTTCAACTTGAGAACGAACACGAGGTTCGTTTGAAAAATGAACGTGATGTTCAACTTGAGAACGGACGCGAGGTTATTTTAAAAAAATGAACGCGAAGTTCGACTAAAAAATGAACGCGAAGTTCGTCTGAAAATGAATGCAGGGTTCAACTTGAGAACGAACGCGAGGTTTGTTTGAATCGAACGCGAGGCTCGCCTAAGAACAAACGTGAGGTTCAACTTAAATTGAGCGCGAGGCTCACCTGAGAACTAAGCGCGAGGCTCACTTTAGAACGAACGCGAAGTTCGTTTAAATTGAGCGCAAGGCTCACCTTAGAACTGGGCGCGATGCTCACCTTAGAACTGAGCACAAGGCTCACCTTAGAACGAACGTGAAGTTCGTTTAAATTGAGCGCGAGGCTCACCTTAGAACAAACGCGAAGTTCGTTTAAAGCTTTCAAGCCTCGCCAAAAATTTGAGGTAACCACCTCCTTAATTCCCGCACGTTTTCACGCACGAACCCTTAGGGTTTCATTCTGAAACCGTCGCCGCCATTGCTCCTGCACCCAAGGTCGAAACCCTAGGGTTTCCTGACGCCACCGTCGCCGTCGGAGTCGAAAGCGAGGCCGCCAGCGATACTTCGCCGGCGAGGAGCGTGGGACCAATGACCAAATAAAATAATTCTAAAAATTCCTCGATTTTATTTCAAAACCAGATCCAGAATCGAAAAAAATTGAATTTTCTTGATCTAGATCCAAGAAAAATCAAAGAAAAAATCCAAAAAATTAAAAAACTTTACTGTTCAAGGCAATTTTTTACGGTTCATCCGAAAAATAAAAATCGTTACTATTCATCCATGAACAGATCTAAATAAAACACAAATTAAGATCAAAGAATCCTAATTTTAATCTTA
Organism: Asparagus officinalis; assembly: GCF_001876935.1. Classification (NCBI taxonomy): domain Eukaryota; kingdom Viridiplantae; phylum Streptophyta; class Magnoliopsida; order Asparagales; family Asparagaceae; genus Asparagus; species Asparagus officinalis. The sequence goes on from NC_033795.1 coordinate 49,763,180, forward strand.
ATTTCTTAGAACAAATCACGGTGGCTCTGATACCACTTGTTAGATCTAATAAAAACTTGAGATCGAAACCTTAAAGCCATGATTAATTCAAAGATATTAATAAGAATCAAAAGGTGCGGAAGAATATACTTGAATCCATTGAAGAAAACCTGATTAAGGTTTTGATGATCTTCTAACCTCAGGGTTTCTCTAGCCAAATTTCTCTTTAGATGGGAGTGAAGAGAATTAGAGAATGTAACCCTAGATTAGGGACCATAACCCCTTATTTATAGGTGTTGTATATTTATAATTTGGCCCCTCATCAAATTACAATTATAACCTGGTATCTGCACATATAACCCCATGACTTATTTAAATACCCATTAACCCAAATTAATTGATCACTTTTGTGGGTTATCCTGAAGGATAGCAATACACACAGATTAATTATATTTGCCCACAAATAAATTTAATTAGATTTAAATCCAACAGGTTTGAACAACATTTATGGCACTTGTATTTTCATTTCTAGATCACCAGCTCTCTTTTGTCACTTTGAACTTCTTTTGGATGATTACGAAAATGACTTTCTCATCTTCCCCTGATGAAGGGAGAAATTCCTCTTATATTCTCTTAATTTTCTTTATTTTTTGGGTAAGATATAGTTCATATATGCATGTTGTTCGTAGCTCTTGAAGGTCTCTTCCACTATTCTAAAACTTAACTTGAATATTGCGAGCTATAAATTATATTATACGATGGTATTCTCTTTAAAAACACGAGTTAGGAAAAAAATTTCCATGGTCAATATTACCTTTCACTATTTTAAATATTTCATTTAAATCTTAATCTATTCTAATTCTAATTATATCTTATCTAATCCCATGTGAACTATCTATAGCTCAATAATTTAGAAAAGATTGATAAACTACAAAAAAATATTATTTTAAATATTTTATTTAATTCTTAATCTATTGAAATACTAATTATATCCTATATACCTATAGCTAGGGGTTCCAAACGGTTCGGTTTTATCAAAACCGATTCGTATTCGTATCTGAACGGATGCGGATATGATAAGCTGTTTTTAAAACCGGGCGAATACAGTTTCGGAAACGGATCTGGTTTTGGTTTTTTTCGGATATAGATTCGGATACGGATATGAGTGTAGGATTCGGTTGCGTATTCAAATACAGATTCAGATATGGATAAAGTTTTGATTTTTTCGGATACGGATATGAGTGTAGGATTCGATTGCAGATTTGGATACGCGTATCCGCAATTCAATTAACATAAAGATTGAGATCCATTTATATATCAAAATACGTAACCGCTAACCAACCCAAAACCCAAATATCTGGGTAAAAAACCCTAGCTTTATCGACTTCAATCCTCAAATCCCAACTTCTCAACCTCTGCTATCACTCCCTCACTCAACCTCTACTGTCAGCCTATCATTCCCTACTCCGACACCCGTTGTTTGCGTCGAAAGTCGTTTTCATTGTGGAATCCATTACAATTATTTATCAATTACAGATTCAAAAAGAAGGAGCCTTTTTATAAGAATTTTCTTACACAAATAAAAATAAATGAAGACTTCCTAGAAACACATGCAGGACCGTTTATCAATCGCTGCTTGCGTGGGATCTTTGCTTGTACCGGGGACTCGTTGATTCGCGGACTGCCAAATAATCAGACACGGTTGATCGTGAAGAAGTCTTATCGTTCCCGTTCCCTTATAGAAACAAGAATGGAAGTAAATATCTTAATGATACGAGATAAATACCCTTCTCAAGATCAAAACGACAATATGATCTTAAGGGAACATGTGAAAGGGTGCAGATCTGTTGAAATCTCATTCTTTATGCTGAAGAACTCACCAAGAACTCGCCTTTAGATATAAAATTCGTGGCTCTCCTCTCACAAGGTCAGCAACTTGTCTCAAAGCTTGAAATTCCCGATTACCCGTGTATAAGGGCCCTAGGGGTTTATTTATAGGCTTCAGATGCCCTGTTTTTGGATAAGATTTCATGATTTGAGTATCTCATCGGTTAATAACAGCTTTGCCACATTTAAGGATAGTCTCAAGGCAGTTGGGGAGGCTCCAGAATGAACGAATCTTGCAAATCTATGGAAAAACACATCGCGGGAGGCCTGAATGGTGCGAAACAGTCCTAACTGTTTCGCACACTTTGTACTACCTTTGGTATTTTGGCTTTAATTCTTTCATCCGACCTCGGAATGAGATGATTCAAGTTGCATTGGAAATCTAGAAAAGAGACCTACAACGTTTGTCTTTTGAGCTTTTTCAGATTCGAATTGCATCATGGTCGAAATTTTAGTTCATCATACGTGTGCATCTATTTTTTTTCTCGAACCATGCATTCTAAATCTCGTTGTTGCTTCGTCACTTCATCACTTTATTTTGGCATCAGACGATCCTCTTTGACTTAGATATCGATGTTAATTATCTTCTCTTCATCTCGATCTGTGTTCGGGAACTTATAGGCAATTTTTAACACTTACAATAACCCTTCCAAAGTATTTTAGCCTCATTCTTTTATAGAGGAGTCTAGAATACTTTGGATAAGATAGGTCCAGCCTTCAATTCTCTTCTTCTTCAGTTTTTAGTCTATTCACTTGTAGGTGTAAATTTTGATTTCCCGAAATAGGAGTTTCGTTTGTATTGATAAGAACAACTTATTACAAACTAATGAATCAAAGTTACAACAGAAGCGGAGGGAATGCCCTCCTTGTTTAATGTGGGGTCTTTAGTAGCGATAGGACGCCTCCCTTAATGCTCGTGCTGAGTTTACTTTCCTTGGATGATCTAATCGAAGTTACGGGCAAGCTTCAGTACGCAGAAGAATCTTAATTAGGTGAGTTCGATCAACATAGGCCAAACAAGTGATTGAAGCTTCAGTACACAGTAGAAGCTTGATTGGATGAGTTTGATCAACCGAGACCAAGCAAGTGATTGAAGCTTCAGTACACTATAGAAGGTTAATTGGATGAGTTCGATCAACCGAGGCCAAACAAGTTCTTGTGCTTGTAGGCCGAAGATGCCAATAATTTTTGGTCTTCTTGAATGATAAGAAGTCCAATCTCCAAAGACTAAGACTCCGCCAACGACGTGCCTGGAATAAGGCTGATCTTGAGTCTAAGATGATCTTGAGCTACTCATGGCATTTTATAGAGAAGAAGAAGAGTGTAATCACTCCCTTAAATCATGGGAAGTAACCATTCCCATACTGAGTATGGCCATAAGGAGAATCATGACCAAATCCCTTAAATCGTGGGAAATGACTATTTTTGTACTAGGTTCGGTCATGAGGATAACCATTCCCTTAATTCAAGGGATTTGACTGCTCTCATACTTCAAGTGGGCGGCTGAAAGGCTAGGCGAGCTGGAAAGGCTGTGCAGACGAGCTTGGCCTTCAGGCGAGGCTGTGTAGGCGAGCTTGTGCGGGCGAGGCTGGATTATGCAAGCGAGCTTCAACCTGTCAGGCGAGCTTACCTTCAGGCGAGCCTGGATCATGCAGGCGAGCTTCAAGTTGTCAGGCGAGCTTTGTAGGCTAGTGTGTGCAAGCGAACTTTCCTTCGGGTGAGCCTGGATCATGTATGCGAGCTTCAAGCTGTCAGGCGAGCTCTACAGGCGAGGCTGTGCAGGCAAGCTTGTGCAGGCGATCCTGGATCATGTAGGCAAGCTTCAAGCATTAGGAGAGCCCAAGGGGATCGTTAGGTGAGCTCCCAGCTATCGGGCAAGCTTTCCTTGTGCAAGCGAGCTTCAAACATGCAGGCGATCTTCAAGCGTGTAGGCGAGCTTAGGTCATGCAGGCGAGATCGCAACTGTCAGGCGAGATTGCCTTGTGCAGGCGAGCTTCAAATATGCAGGCGAGCTTGGTAGGCGAGGCTGTGCAGGTGAGCCATCCTCATTCAGGTGAGCTTAAAGCTTGAAGCCTTTAAGCGAGCTAAACTCCTTTGCAGGCGGGGTTGCTCTTCACACAAGCTCCAGAACATGCTATGAAGATCAGGTCGTAACTTTCAAACCGTAACTCGTAATTTGACGAATTATATATGAAAATCGCCTATCTCGACGAGACGGGGCCAACCAAACCTCCAAAAGGGGTTTACCGCCTCTGTTTCACCAAATTTCTTATGGTTTAAGAGATATTTGCGTTTTCACCTTTTTTGCTCTTTCGGACGAGGTTTTAGCAGTCTTGTTCTGAACTTCTCTGATAGGGATTAAAGGTAATTTTTATTATCTACAGAACCCCCTCCAAAGGTTTCAGACCTGAATCAGGTCGCATGGGGTCTGGAATACTTTGGATATGAAGACTTGCAAAATGATCACTGTGCAGACGGAGCGAAGCGCCTTCTAATCGAACTCGGCGAGATTGAATTACTCAGTCGCTGCTAACGATCGCCGATTAGGATTTTTAGCAAACCCTCGGCTATCAACGGACTTGATTTATCTTTACCAACTGCCGTTTGAGTTAGACTAGCCATGCTCTTGCCCTTAGCATGATAAGTTGTCGATGAGTTTCTCTTAGGCTCAATGCTAAGATTTCTCCTCTATCCTTAGCCATTTGAGGCATTTGGATGTAGGAAGTAATTTAGCCTCGTATACCAGTCGGAGGAAAGGAGAAATTTAGCCTCGTGCACCAGTTAGAGGAAAATGAGCAGTTTAGCCTCGTGCACCGGTGGGAGGAAAGGAGTAGTTTTACCTCATGCACCGGTTGGATGATGCTGAGTCATCCTTAGGAATATTATGGGTAATATCCTCTAGGAACTTTCCGATAAATGTAGGAAACAGTTTATACTCATATACCCGTTGGAGTCTAGGAGAAGCTCGTCTCCTCTTGGGACAAAGATGAATCCTGATTTGTCTTCTCTTAGGACAAAGATGAACCCTGGTTTGTCTTCACTTGGGGCAAAGACGAACCCAAAATAGCGGTACATCACATGGTAGACCACTATTTGAATAAAGGCACATCGCTTGATAGGCCATTATCAAACAACAACGCCTTTTACGAGAAAGATGGTGCTGGGGGAATCAAATCATTCAAGGACGTATGAGTGCGATGATTGATTGTTATAGGAATCATCGCATGGTAGGCTACTACCCATCGATTGTTCTAAGAAAATATCAGAACGCTTGGAATGGATCAGGCCGTTTAGGGACGTATGAGTGTGATGACTGATCGAATAACGACATTTGCGGGAATGACGGTGTCGGCTATCAGAGGTAATCGTTAACGTGATAGGAATTGCCACGATTGGGGTGACATTTGTGGACCTACCACTCCATTGAAGAGAGTCGGTAAGTAGATTTTGGTCAGAGGTGTGATGTTAACATGACAGGATTGTTTGTTGCGATTTGAGCAACTTTGTGGGCTTACCATCCTATTGGAGAGGATTGGTAAGTTGATTTTATTAGAGGTAATGGTTAACATGACAGTGGGAGTTTGTCCCATCATCCTATCGGAGAGGATCGACGGGGGAAACTTAGAGGAGACTATCAGAGGTAAATAGTTAACTTGATAGTTTTAAGAGATCCATCGCCCCGTTGAATAAGACTGATGGAGAAATGACTATCAGATGTAGAAATTAACTTGATAGTTGGTTTTGATCCTAATTGTAGGAAGGTTTGACATAGTGGGAGATGTAGGGATGATCCTAATTGTTCAAAGTTTTAGTCGTTCATTTTGAAAGTGGACTTCACGTTCTTGGAAGGAATTAAGAGGGGGTTTTAGCTTTGGTCCTAACTGTAAGAAGGTTTGACCAGGTGGGAGGTGGAAGAATGAAATCCTCTGTCGACACGTTGCCCATTCGAGTAGAACGTCTCCACTACGAATGGATAATGAAGTCGCTGTTGGCTGTAGGTCTTTTGGCGATTGACGCATTTAAGCGTCACCGATCATCTTCGGCCAGTAGTATCCAAGTCTTCACAGTCGGCCCCATAGTTTGGGTCCGAGTTGGCGAACTCGGCAAATGCCATCGAGGGTTTCTTACGCTTCGAAGCATTGCCCCTCTATTGTGAAGAGGGTTTGGATGAGGAGTTGGTTTCCACTACCAAGATGCCTTGTTCATCACCCCCTTGAAATTCATATGACTCTTCAGTATCCATATGCTTGATCATGCTATCGACTTGTTCTCCTTAACGGATTAAGTCTTTCCACGAGCGAGCTATGACAGCACCCATGTTGGACAGAATGTTGATGGAGAGATTGTTTTGGCACATCTCAATGAGAGTAGCCTCGGAAATCCGATCATGTGTATGCAGCGATCGGTTCCTGAACCTCTTGATAAAGTTGCTTACAAACTCTGTCTTCCTCTGCTTTGCAGCTAGCAGGGTGGCTACAAATACTTCTTTATCATCATCGAAGAATCTAGCCATAAAGAGCATTTTCATGTCCTTCCAGCAGGTGATAGATTCAGGCTCCAATCTACGAAACCATTCAAAAGCGACCCCTTTGAGAGTGCCAATGAACAATCGAGTTTGCGTCTGGAAGTAGTAAATGTGTTAGATAGGAGAACCATTGCCGTTGAACTGTAGGAGATCTAGTGGCTGAAACTTTGCTGGGTAGGAGACTGTATCTCATTCGATCGGATACGATCTGACAACCCCCAGCTTGCTCACATTCTTCTGGAGCTTCAAGGCGTCAAGTTGATATTGAAGATCATCAAACCTTTTATCTCTTGGATTATGACCCGAAGATGATGCTCCTCCAAATGACTCAGATGAGGAGTCAGAAGATGTGTGAAAAGGAGTAGGCACCCTCTCTTTGTGCTTCGAGGATTTCTGCGAAGTCCGCAAAGTCCTCTCTTTATTCTTCTTCTCCTCGCTCAGGAGCTGATCCAACATCTCCTTCAGGGAGTTGATGGTTGTTTGTTGCTCGTCGAGTCTCCTAGATATCTCGTCAGGGACTTCGGTCATGTGCACATTTGTGTGCTCGCCCTGAACTAAGCTTGAGGCTTGCAACATTGCTACTACTGAGCAATCATCGCCGTCATTGTTAGAAACGGGTGCTAGGCATGTGTAGTCAAATGAAATGGCCACCCTGATTCGGGTGCGAGTGTGCTGGTGGATACATTTATGCTCAATGGCCTTGGACTTCCCCGTCACATTGATAGTTGCAGTGGGGATTTCCACATCATGGAAAGATTGTCTTCTCTGATGATTGTGTCTTTAGAGGAGAGGTCTCGTCTTCGATGGTTGCTGAAAGAGTCTTTCGAACACCAATGGTATAGCCGTTTCGGTACACCGGTAGTGCTAGAGCAATGCCGCAATGAGCCTCTCGTAGTGGCACTGAGGAATTGCTTCGTAGGGCATGCGTTAGCAAATCAAGTGTCCTCTGAGATTCCCTGTGTCAGAAAGACCAAACGAGTGCTTGCAAGAAGAGGGCTCAAGAGAGCACTTAGGAGAACACTGGGAAAATTTCCAAGTGTTGAAATCTGGCGAGCTTAGACCTGTTAGCGAAGTTCATCATGGTGAGGCTCGCCTGTTGAGCAAGATTCAGCCTGGCGACGCTCACTTATTAGGCGAGCTTGGTGCAGTGTGCCTGTCTAGTGAGCTACCGCTTTACCTTTCTGGCAACAGTCGGCCTGTGGATGAAGCTGGGCCGTCAGGCGAGCTTGGTGAAATCCGCCTGTTTGAGCTTGCAAGCGAGCTTGGGCTATCAGACGAGCTTGATGAAGTTTGCTTGTTTTATGAAGTCCGCCTGGACCGTAGAGTTCACCACACTTGCGAAGTAAGACAAATTTAGGAACCTCGCAGAGCTCACCTGAGTATGTAAGCTCACCTGATTTGAGCGGTTCGCCAAAATTAGGAACTTTGCTCATGGAGCGAAGCTCGTGGGGCTCGTCTGAACTGCTAGTCTCGCTAAAAACACCAAGTTTGCTAATTTTGGGAACTTTTCCAACGGAGCAAAGCCTGCCTGAGTAAGTGGGCTCGCCTAATCGGTTTAATTTGCCAAAATTAGGAACCTTATGTTTTGGCTTGGATCTCTTCAGGCCTGAATAGTAATTTAGGGCCGTCATTGGAGACGAGGGTTTATGTCTCTTGACGGGCGAGAGCTTGTCGTTGCCAATGCTTGGCTCTTTTGGAGAGGGCAGTGTTCATATTAACGGCGAAGACGTGGTCCGCACCGACAAGAATCGTCGTCTCCTCTTGCATGGTGGCATGCGAGGATCGTTCAACGACCTATTGAGCAGCCCTTGAACTTGCATCCTTTGCCTTTGGCTCGGCCTTAATGAGCTTGGAGGAGATAGAACCCTATGTGCTTGCTCGGGGCAAAGTTCTCAGGCGTGGTTGCCTCGACCACTTGGGGCTAGGCCATACACGCAACTCTGTAGCACTTGCGAGACGCATTGCTGCCAGAGAAGGATGAAGATAAGTACTCCTCAAACTCGATCACGGGGGACTCAACAGTTGTCCCACCGCAATTTCCTCGAATTGCGCTAGCACAATTTCGGTTGAAGAAATGGATTCTCCCACTATGGTTGTCATCTTCTGTAGGTGTAAAATTTGATTTCCCGCAATGGGAGTTTCGTTTGTATTGATAAGAACATCTTATTACAAACTAATGAATCAAAGTTACAATAGAAGCAGAGGGAATGCCATCTTTATTTAACGTGGGGTCTTTGGTAGCGATAGGACACCTCCCTTGGTGCTCGTGCCGAGTTTGCTTTCCTTGGATGATCCAATCGAAGTTACGAGCAAACTTTAGTACGCAGTAGAAACTTGATTGGATGAGTTCGATCAATAGAGGCCAAACAAGTGATTGTAGCTTCAATACATAGTAGAAGCTTGATTGGTTAAGTTCGATCAACCGAGGCCAAACAAGTGATTGAAGCTTTAGTACACAGTAGAAGCTTGATTGGATGAGTTCGATCAACCGAGGCCAAACAAGTGCTTGTGCTTGTAGGCCAAAGATGCCAAGAATTCAGTCTTCTTGAATGACAAGAAGTCCTATCTCCAAAGACCAAGACTCCGCCGACGACGTGCCTGAAACAAGGCTGATCTTGAGTCCAAGATGGTCTTGAGTTCTCTGTAATTCATCCTCAAAGAGGTCGGGTCCTAAGACCCTTTCTCTATGACTGCTCATGGCCTTTTATAGAGAAGAAGGAGAGTGTAATCACTCTCTTAAAATCATGGTAAGTGACCATTCCCATACTGAGTATGTCCATGAGGAGAATCATGACCAAATCCCTTAAATCATGGGAAATGACTATTCCCATGCTGGGTACGGTCATGAGGATAAAAATTCCCTTAATTCAAGGGATTTGACTGCTCATATGCTTCAAGTGGGCGGCTGATAGGCTAGGCGAGCTGGCAAGGCTGTGCAGGTGAGCTTGACCTTCAGGCAAGGCTGTGTAGGCGAGCTTGTGCAGGCGAGGCTGGATTATGCAGGCGAGCTTCAAGCTGTCAGGCGATCATTCCTTCAGGAGAACTTCAAGCTGTCAGGCGAGCTCTGCAGGCTAGGCTGTGCAAGCGAACTTGCCTTCGGGCGAGCCTGGATCAAGCATGTGAGCTTCAAGCTGTCAGGCAAACTCTACAGGTGAGCTTGTGCAGGCGAGGCTAGATCATGTAGGTGAGCTTCAAGCATTAGGAGAGCCTAAGGGGATCGTCAGGTGAGCTCCCAGCTATCGGGTGAGCTTGCTTTGTGCAGGCAAGCTTCAAACATGTAGGCGAGCTTCAAGCATGCAGGCGAGCTTGGGTCATGCAGGCGAGCTCCCAACTGTCGGGCGAGCTTGCCTTGTGCAGGCAAGCTTCAAATATGTAGGCGAGCTTGGTAGGCGAGGCTGTGCAGGCGAGTCAGCCTCATTCAGGCGAGCTTAAAGATTGAAGCCTTCAGGCGAGCTAAACTCCTTTGAAGGAGGGGTTGCTCTTTAGGCGAGCTGCAGAACATGCTACGAAATACAAGTCATAACTTTCAAACTGTAACTCGGAATTGGACGAATTATATATGAAAATTGCCTATCTCGACGAGACGAGGCTAACCAAACCTGTAAAAGGGTTTTGCCACCTCCGTTTTGCTAAATTCCTTACGGTTTGAGAGATATTAGCGTTTTCCACTTTTTTGCTCTTTCGGACGAGGTTTTAGCAGTCTTGTTATAAACTTCTCTGACAGAGATTAAAGGCAATTTGTATTGCCTACATCACTATTTTGTCGAATAGTTGATATTCTTCTGGTGTTGTGTTTTTTATCTGACCGTTGTCAAAATCTTGAACTGAAACTGGTGTGTGGATTTTTAATTAGCTCGTGTCGTTCAATCGACGTAGAACTGGTTATATTCGTCGAGAGCTTGTATGTGAATCACAATCAAACTTCCCGAAATTATTCTTTAACCTGAAATTTCATCTTGAGCCTTATTTCAGTGAAATTATCGACGCGTTGACTGGCGTCGACCTTCGTTGTGATGTGAATATATTTTGGCCTTATTTTGGCAAAAATATCGATGCACTAATTGGCGTTGACCTTCATTGCGACGCGTTGACCGACGTTGACATTCATTTGTCACGCGTTGACATGCGTTGACTTAGGTTGTAATACGTTGATCGGTGTTGACATTCATTTGTCACGAGTTGACCATCGTGAACACAATTTATAATCATACATTAACTGGAGTCTACACAGTTTAATCTCTTAAAACGTTAGAGCACACGGAGAATCAGTTTATACACATATACTCCTCAGAGTTTTGGGAATCAGTTTAACCTCGTGTACCCATTGAAGGTTCAAGGTGATGCAGTTTATACTCGTATACTCATTGGAGTATAAATACGAACTTTGAAGACATCGAAACAGTCGAATGCT
>NC_033795.1:49773991-49802872 GCF_001876935.1 Asparagus officinalis
GTAGGGCTTTCTCCAAGGGCTTTTTGGAGCTTCCGTAACCAAAATTGTTTTGGCTATTTTCCCTCTTTTTCTTTCATCTTCCTCCTCCTTCATAAACTTTTGCAAACCCAACTTTCTCCTCTTTAAGAACTCTAAATATCTTCATATTTCTTCCCTTTGAAACCTTTAGTCCTTCATCTTTTTCCCCTCTTGTTTCTTGGCCGAAAATTACCCTCAAGATCTAAGGTTTTTTGGTGGGTTCTTGAGTTCAAGACTTGGGCTCTTCTTCTTCTTAGGTTCTTAGCATTGGGTTCAAGCTTCTTCTTCTCTTGTGTAAGCTCCTCTCCATAGCCTCTATGTTGTGTATTTGATTTTTATTCAAAAGCTCATGAGTTTTAATTCAAGAGTTTATGAGTTTGTATGCAAAGATTAAAACTTTAATCTCATGACTTGAATACGACCAAATTTGGATTTTGGAGGGAAATTTGAAACTTGGGTTTAAAGCCATGGCCAAAATTTGAGCTTGTGGGTTTGTGTTCATGGCCAAATTTTGGACATGAGGTTATGAGGTGATGGTCAAAATTTGAATTTGAGGGTAATGGGGTTGATGGCAGAAATTTTGAGCTTGAAGATGATGAGTATCTCCTCAATCATGACCGAAATTGAGCTTTGGGTTTTTGAGGTATTTTGGCTAAAATTGATTGTGAGGGGTTTTGGATGAGAATCGACCCTGTCACTTGCATGTATGTATCACGTAGGTTTAATTGGACTTTAACCGAAAAATCCCATTTTTTGTAGGATTTTGGCTAAAGTTCATAACTTTCCTTTTAATTTCGGGCTCCTGAATTGGTTCAATATCTCGCATTTGAAATTTTACCTGAACCGTTGATTTTCACTGTAGTTTAGCAATGTCTCCGAGGTGGCCACGTATTCATAGGAGTCAATCGGCTTCTCAACATGTTAAGAGGGCGGATCCCGTAACTTCATCATTCGAGGGTGAGCTTTTACCGCTTTTGTAAATTCAAAATTAATATTCTGAATATTGCATCCTCGTTTATCTCCTTTGCGAGGCATTCGGGAAGAGCTAAAATCCTCTTTTTCGGGGGGTTGATGTTTGAAAGATGTGTTTTTGTCTCATCAAAACACGTCTTAAGGCAAAAGAGGCGATTCATGCTGTATTACACTCTGTAGGACGAGGTATATTATCATGTTATTTTACGTGATAATGTATGTTGTCTCTTATGTGTGAAACAGTTGAAATCATCTCGCTAATTTATAAGGTAGTGACTCTATCTCGCATATTCATGAGATGAGTTCAACTCCTTATATTTCCTTAGAAATATTTCTCTAACCGTGCGTTATTTGTTTCAGTTGAATTCCCCTTGGATGTGTTCTTGCCTCATGCATCTGAGTGGTGGTAGCAGCGAGATTTATACTTCTGTTGACGATGCACCGCTTGTCGGCGCCACTCCTCAATTCAATCTAGATGGGCCCGAGGAAATTCCTCAACTTGTGTAAGATGGAGATCGTCGTATACTATGACAGCTGATTACCGACACCCTACTTACTAAGGATCCCAACTCCACTCAAGATGAAGCCTAATTACTTGTTTGGCGATCATGTTGAAGACATGGCTATGCTGACTCTTGAGGATAAATATTGGTTGAATGAGGATGGTAGGAGTTTGCTATATCTTCCCTCGATCCCTCGCCAATATACAATCCCACGCTTAAGGACACAGGCTGTGAAGCGGGAGATGTCCTGGCGTTTGACGGATGATCATGAGCGAGTCCACTGTGGGTTCATCACTCATCAGAAGACCCCAGGTTCTAGTGACAAAAATTTTATTCGTGGACTCCGTCCTGGTCTTCTAGAGCAAGATGCATTTCTGCCAAATGAGTTGTCGATAATTGCCAACACGGTGAGGAACCGACGTGGTAGACTTAGGAGGAACTTTACTATGCCAGGATATAGGTGTTATGTTTGGGTACATTCATCGGTGAAGAAGTGGTGGACTCGGATGACGAGTTACGTTCTTGGGCGCTAGAGCGATGAGTTGAAGAATAACGGATTATATACACTGATACGCGCCAGCATGTACGGATTACAGATTAGCTCATACTATTTCCTGGCATTGCTGGAGCTTTACAACCCCAACACTAATACCTTTTTGACTCACCATGAAGGGTTAGGTCTAGCCCTTCATGAGATGCAGAAGGTTTCTGGATTGTCAATGGGTAATCATCCATATCAAGAGTATTTTCCTCCCGGACGACAGCTGCGGCAAATGAAGAAAGTCTCTCCCAATATTTACGACATGTTATGAAATCTTTTGTGTCATTATCAGATGGCTATAGCCGGCTCCTGGCGAAGAAGAAATCCCCGCAGCTAAGCCTGAAACAATTCACCGACTACTTGTTCAAACATCTGGAGGATGGTTCTGGTGAAGCAGTTTACGAGTTAGATCCTCTGACTCCCTCAGAGATCAATAACTTGGTTGAGAAGATCGGTGCTTAATCATATATTATTCCTACTACTGAGAGCAAATTTCTAACGGGGACTAAATTTCGTACATTCCCGTGGCATGCACAGAAGCGGATACAGCCCATGACTCTTCTGGCGGGATATCTCGCCATTTGGCTGAAGAATTATATTGTGTCGTACCAGTTATCTGATGCCTTACAGATAGAAATCCTCTTCCCAACCGTCCAGTTTGCTTATGGGAAGGACATGTCCTTGCTTCTGGTGATGGTCGCCGATATATACTACGGACTTTGGTACTTAGTTGCTGGCTTCACACAAGTGGGGCGCAAGTCGTCGACCGAGATCCTTACTGTCAAGGTAGAGCTTCCTGTTTTCGTCAAAAATTGGTTTCGTTGTGGAATTCATTATATCTTCGGTCGATTACAACAAATTCAAAGAAATAGCCTTTTTATAAGATTCTTTAGGCACACAAAATGAAAAATTATAACTTTTTTAGAACAATACGTAGATCGTTGTTTGGATGCTGCTTGCGTGGGATTTTGACCTGTGGGCCGGGAGCGCTTTTCTCGTGACCAACTAATCACAGATTTCTGATTGAATAGTGAGGGTTTAATGATTCTTCCCTCTCGTTTATGCGAAGTGATTTGGAAACGAGATCTTTCATCAAAGGTAAAGATAGTCATTCTTCTTAAGATCAGTCAAGTCGAATCTCAAGGAATTGGCCGAGAAGCTCAGGAAATTGGCTCTGTCGTGTCCAAAGTGCCGAAGAATGCAGCCCCCTTCAAAATGATCTGCAGGGGGTGATTTATAGCCCCTAGGACAAACGTGCTTCGAGAGCAGTGTTTACTGTCTGGGCGGCCGAGACACCTGCAAAGACTGTGTCTGCAGGTTCCGAGACAGTAAACCGCTGTCTCGGGTTCCGAGAACAGTAAAGCCACTGTGGTCGGGTTCGAGACAGTAAATACTGTTCGGAAATCCTGCAACCGCGCCCGCAGTTTTCTTGTAACTGTCTTCCCACGTTTTAGCAACCCGGTATATTTGGCAGTTGATAACGTGATCTCGCCACGACGTTTCCCACAGTTCTTGCAAAGTTGGTGGGCCACGTGTCGCAGTTCAAACGGTTTTCTGATTCTTTGAGAGCTGTCTCGCATGGCGAGACAAAGGAATGCTGTCTCGCATAGGCGAGACAGAGAATACTTGTCTGCCTGGTGAGATAGTAAAACATTCTCGCCTGGCGAGACAGACGAATGCTCGTCTCGCATGGGAGACAGGAAATACTGTGCTCACTGCGAGACAGTAAAGACTGTCTCACGTGTGAGACAGTAAAGACTGTCTCGCGTACGAGACAACCCATACTTGTGTTCTTCTGTCTTTTTTGGATTATATCCTTTTTGACCTGTATTCGGATATCTTTCAGCATTTTTTGATGCCTACAGATACCCCCTCTAAAGTATTCCAGACTCATTCCTTTATAGAGGAGTTTGGGATACTTTGGATAAGATGTGTCTAACTTTTAATCCTTTCAGTACTTGATTGAGTAGATCGTACGGAAGGACCCATAAATGGCTTCAACTTTTGACTTCTTCATCTTTTAGCCTATTCAGTGTTTTGTAGAATAGCTAAACTTCCTTCGGTGCTGCGTTTATCGCGTGACCGTCGTCGAAGTCTTGAATTAGAACTGCTATTGAAGAATGGAGAGATAGTTTATACTCATATACTTTATTGGAGTGTTCGGGAAATAGTTTAACCTCATATACCCATTGAGATGTAATCAGGTTATTTTTAAGAATATTTTGAGTAATATTCTCCAGAAACTTCCTGTTGAGGGTAGGGAAACAGTTTAGACTCGTGCACCCATTGGAGTAATATGGTCTCTTTTTTGTTGGTAGAGATGAACCCGAAATCGGAGAGGAAGAATTTTATATTCTATCTCGTGGTCTCTTGTTTGTTGGTAGAGATGAACCCAAAATCGGAGAGGAAGAATTTTATATTCTATCTCCTTGTCTCTTTTTTGTTGGTGGAGATAAACCCAGAATCGGAGAGGAAGAATTTTATATTCTATCTCGTGGTCTCTTGTTTGTTGGTAGAGATGAACCCAAAATCGGAGAGGAAGAATTTTATATTCTATCTCATTGTCTCTTTTTTTTGTTGGTGGAGAAAAACCCAGAATCGGAGAGGAAGAATTTTATATTCTATCTCCTGACGCAAAAGAAACTCAAAGTGGGATCTCCACTTTGAGAATCTGGACTGGTTTGAATAATCCTAACTGTCATAAGGTTTGATTATTCAATTCAAAAGTAGACCTATCGTTCGTGAAATGAATCGAAAGGGGATTTTGGTTGTGGTCCTAACTGTAATAAGGTTTGACCAAGTGGGAGTTTTGAGACGATCCTAACTGTAGGAAGGTTTGATCGTTCAGTTTGTGGACCTCTCGTTCAGTGAAGGAATCGAGAGGGGATTTTGGTTTTCGGCCTAACTGTTTAAAGGTTTGACCAAATAGGAACTTAAGACGATCTTAACTGTTTAAAGGTTTGATCGTTCAATTTGTGGACCTCTCGTTCATGGAAGGAATCGAGAGGAGATTTTGGTTTTGGTCCTAATTGTTTAAAGGTTTGACCAAATGGGGACTTGAGACGATCCTAACTGTTTAAAGGTTTGATCGTTCAATTTGTGGACCTCTCATTCATGAAAGGAATCGAGAGGGGATTTTGGTTTTGGTCCTAACTGTTTAAAGGTTTGACCAGATGGAAGTTTTGAGACGACCCTAACTGTAGGAAGGTTTGATCGTTCAATTTATGGACCTCTCATTCAGTGAATGAATCGAGAGGGGATTTTGGTTTTTGATCCTAACTGTTTAAAGGTTTGACCAAATGGGGACTTGAGACGATCCTAACTGTTTAAAGGTTTGATCGTTCAATTTGTGGACCTCTCGTTCATGAAAGGAATCGAGAGGGGATTTTAGCTTTGGTCCTAACTGTTTAAAGGTTTGACCAAATGGGGACTTGAGACGATCCTAACTGTTTAAAGGTTTGATCGTTCAATTTGTGGGCCTCTCGTTCATTGAAGGAATCAAGAGGGGATTTTGGCTTTGTTCCTAATTATTTAAAGGTTTGACCAAATAAGGGTTTGAGACGATCCTAACTGTTTAAAGGTTTGATCGTTCAATTTGTGGACCTCTCGTTCATTGAAGGAATTAAGAGGGAATTTTGGCTTTGGTCCTAACTGTTTAAAGGTTTGACCAAATATGACTTTTGTGAGGGAAGATTGATCTAAAGAAGTGATCGAATCTCATCTCAGCAAATAGAGTATTCGAAAATCATCGTGGGGATGTAGTGTTTATCACTTTGTTCGTAATGATCGGGTTATCCCTAAGAAAATTATATATAGCATTCTTCCGAGAACTTCCCGTTTATATGAACCATCCACCCCCAGCTTTTCTTATGAAACTGGGTTTATCATTATATTCAGCTGCATGATCGGGTTATCCTTAAGAGTACTATGCATGGCGCTCTCCAGGAACTTCCCGTGAAAGAAAGGAAATAGTTTAGATTCATATACCTATTAGAGTATCGAAGAGCAGTTTATACTCGTATACTCTTCGGAGTGAGGGGAAACAGTTTATACTCGTGTATCCAATGGAGTTAGGGTCATCTTTACTTGGCTTGTTTCGCCGTTATGACACCGGAGTCAATTAAGGCTTGGATTTTATTTTTGAGTCCAAGGCAAATCTCGGTGGGATGAAGAACCCTTCTGTGGTATGCACAGTAGTTTGGATCCATAATCCTTTTAGCTCTATCCTGATCTTTAATAGGTGGTAGCTCGATCTTGTCGTTGGCGAGGAGGTATTTCAAGATGGCTGGAGCTTCATCATCTTCGAAAGAATACTCTTTTTGGAACCTCGGATCGAGAGTCGCGTTCATATGAATTGCGGATGTCGTCGGTTGACCTCTCTCAACTTTCTTTCTTTTAAGAAAGTGTTCAGCTTGTTCGCCACGTAGTTTTAACTCTTTCCAAGTTTTGGATGGTACGACCCCCAGGGCTTCCAGGACATCGATGGAGAGATTATTGTGTCATGTTTGCAGGATGAACTCCTCTGTAACAGGATCCTTGCAATTCATTGCCTTGTTACGAAAGCTCTTGACAAAATTGTCGACTGACTCTCCGTCTTTTTGCTTCTCATCTAGAAGGGTTCCGATCGACACTTCAGTGTCATCATCGAAGAAATTGCTGAGGAATAAACTTTCTATGTCATCCCAGCAATTGATGCTCCCTGGCTTAAGACGTCGGTACCAATCGAAGGCCGACCCGCGAAGGGTGCCAACGAATGACCGGACCATTAAAGCCTCATTTCTAGAGATCATGCCCAAATGAGACTTGAAATAAATCAAGTGCTGAGTAGGCGAGCTCTTCCCATCAAATGGTGTGAAGTTAATCAGATTGGATTTTTGCCGGATACGGTATTGAATCCCATTCTCTTGGATAGGGACACGGAATACCCGTCTTCTTTACTTCCTGAGTGGACATCAAAGCATTGACTTTGTCTTCAAGGTCTTGCATCTTTTTGTCCTCATCTTCATCTCTCTTTGAGTGATGTTGAGCAGACATAATTGGGCCACCCCCAGTATTATTAAGAGGTGCAATTAAACCACCCCCAGTATTGTTGTTGGGAGGATCCGTTGAACCACCCCCAGTGTTATTGTCATTAGGAGGTGTATCATCCATAATGACTTCATCCACTTCTAGATCGCTGTCATCTATAATATTCTGAGTGTGGCGGCTGGATTCAGCTCGCTGACTAGATTCAGGAGGTTGAGGCCGTTGAGCTTGCAATTCTTTCATTTGTTGAATAGCCAACTCTATTTCTGTCTTTATCTCAGCTCTAATTTCTTCACGTGATTGTTAACCCTATAGTTTTGATGATGATTTGACAAACAATTTATTACTAATAAGTTTTCTAGTGTTTTGTGTTTATGTTCTTTTTTCAGGTATTTCAACACGCGTTAATCAAGCATTGAAGATTCAAGTTCATTTGTATGGATTTACCTAGGTATATGTTTTGTTTACTTACATATATATAATATGATTATATCTAAGCTCAATATATATACACTTAACACGATTTTTTGACGTTTTCTATCATATAGATGATTTTTCATTAAACGTTATTAAAATACTTTATCTCATGTTTACAGCTCCTTCATACTTCACTATATACATATATTATATGCACAATATATATATGAATATTTACAAGTCCTATATCAAAGTTCACTTTCATAAAATTACAGGTTTTCTAAGCATTCTTCAAAAACAGGTAGTTTTCACAAACAAAAATTAATTTTCCAGAAATTCTTTTTCAAACATGTTCATTTCATCATTTAGAAACTTTCCCCAAAGTTTCACTATTTTTGGATGTGATTTGATATTTTTAACGAATTTTCAAAACTGCCCAAAACCTGTCAATTTTGCATATATCAGATTTCGGTCGACCGGTACGGTCGACCGACAGTTGTTCTTTTTCATCGCAAAGTTCCAGAGAGCCTTCCGGTCGACCGCAACAGTCGCCGAGAGATATTTCCGGTCGACCAAAATTTTCGTCGTTGCGACGCCAGCTCTAAACCCTGTTTTCTTTGAGTTGTTTGTGTTTTCCGGTAAGACCGACTGTCGACCCTGACGCGTTTCAGAATGAGCCTAACGCTAGTTTTTTCAAATGGATTTTTTTGGTCTTTTACTTATTTCTAGCTATTGTATTGGGTGCGTATATTATACTCCATTACTTCTTCTTCTCCAACAATCCAAGAAATCAAGTTTGGTTGTTTAACCAGTTATTAATTGCGTTTAAGAGCCCGTTTAAGAGTTGTTTCATCAATACTGTTTTCAAGGATGAAGTTTTTCTAGCAATAAGAAGAGGCTTTCCAAACCCTATTGGAAAACCATCATTTCTGTTCAGCTCTTCTTGTTCATTGAGAAGTTTTCTAAACTCTTTCCTAATATAGCTTAGTATTTCACTTTCATTTGATTAAGTATATTCATTGAGGTTATATTTATCTGAAGTTGCCATTACTATTATCACACACACTTATTGAGCTTAACATTCTCATATTATATATGTGGGTTGTGTGTGGGATTTAGTGAGTGTGAGCTTGTATTTGTGTGTCTTCACTTTTAATTGAGAACAAAATCATGTGTAATTGAACCTTTAATTTGTGAGATTCACTTGTAAGCACACTTTTGGTTTTTTTTTACACCGAGAGAAGTGTGAGGAGAGAGAGACGGGGTCAAATCGCAATAGGAGTGGGCGTCGATTGACGAACTAGGGAGAGTTGTAATCGAGCAACGTTGAGGAGGAGGAACGGGCCTAGGTTCCTACATCGTTAGTGTGTAAAGTGGTGTTTGTTGAGTGATTGTGTAGGTGAGAGTTTTCGATGAACTTGTAAACGCGAGTGTATAGAAGTTCCGGCTTCCAAACCGGATTGTGATAGTGGATATCTCTCCGAGGTGAGGAGCGGGGAAGTAGGTCGTAGGGGACGAACCTCATGAACATATCGTGTGTTTGTGTTCTGGATGGCGTACATTTTTCATCTTTATTGCCTTCTATTCATATCACTATTTATTTCTGCAAGAACAAAATTGATAAACTTAATTTTTAATTGTATTAATTGCATTGAGATAGCAATACAGACCCTAATCACGAACCCCCCGCCCCTCTAGGGTCTAGACAGTTTTGTTGGTTAGAGCTTCTTGAAGCATTTGAGCAAACTGATCAGGGGTGATTGTGAGCACTTCTCTGGTTTGCCCCGTGCTAGACATTGTATCATCAGAAGCAATGGCTGAACAAGTGTCTGAAAGTTCATCCTCCGAGGATATTCCTTCATGCATTCTCTTGTAATCCCTGCGTCTGATGGCTCCTAATTAGAGTCGAGACATCCGTTGAGCAATTCTTGGATTGACTTTTCCTTTCGGGGAAAAGTCAGGATTTGAGTCACTTGAATGCCGCTTAGACTTTCTTTTATCAACCATGTTGATGGTGACTTTAGGGAATTCGTCATCTTGGACAGCTAATCTTCTCTTACGGAAATGTGATTTGATATTTTTAACGAATTTTCGAAACTGCCCAAAACCTGTTAATTTTGCATATATCATATTTCGGTCGACCGACAGTTGTTCTTTTTCATAGCAAAGTTCCAGAGAGCCTTCCGGTCGATCGCAACGGTCGACCGAGAGAATTTCCGGTCGACCGAAATTTCCGTCGGTCGACCGCCAGCTCTAAACCCTGTTTCTTTGAGTTGTTTGTGCTTTCCGGTCGACCGGACCGGTCGACCGACGAGTTGTCAGTGCGCCTAACGACTTTTTGGTCTTTTACTTATTTTTAGCTGTTGTATTGGGGTGCTATATATACTCCATTGCTGCTCTTCTTCTCTAATATCCAAGAAATCCAAGTTTGTTGTTTAACAAGTTATTAATCGCGTTTAAGAGTTGTTTAAGAGTTGTTTCATCAATCTGTTTTCAAGAGAAGTTTTTCTACAACAAGAAGAGGCTTTCAAACCCTATTGGAACCATCATTTCTTCAGCTCTTCTTGTTCATTGAGAAGTTTTCTAAACTCTTTCCTATATAGCTTAGTATTTCACTTTCATTTGATTAAGCTATATTCATTGAGTTATATTTATTGAGTTTCATTCACTATTATCACACACACTTACGCCTCGTTTGGTACGCGGGAATGAGGAGGAATGGAATGCAATTCCCACTTCTCATTCCCTCATACCAAACACACCTATATTTTAGATGTTGGAATGACCATTCCCTAGGAATGATCATTCCCACTATTTGTGGGAATGAGCATTCCAAGTGAGAAGATAAGGAATGGTCATTCCCATTCAAGTGAGAATCAAAAATTAGTTAGGTATTTTTCAATTATATCCATATTAATAATAAAGAATGTTTGGGTGAGGCGCTATGTAAGTGGGCAATTTTAGATTGACAATTTAGGCTAGTATATCCTTTTGCTATTTCGAAACTTATTATTTTAGTTAGTATTGTTTTATGGATTTTTGCTATTACGAATTGAGTGATTTTGATACTTTATCAAATAAGTTAATTTATATATCTAGAACTGTGGATTGTGGATATCATTCTTTTTTTTTTGGACCTATGAAAGATACGATAATCTTTTTTTTATTTTTCTTTATTTTTTAAGACTAAGAAATAGCGAGTATTGTTTAAAAAATATAAACGAAACATACACCTGATGGATAACACGAGCATTAGTATAACACATACCTAGATTAATATAACATATGCGTATATAAAATTATTTAGTTATTATCATTAATGTTTATTTTTTATCTTATTAAAAATCTATGTTGTTGTAAGGGCATTATTAGAAAATGAGATTTCATTCTCACTTGTGTACTAGTGATACCAAACATGGGAATGGGAATGAGATCTCCATTCTAGCTTCATTCTACGAACGCACCCAAACAAGAGAATGAGAATGACCATTCCATTCCCACATGCAATCCATTCCATTCCTTCTTCCATTCCATTCCCAAGTTTGTCTATTCTCGCGTACCAAACGAGGCGTTATTGAGCTTAACATTCTCATATTATATATTGTGGGTTGTAGTGTGGGATTTAGTGAGTGTGAGCTTTATTGTGTTCTCACTTGTTAATTGAGAACAAATCATTGTATTGAACCTTTATTTGTGAGATTCACTTGTAACACACTTGTACACCGAGAGAAGTGTGAGGAGAGAGAGACGGGGTCAAATCCAATAGGAGTGGCGTCGATTGACGAACCTAGGGAGAGGTTGTAATCGAGCACTTGAGGAGGAGGACACGGGCTAGGTTCCTACACTTAGTGTGTAAAGTGTGTTTGTTGAGTGATTGTGTAGTGTGAGAGTTTTCGGTGAACTTGTAAACCGAGTGTGTAGAAGTTCCGGCTTCCAAACCGGATTGTGATAGTGGATATCTCCTCGAGGTGAGGAGCGGGGACGTAGGTCGTGGGGACCGAACCTCGTGAACATATCGTGTGTCTGTGCTTTGATTGTCTCAGGGGTCAAATCCAATAGGAGTGGCGTCGATTGACGAACCTAGGGAGAGGTTGTAATCGAGCACTTGAGGAGGAGGACACGGGCTAGATTCCTACACTTAGTGTGTAAAGTGTGATTGTTGAGTGATTGTGTAGTGTGAGAGTTTTCGGTGAACTTGTAAACCGAGTGTGTAGAAGTTCCGGCTTCCAAACCGGATTGTGATAGTGGATATCTCCTCGAGGTGAGGAGCGGGGACGTAGGTCGTGGTGACCGAACCTCGTAAACATATCGTGTGTTTGTGTTTTGCTTAGCGTATATTCTTATTTGTGCTTCTTATTGCTCTTATTGTTCATATCTATCTCTTGCAAGAACATATTGATCTATATAATTTTAATTAGCTTTTAATTAGGATTAGATTAGCATAATACCCTAATCACCCCCCTCTAGGGTCTAACATTTGGTATCAGAGCTTGGTGCTCTTTGATTTAAGGACTAATCGCCTTGAGTTAAAGATCCAAGTTATCGTAGTTGTGCTAATCTAATTTTGATTATATTTTGCTTCTTGCATTTTATCTTTATGGATATGTATGATTCATCTAGTTTAGGATATGCTATTAATATTGCTCCTCGTTTGGATATTTTTCCCTATGCTCAATGGCGTATTAGATTTAAACTTTTCGTTCAATCTAATCAATTTGATTTATGGGAAATTATTGAGGATGCCTATGTTGTTCCCATTTTGGAAAAATCCAAATGGTGTGAAAATGATAAAAGATTGTTTAATATGAACAAGCTTTTGTTAGAATATTTGATTAATGCTTTTCACTCATCGTTTTCTAACAAATTTGCTAATTTTGATAGTGCTCACGCTTTATGGAAATTTATTGAAGCACATGAAGGGAAATTGGAGGCTATTCAACAAGCGTTGGAAAATCCTGCTTTGAGTTCTAAGGAAGCCTCATCCCCATGTACAACACCACTAGGTGATAACCCTAGTGAGGTATGCGATAACGATGATATTATTACTTTTGATGAACTTGCTCTTGAGTTTGAAAAATTACACAATTGCTATATTGATGTAAAGAGCAAGTATGTTAATATGAAATCCATTCATGAAACACTAGCTACTAAGTTTAATTTTATTACAAATAAAAATATAATTCTTAAAGAATGCAATGAAAATTTAAAAATTGAAAATGCTTGTTTGCTTCATGAAAAACGTAATGTAATGTTAGAAGTAGATAAGTTGAAATCTATGATGAGTAATCTTGTTTATCCTACTTCTAGTAGCAATGCTTGTATGCACAATGATGAGTTGAATCAAATGAGAAAAAGAATATCTACCTTAGATTCAACACTAAACACTTGTATTGCTAATAATAAAAAGCTTATGGACTTATGTGCAAAGTTCAATGTTAATTCTTCTAAGAAACCTATTCACTATGCACATATGTATGACAAAATTCACAAATGTTCTATTTGCGGTCTTAAAGGCCATTTAGCTCAATTTTGTCATAATGCACCAAAAATTGACAAACCTATTCATGATTGTGCATCTCATCAAGCTTCTTCATCACATACACATGTACACACACATAGTGTAAATCATAAACATGCTTATGTGTATAAATGTGATTATTGTGGTCGTTTTGGTCATTTGGCCATGTTTTGTTTCGATTTGAAAAGAAATTCTCGTTTGCAAAACAATTACAAAGGAAAATCTATTTTTGCAAATGAACCACATGCATTCTATTTCGGTCAACGTAAACCATTCAAACCTCTACATTGCACAAATTGCAATCGTATGGGTCACGTTTACAATTTTTGTTTTGATCGTAATGGTGCACAAAACACGCCCAAACGGGTTCATAACCCTAGGGCCTTGGATTTAAATGTTAAGGGTCATGTCCCAAGTTCTAGTGGTACCAAAATGATTTGGGTACCAAAAAGACTTATATAGTATTTTTTTTTAATGATTTGTTTTGTTTTTGTTTTGAATAATTTCTTTTTGGCTTTGGATGAAAAATTATATTCCTAATGTTAAAAATAAATTATTTGCATGATTTCACAATTAAAAATACTTATATATACCTTACAAAACTTTAAGTATTTTATAAAACATATTTCCAAAAGGTCTATTTTATAAAATCTCTCAAAAACAAATTTTCCCTTTACCTGTATCTTTTATTTTCCCTCGGTCGACCGACCCGGTCGACCGACGATCTTTCTGTAATCGATTCGGTCGACCGAGTCGGTCGACCGAAATGAAATTCTACAGCATGTTTGTTTTCTCTATCGGGTTTTTGGTTGTGTTATTGGATTCTGTTTTTAAACCCGGACTCTACATCACCCTTGATCTATCATCCTCTCAATCCCAGCCGTTGTCTTCTCTCCTAAAACACCCGACCCCTCTTCTTCCTCCTCATTTTGAAATCGCAGACCTAGGGTTCCAAATTTTTTTCGGTCGGCCGTTTGGATTCAACCGCTGCTACTTTCAGTCATTTCTCATCAGTTTTGTGGGTAATTTCTTCCTTTACCTTTTGATTTCTGAGTTCTCATGTCTACTTTCTCATCTAGGGTTTTAGTTTTAGGGCATTTTGTTAATTTGCTCTAAATTTATTTTTGTTTACAGGAAGTTGATAATTTCTGTTATCTTCTCATAATCATGCCTCCCAAACCCCCTAAAAAGAGATCAAAACCAGAGTCTAGTTCCTCATCTATAAAAGCCTCACATTATGAGGATTATCTACTCTTTAAATCTCTTGTTAGGAAATACAGGGAACTGTGCAAACTGAAAATCATTCTTACCAGATATATCAAATATTCTGAGTTATTCATGTATAACACTGAGTCTATCCTTCACAATGTTGGGTTAGACAGGTTGCTAGATGAGGGACATAAAGTTCCTTATTATCCATTTCTTGTTTATCTGTTTTATGCGAACCTGTCCACAACATCTTCTGCTGATGGTAGTTTAACCATTACATCATCAGTGAAAAATGTTGAAATTACCTTTTCTGCAAACGAACTTGCGGGGATTCTTAATATCCCAACAAGTGACGTTCATCTCATGTCTGTTGATGTTGGTAATCCAGATGTTAACCCACTCATGTTTAAGTCTGGTTGCTCTTACCCAATGAGCAACAATTCTCTTAATCCTAATGCAAGACTCATTGCCAGAATTATTGCTCAGAACTTAATTCCCAAAACCGGTAGCTTTGATCATTTCGCTTCTGATAAAATTAATGTTGTTTACGCCATTTTTGCCAAAATCAAAGTAGATTGGGCAACTATCTTTATCAATAATATGGCATCAAAGCATACAAAGTTTCTACCTTTTGGCTCCTTTCTCACCCACATCTTCAAACACTTCAATGTTGATCTTACAAATGAACCCAAGATTGAATCTACGAGAGATTTCTTTGATAAGGTCTCTCTTTCTAGAATGCAGATGGCCCTTGACTCCACTCCTTCATCATCTTCTCACTCCCGTTCTAGAGCCTCCACCTCTTCCACTTCTGATATTTGTGACCGTCTGGATCGCCTTGAGACTCAGTACTCAGGTATTCAGAAGCAAGTCTCATCTATTCAGAAGGATGTTAGGACTATTCTTTCATTTCAGCGTCAGTCTCTCGGGATCCCTTCTAATTCTGAGTCTGATTCTGGTGAGGATTCTGCTGATGGCTCAGGCTCTTCTGATTCTGGTGGTCATGATGATGGTGGTGATGATGGTGGAGATGATGGTGGTGATGGTGCTGGTGATGACTGATTTGAGTTTCTTTATGTGATGGTTATCTTTGTTTTTTTGATGTTCTCTTTTGGAGATGACAGATTTGATAACTCTGTTTTATTTGAGTGTAATAACTCTATGATACTTTGTGGAACAAACTATGTATGGTTTTGTGTGATCTTTTATGTATAATTTACTATCTTGTGAACGAATTCATGTTTTGTGCAAAACTATATTGCTTCAAATGCTTATGTGATATTTTGTGGCCTATTGTGTTTAATTTATTTCTTTTATAAATCAATGCATTGGTGAAACAACATTCATAATTTGATGTGTGGTTTATTTGTTGCCTGTCATGAGTTCTTTGCACTGTTTAGGTTTTGTATATTTATGCAAATCTATGATGCTAAAATGATGTTTTGTAATTACTTATGACTGTTTATCATGGTATGATCAATGCATGGTTAAGACTATAATCATGTTTTGTTTATAGAATTTGAGTTACTCGTATCATTTTTGCATATGTTTGATGGATAGTTGTTGGTTTAGCTCCTGTATATATGATCAGTAGATGTCATTCAGTCTTTTTGACAGGGTGAGCCTTTGACATACATTTCTTTATTTTTTATCTATGCTTATAAGCAGGGGGGCATTGCTCCTAACTTTCATTTTTTTTCTCTTTTTGATGTTGTCAAAAGGGGGAGAAAATACCACATATAGCTTACAAATTGATTCTTTTATATATATATATGGTCTTGTTATGATTTACTCTTGTTTTGGCTTATATGTGGATTATCAGTATATATTTTATATTCATGTATAAATTGTTTGCCATCATCAAAAAGGGGGAGATTGTTAACCCTATAGTTTTGATGATGATTTGACAAACAATTTATTACTAATAAGTTTTCTAGTGTTTTGTGTTTATGTTCTTTTTTCAGGTATTTCAACACGCGTTAATCAAGCGTTGAAGATTCAAGTTCATTTGTGTGGATTTACCTAGGTATATGTTTTGTTTACTTACATATATATAATATGATTATATCTAAGCTCAATATATATACACTTAACACGATTTTTTGACGTTTTCTATCATATAGATGATTTTTTATTAAACGTTATTAAAATACTATACATATATTATATGCACAATATATATATGAATATTTACAAGTCCTATATCATCTTTCACTTTCATAAAATTACAGGTTTTCTAAGCATTCTTCAAAAACAGGTAGTTTTCACAAACGAAAATTAATTTTCCAGAAATTCTTTTTCAAACATGTTTATTTCATCATTTAGAAACTTTCCCCAAAGTTTCACTATTTTTGGATGTGATTTGATATTTTTAACGAATTTTCAAAACTGCCCAAAACCTGTCAATTTTGCATATATCAGATTTCGGTCGACCGGTACGGTCGACCGACAGTTGTTCTTTTCTTAGCAAAGTTCCAGAGAGCCTTCCGGTCGACCGCAACAGTCGACCGAGAGAATTTCCGGTCGACCAAAATTTTCGTCGGTCGACCGCCAGCTCTAAACCATGTTTCTTTGAGTTGTTTGTGTTTTCCGGTCGACCGGACTGGTCGACCGACGAGTTGTCAGAATGAGCCTAACGGCTAGTTTTTTCAAATGGATTTTTTGGTCTTTTACTTATTTCTAGCTATTGTATTGGGGTGCTATATATACTCCATTACTGCTCTTCTTCTCTAATATCCAAGAAATCCAAGTTTGTTGTTTAACAAGTTATTAATCGCGTTTAAGAGCTGTTTAAGAGTTGTTTCATCAATCTGTTTTCAAGAGAAGTTTTTCTACAACAAGAAGAGGCTTTCAAACCCTATTGGAATCATCATTTCTTCAGCTCTTCTTGTTCTTTGAGAAGTTTTCTAAACTCTTTCCTATATAGCTTATTATTTCACTTTCATTTGATTAAGCTATATTCATTGAGTTATATTTATTGAGTTTCATTCACTATTATCACACACACTTATTGAGCTTGATATTCTCATATTATATATTGTGGGTTGTAGTGTGGGATTTAGTGAGTGTGAGCTTTATTGTGTTCTCACTTGTTAATTGAGAACAAATCATTGTATTGAACCTTTATTTGTGAGATTCACTTGTAACACACTTGTACACCGAGAGAAGTGTGAGGAGAGAGAGACGGGGTCAAATCCAATAGGAGTGGCGTCGATTGACGAATCTAGGGAGAGGTTGTAATCGAGCACTTGAGGAGGAGGACACGGGCTAGGTTCCTACACTTAGTGTGTAAAGTGTGTTTGTTGAGTGATTGTGTAGTGTGAGAGTTTTCGGTGAACTTGTAAACCGAGTGTATTAGCATAAGACCCTAATCCCCCCCCCCCCCTCTAGGGTCTAACAGTTGTTTGGTTAGAGCTTCTTGAAGTATTTGAGCAAACTGATCAGGGGTGATTGTGAGCACTTCTCTAGTTTGCCCCGTGCTAGACATTGTATCATCAGAAGCAATGGCTGAACCAGTGTCTGAAAGTTCATCCTCTGAGGATATTCCTTCATGCATTCTTTTGTAATCCCTGCGTCTGATGGCTCCTAATTAGAGTCGAGACATCCGTTGAGCAATTCTTGGATTGACGACTTTCTTTTATCAACCATGTTGATGGTGACTTTAGGGAATTCGTCATCTTGGACAGCTAATCTTCTCTTACGGAAATGTCTCGGCTTAGGCTTCAACATCTCGGTGAAAAGCCTTTGGAACACTGAGACTCTTTGCAGGATGGCTTCTCATTTGAAGTAGTCACATTCTGACAATCAACCATGTTGATGGTGACTTTAGGGAATTCGTCATCTTGGACAGCTAATCTTCTCTTACGGAAATGTCTCGGCTTAGGCTTCAACATCTCGGTGAAAAGCCTTTGGAACACTGAGACTCTTTGCAGGATGGCTTCTCATTTGAAGTAGTCACATTCTGACAGTACTGCTCTAATGAGTCGCATACAGAAACTATGAGAGCTCATTTCTCGGACAATCCTCTTTCGAGTTTTGTTCACACCCCCAGCTTGATAGTACAACTCATCGGTATAATTATCGGAGAATCATATCGTCTGTTGGTATGAGCCCCCAGGTATAACAATGTCTTTTGACGAACATGTCTTCTTCTGAGGATGTAAAGCCTTGTTGGCGTTCTCAGGACAACTTGTTGTCGCATTTGAGCGATCCAAGGTCACATCAGGAGTCGCATGTTTTAGAACCACCCCCTTGCGAGTGCAGAGTCTTAACAGGCTCCTGAGTTTCATTACGAACTCCCAAACGGGTAGAAATTAGGGTTTTCCCATCTTGGAGTTGTTTTGACTTGATAGGAGGATACTTACGACCCCCAGTGTAAGAATCTATTTGGGGTTCATTCACCGGACCCAAGCGTTCTTTGACCGGAGCTTTGCCTCGATCTTCAGATAAAGGATCAAGGCCATCCGTCCTTATAATTTTGGATTTCGACAGGTCAGGACTGACCCAGGGTTTCACTAGTGACACAGCGGGTGTTGACATAGTAGACGGACCCGGAACGAACGTTGATGGAGTCGAAGGAGTGCTCTTGTGAAACTTCTTTTGGCCACGGTAATGATTGGTGTCGCGGTCGAACAGTGTGTCGTGGTAGCGGAGACTGCCGCGGTTGAAGGAGATACCACGACAGTATGAGCTGTCGCGGTTGAAAAAAGCGCCGCGGCAATAAAGACTGCCGCGGTCAAAGGTTGTGTTCTGCAGACCCAATTTTCGTACGAGTTTGGATTTGGGGATCCATACTTTATGATTCTTTGGTGCTTTCTTAGACACTGTTTTCTTCTTTCCTTCTCATCTTTGTTGTAAAAGAGCACGGGCACGAGCGGTGTTTGTCATACGCTTTTGTATGCGTTCTTTGAGGGTCAAACGGGCCCTTTTGACAAGAGTCCATTCCTCCGACGTAAGTTTTGCTGAGATGTGAGTGATTTGACGTTGAGGCGACTGAACCACTTGATGTTTCCTCGATTCTAAGTCCGCATAGTAACGAACTCCATCGGTTTGTTCCAAGGCCTTAGCCAATTGACGAGCGCGACGTTGGCGTCGCCTCTGACGATCCCTCTTCGTCAGAGTTGGCGAACTTCGATCGAACGACTCCTTAATTAGGGTGGAATCATTATGAGCAGAGCTTCCGGCTTTGGGGGTCGCCGGGATAATGTTGCGAGGCAAGGCATCAACAACGATTGGGCGAGAGTCTTCACTTTTAGCCTTCTTTTACGTATAAGCCTTCTTCAATGATGAGATCATCTTGTACTTACGAGATAATGAAGATCTTGAAAAGGATGATGAGAGATATTCTTCAAACTTGGTTTGGTCAAACTCGTATTCGACTGTGGATTCAACTGGAATCTTGATCGGCTGCGACACGACGGTCTCGGCAGCGAGACCGTTGGCTCCCACTGTGGACGCCAGTTTGTTTTCGTCAAAAATTGGTTTCGTTGTGGAATTCATTATATCTTCGGTCGATTATAACAAATTCAAAGAAATAGCCTTTTTATAAGACTTCTTTTACACAACAAAATGAAAATTATAACTTTTTAGAAACAAACGCAGGATCGTTGTTTGGATCGCTGCTTGCGTGGGATCTTTGCCTGTGCCGGGAGCGCTTTGACTCGTGGACCACCAAATCACAGATTCTGATTGAATCGTGAGGGGTTTAATGATTCTTCCTTCGTTTATCGAAGTGAGAATTTGAAACGAGATCTTATCAAAGTAAGATAGTCGTTCTTCTTAAGATCAAGTCAAAGCTCGAATCTCAAGGAATTGCCAGAAGCTTAGGAACTCTGCTCTGTCTGCTCCAAAGTGCTCAAGAATGATCAGCCCACTCAAAAATCGACCTCAGGGGGTATTTATAGCCTCGGCGGTCGAGACAGCAAAGACTGTCTCGGGTTCCGAGACAGTAAACACTGTCTCGGGTTCCGAAACAGTAAATACTGTCTCGGAAATCCTCAACCGCCCAGTAGTTTTCTTGTAACTGTCTTTTCACGTTTTACAACTTCGTTATTTTGGCAGTTATCAACGTGATTCTCTCCCACGACGTTTTCCACATTCTTGAACAGTTGGTGGCCACGTGTCGGCAGTTACAAAACGGTTTCTGACTTCTTTGAGAGCTGTCTCGTGGGTGAGACAGAGAATGTTGTCTCGCATGGCGAGACAGAGAATGTTGTCTCGCATGGTGAGACAGAGAATACTGTCTCGCCTGCGAGACAGTAACAACTATCTCGCCATGCGGGACAGAGAATGCTTGAGACAGTAAAATCCTGTCTCGCTGGCGAGACAGTAAAGACTGTCTCGTGTGCGAGACAGTAAAGACTGTCTCGCTTGCAAGACAGTAAAGACCGTCTCGCATGATATCCTTTTTGAGCTGTATTCGGATATCTTTCAGCATTTTTTGACGCCTACACTTCCGTATACCTATTTGATGGTGTGGCTTATCCTTCATAGCCCTAATCTAATGTCACTGCCAAGGACCGCAGATACCTATGTTCCCCTCTTGCAGCTAGCAGAAGAGAGCAAACAGGGAGCGAAACAGTTCATTGATGCGAGGCGAGAGCTTCACATCCACAAATGCTGGGAGTTCTTCAAATGCTTCCCTAGCTTCTTCGGTCATTATAACGATATGTTGATTGATGAAGAGAGACTGGGGATAAGTCACACTTCCCTTGATGTGGGCTGCTTATGGTGGTTGATGAATATTCGGCCCAGATATCTCGTCCTTCGAGTGAAGGAACACTGTCACATAGAGCCTTAACTACCGTATCGATTTGCTCGTTAGTTTGATTATGACCAACTGTATGTCGGGAATCTAAGTCGCGAGCTGAGGACTTAGGGCAATCTTATAGATGGTGCCCGAGCATGGCTTCGGAACATGGCGAGTTGCACATGTACCACCTTCAATCACCATTTCGCAGGCCGTGATATACAACTTATCTTTCTGTGCTGCAAGTGGCTCATTGCTGCCAATGAACCCATGAAGCTGAAGCACGTTACGGAGTTGGAGGCGGAAGAAGAAGTTTGGATCACTCATAGGATCTCCAGCGATGGTGAGCTTTTGAGGAGTGTTTGATGGGAAATCGAAAGAAGAAAATTGAGAAAATTGAATTTGTATTATTCTTTCTAACAGACTTAGAAAAAGAATAAGTTATAATTCTCTCGATGTAATTGTTAGACCCTAGAGGGGGTGATTAGGGTTTTATGCTAATCTAATCCGATTTTATGCCAACTAAAACTAATTAATAAATTATTCTTGCAAGATAGATATACAATATGTTACAAGCAAGAATAAGTAATATGAACAAAGAGCAATATCCTAGCAATGAGATATATAGTGAAATATATGCAAGGATATATAAACTAACACAAGGATGAAACAATATAGAGGACAATATAAATAAACAAAAGAACAATGGCGATATAAGATATGAACACAAGAATTAAGTACGCTAAAGACAATGCAAACACAAGCAAATGACCACGGAGTTCGGACCTTCCGTCCTACGTCTCCGCTCCCCACTCCCGGGGAGAAATCCACTATCACAACCGATTTTTCTACGCTCACCCGAATAACGTTTACACCTTACAATTTTATTCACGGAGTTCAGTCCCCACGACCTACGTCTCCGTTCCTCACTTCGAGGAGATCTCCACTACACACTCGGTTTTCTAACTAACCGAAAACTTTACAATCTCACAATATAATAAATAATTTATTCTCTATAATAGATGAGAACTCAATGTAGGCTCACACTCGATTGTTATAATACTCACCAACCCAATTATACTATGTATGAAAATACAATAAGCTCAATGTAGGTGTGTGTAACAATAAGATTTATCAAATCTAAACTCAATATAAAAACTAGCTTTAAAGAAAGATAACAAACAAATATGCAAATGTAAAGCTAGAAATAGAGTTTAGAAAACACCAATAGATGATTTTAGAAAGCACCAATAGATCAAGAGGTAGAGGTAGGAGAGTTAGATGCTCAAACACCAATAGATGATTTTCTCAAGCTCTTGTAAACTTGTTTTTACAAAACAAACTCTCAATTGCTTAAAAGCTTTTTAAACAAACTTAAATAACACTTAAACTTTTGTTAAAACTTTTTTAAAACATTTTTTAGATGTAGAAAATAGTAATGACAAAGGGGAATATATAGAGAAGAAGAAAACAACCCAAAAAACCCCAAAACCCACTAAAAAATAAAAATCAGCAAGTTACCGTTACAGTGCAACGGTAACTTCGGCGGTCGACCGTGACAATCGACCGTGAGAAATAAAACTACAAAACTGCTCTCTGGACTGTAAACGGTCGACCGTGGCGGTCAACCGCACTGTAGCACGGCCGACTGCACTGTTCACGGACAGTTTCTGATTTTGACAGATTCTGGAATTTTGTGTATCTGACTTTGTAAAATCAATTAAAGATAGTAAATCAACTCCAAAAATCATAATATTTTTAGAAAATGTTATAAACATGTATATAAACATGTTAGAGAAATAATTTCTAAAATATCACTTCCCAGTTGAGAGAAATAAATGTTTGAATACAGATATAAAGTTTCTGAAAAAAAAACTACAGAAAACTCGGTTTTGTAAATTCAATTGAAAATAACAAAACAACTCTAAAATTAGTTAAACTTGGGGAAATGTTTGTATATATGAAGATAAACATGCAAACGAAGAAATTTTTCAAATCGCATTTCGCAATTATGAAAACATGTCTGCTTTACAAAAAACATGCACGAACATATGCACGAACATATGCACGAACATGAGCTTATTAAAAACTTAATTTTGTAAATTTAAATAATCATAACAAATTAATTCTAAAATTGAAAAAATTTGGGAAACATTTATAAACATGAAACATTTATAAACATGAAATTGAACATGTTAGAAAAAGAATTTTTCAAATTGAATTTCCCATTTGTGAAAACTCATATATTTTGCAAGTGTGTCCAAAATATAAAAATGTGATATACATGAAATTTGATGTTTTGAATATTTTGCAAGTGTGTCCAAAATATAAAAATGTGATATACATGAAATTTGATGTTTTGACATAAACAATATTTTGAAACCCTATGAAATGATAATGTGATATACATGAAATTTGATGTTTTGACATAAACAATATTTTGAAACCCTATGAAATGATTTTATAAACTTAATGAAATATGTATACAATGATTGTTAAATCCATAAACCAAAACTTGTGTATATATATATATAACTATATATATAAAAACCAAATATATGTGTGTATATATGATTGAGCTTAAAGTACTAACACACATAATATAAAACCTAAACTAAATATACCC
Organism: Asparagus officinalis; assembly: GCF_001876935.1. Classification (NCBI taxonomy): domain Eukaryota; kingdom Viridiplantae; phylum Streptophyta; class Magnoliopsida; order Asparagales; family Asparagaceae; genus Asparagus; species Asparagus officinalis. The sequence continues at coordinate 49,797,569 of NC_033795.1, forward strand.
AAGCTTGATAAATCTTCGATGTAGCTTAACTTGGTACACTTACGGATGAAGCTAGAACTTGGATCTTCAATTTGAATTGCATAGGCTTCACTCCATAATTCTGCCAACCTCCATTTGATATGATCGTGAATACTCGATTCCATCCATCCTCCAACATGTTGTTTGTCTATAATAAATAGAATTATACAAACACTAGACAAATAATATTAGAAGTAAATTATTTGTTAAACATTATCAAAGCAAGAAGGCCAACAGTAATCTCCCTCTAACAAACTTAGAAAAAGAAATTATAATTCCTCTCAATTGGTTTCCCGATTTACAAAAGAGAGAAGGGATCGATGGAGTCCCTTCCCTTTGTTTAATCTGGGTTCTTCTTGGTGTCGATGGAATGCCTCCTTCGATGTTCGTGTCGAGCTTGCTTTTCGTTGACGATCTGAAACGCTTCACCTCATTGAAACATAATATTTTTTTTCTCTTGATTGAAGTTGAGGAGAACTTGCGATGCAAGTTTAAGAATAACTCTTAACGACTTTAAGAACTTAGAGCAAATTTAAAACTCTGTAAAAGAGTTGAATTGAACCGAAAATCGGTTTTTACAGCCAAGCACCAAAGCTCGGTTGAAGAATGCCGAACTTCTTCTCCCAAACTCCGATTAGAAAAGGATCTCTAGAAATTCCAAAAAAAAGCTGATCTCAATTTTCTAGAAATTCCCCTCTAAAGAACAAGCCTTTCATTAAGCTAAAATTTCAGCAATTTATAGGTGATTAAAGGGTGTGTTGGGTCCTTTTATTTTGATGATAATTAAAAAATAATTTACAAATAATATTATTTGTCTAGTGTTTGTGTTTTGTATTTATTCTAGGCAAACAATATATTGGAGGATGGATGGCGAGCCTCAACGATCATATTCATGGAGGTTGGCGGAATAGTGGTTGAAGCATTGTAATTCAAGTTGAAGATCCAAGTTCAAGCTTCATTCGCAAGTTTACCAAGATAGAGCTTCGTCGAAGATCACAAGCTTAGGTATATAGTTTATAGTGTTTGTAGTATAGGTTTATACTTGTGTGTTAATACTTTAAGCTCATATTAATTACTATTTGTTGATTTTATCAAAATATAGGTGTTTTTGTGAAAATATTGTTTTATTAGTTTATAAACTTCAATATCAGTTTATACATATTTTATTAAGTCAATAAAATCAGTTTACAAAGTTTCAAAAGTTTGTTTAAATCAAAATGTCAAAACATGTATGTTTAGTTTCATGTTTTTGGACATACTTGTAAAATAATGATATTTTATATTTGGGAGGTGATTTTTGAAAACCAGTTTTTGTAACATGTGTATCATCATGTCTACAATCATTTTCTAAAGTTTTATAATTTTTAGAATTTGTTTGTTATTTTTAAAGGCAGTTTAAAAAATCAGATTTCTGCTTTAAACAGGCTGTATATCTGTTATCAGTCGACTGGTCAGTTGACTGATGCAATCAGTCGACCGATCAGTCGACTGATGAAAGTACCTACAGTTGCCAAAAGTTTCTGTTTTGTTTTGGTCGACTGACTAGTCGACTGATGAGGTCATTAGTCGACTGATAAGGTTCGTCAGTCGACTGATGAGCTGGAAAACGTCTCTAACGGTCAACTCATCAGTCGACTAATGAAAGCCGTCAGTCAACTGATGCTGTAACGGCTAGTTTTTTTAGCCTTTTACAGATTTGGGTTTTTAGTCTTTTTACCTTGGTTTCTCTTAGCTTTGGGGTTCTTATAAATACCCCCACATACCCTCTGTTTTATTCACTGAAGAGAAAAGTTTTACAAGGGTTTTAAAAGTTTGTTTTAGTTTGTTTAAAGGTGTTTAAGCCTTGTTTAAGAGTTTTGTTTGTGAAGATAATTTCACAAGAGCAAGTGGAGATCATCTTTTGGTGTTTGAGCAATCACTCTTCTCCCTCTCTCTTGTCATCTATAGAGAAGTTTTCTTAAACTTAATTCTAGCTATTTTATTATTTTGATTCTAATTTCCATAAGCTAGATTTTATTATTGAGTTTAATTGTTTTGTTGATACTCTTTGTTCACACACAACCTATTGAGCTTATTGTATTTACATTCATAGTATAATTTAGGGTTGTGGGTTTGTGACATTGAGAGTGAGCTTAATTGTGTTCTCATCTATTATAGAGAACAAATTTATATTTGTGAGCTTCATTGTGAGTTGCATATTGTATTACACTTGGACACCGAGTGAAGTGGTTAGTCAGAGACTGGGTTGGTTCCAAGAGGAGTGAGGTCGGTAGTAAAGCCTAGTGAGAGGTGATAATTTCAAACACTTGAGGAAGATGACACGGGCTAGGCCAACACTTAGAGGGTGTGAAGTGTAATTGCAAGTGTGTAAGTTGTAAAGTTTTCGGTGAACTAGAAAACTGATTGTTGTATTAAGCCTAATTGTGAGGATTCACATTGTAATACACTAGTACACCAAGATGAGTGTGTGGTGAGAGACGGGGTCATCCCAAGAGGAGTGGGGTAGGTGGTAATGCCTAGAGAGATGTTGTAATTCCTAACACTTGAGGAAGACACGGGCTAGAGACCAACACTTTAGGTGATAGTGTAGTTACATTGTGAGATTGTGCACGTTGATCGGTGGGCGTTAAAAACCGATATTGTGAGGTGTAAAAATTTTTCGGGTAAGCATAGAAAACCCGGTGTGATAGTGGAGATCTCCTTAAGGTGAGGAGCAGAGGCATAGGTCATGGGGACCGAACTCCATGAACATATCGTTTGTTTGTGATTGCATTAGCGCATTTTTACATTCGTTCTTATTATTCTTATTGCCTTTGTCAATTGCTCATTGTTAATATTGGCTTATCACTTTAGTAGTTTGTTTACCCTTGTGTTACTTATATATCCTTTCACATATATTTGTAATATATCATTGTTGCTAGTATATATTTGTTAATTACTTTTAATTGATATAAAATCGGATTAGATTAACATAAACCCTATTCACCCTCGTCTAGGGTTTTTTCCTAGTGGCATTAGGGTACTTTCAGGGTGTAACCGCTCCCTTGATTTTCTCCTTAATGAGGGTTTATGGGGTGTAACTGCCCCCTTAAATATCTCCTTAATGAGGGTTTATGGGGTGTAACCGCCCCTATTAAGTGGAAAAACAGTTTTGAAACCGTTTAGGTTCTGTTTGAACCAGTCAAACGCGAAATTCGTGTTCTGACACAAACTCTGCGTTCAGGGATTGGAACGAAGAGTTGAGTTCCTACCGACAGCTAGAAAATATAGCAATGTACTCTGCATTTTGAGTCTGGAACGTAGCCACGAATTCTGTGTTTTGAGTCTGGAATGCAGCCACGAGCTCTGTGTTTTGAGTCTGGAATGCAGCCACGAACTCTACGTTTTGAGTCTAGAATGCAGCCACGAACTCTACATTTTGAGTCTATAACACAGTGATGAGCTCTGTGTTTTGAGTCTGGAACATAGCCACGAACTATACGTTTTAAGTCTAGAACGCAACCGCGAACTCTGTGTTTTGAGTCTGGAACGCAGTGATGAGCTCTTCGTTTTGTTGTTGGAACGCAGATATGAACTCTCCGTCTTGACTCTGGACCATAGAGGCGAGCCTCAGGAGAGCTTCATACGAGCTTCATGCAAAGTCTAATATTCAGGCGAAGTCCAGTCTTGCAGACGGGCTTCAAAACATAACTTGCTACGAAAACATGTCATAACTTTCAAATGGTAAGTCAGAATTAGACGAATTATATATAAAAATCGACTATCTCGACGAGACGGAACCATCCAAATCCACTGATGGGTTTGGTTTGCTCCCGTCAGTTTTGCCAAATTCCTTACGGTTTGAGAGATATATGCGTTTTGATTTGAAGAGACCATCAATTTGTAGTCTTTTTTGCTAGAGCGTTACAAAGATCGTCATCTTGTAACCTTTGTCTTGGTTCCTTGAAAATATAAGAGTCATTAGATTGTAACTCCCGATATTGATTGTGAAGACTATTGGATTAGGGCTTTAATCGGTTGTTGTGAAGGTCGTCAGATTATAACTTCATCGATTTACGTAAAAGTTTTCAAATTATAGTCTTCTGGAAGCCGTCAAATTGTAACTTTCATTATTAGTGTTTGATGGAGATCAGCTATCTATAGCAATTTTTAGACAGCCTACAAGGAGGTAGGGGAAGAAGCTTGTCAGGTCTTCTGGCAAGGGCAAACGGATAGCGGAGGATGAAGAGGAGGTCCTTCCTACTGATGATGAGAAGGAGACCTCAGAAGAAGATGCCGGCGATGTTGGAGACATGAGGGCTGGCAGTGATGAGGAGGTCATCGAGACAGGTGTGTCGGACTCCTTCTTTTCCTCTGGATCACGTATAAGCCTGATGATTATCTACCAGACTCGTCCATTTGCTTTGTTTAAGCCTCCGACGAATCCAAAGAAGTCGAGGCAAGAGGTCTTATTTAAATATCCTAACAAAATGATAGTTGTCCTTCCATGTGAGGCGTTTAAAGAGGAAAAGCCTTATCCCTTCCATCGCACGAGATCCCGATTCGTTGCTGAGGCTTCTTCACGGGTCGAGTCATGTGCCGAGTTCAGGCAGGAAAGACCTGCTACTTACGAGGAGGCTCAATCCCCAAAGAGGAAGAAGACAGTGCACATGTTGTATATCAATCCGCGCGCCCTTGAGGCAGAGTCATTCAGCGACGAACCTACTAGCAAGGAAGGTAATGCTCCACCATTATATAGCCTTTGATTATTTTATTTACTAATTCTTCAGCCTTAACCATTTCTTACATTCTCAGGGGGGTCGTGAAGAAGGTGAACTCTCATATGATCCTCTCTTTCCCGACTTTGCTCACTTCAAAGGCTTGGGCTTCGTGAAGCAAATGCGTGAGGCTATTGATGAAGAGCATGTGCCTGCCAAGGCTGGTGAGGGAGCTAATATCAGCGAGCTCGATCCTTTTATGAAAATCTTAAGCCCAGGTATATCTAACACCGGTAATACATCATTCAAGTGGCAATTACAGGAATTGAGTGATTCAATATTCGTGCCTCCCCTAATCATTTCTGCACTTTATGCTCTTTTAGAGAAAATCAAAGGAGCATGCCTAAGTGCCGGATTCAAGGAAACTGCTACAACCACAGAAGGTAAGTTTGATCTTCCCTCATTGTTAATTCTAGCTTTTCTTTCTTCTGTCTAACTTCTACATTCTGTAGATATCATTATGGAGGGTTCAGCTAAGGATGAAACCCTTCATGATGCTGACATCGAGGAGTTGGGTAGACATACGTTC
>NC_033795.1:49802882-49834081 GCF_001876935.1 Asparagus officinalis
GCAAGCTCGTGGTGAGGCTACAGGGCCATGCACAGACTCTGGCTCATCTGTAGGTACTAATTTTATTATGATTTTGTCATCATTCATTTGTCAATTCTTACTTAACCACGGGGGAGTTTCAATTATATAACTAATCACTAGAGCTGATACAATTACAATCACCGGTGCTCCTGACCAACCTGAAGGTTCTAGCTTTTCATCATTAGAGACGGCCATAGCTACAGCTCAGCCGCCTACTTCTCACCATAAAGCTACTATTCCTTCAGATTTGATGGTTGCAGAAGCTGTTGGTACTATAGAGATTGGTACCGTTGCCCCAGCTACGAGACCAAATGGAGGAGTTAGTGCATCAATGACTGTTATACCTACCTTCATTCCATTGATTCACGAGGTTAGATCGGCAGGGCCAAGCATGGGGTGTCAAGCTGAAGGGTCCTCCGTTGGCTATAGTAAGTTCTGATTTATGACTTTCTCTGAGTTTCTAGCTAATATTTTAGAATTTCTTATTCCTCTTCTTTTCTTTTAAAGCTTCCATCGTCTCCATATGAGCTCGTCATGGCCTTGGTGTCAGACACTGATCCAAGCAAGGACATATTCTGCATGGACCTCGGTTAGTTCGCTTCTTTTGTGAGTGGAATGATTGATAAGATCCTTTATAGAGGATATTCTTTTGATCAGTTTAGGCGGTCCCTCAATTGTCAGGTGGCGATGATCAGAGAGGAAGGATACCCAGATTTGCTCGATTCTCTCACCACGGATCAGTCATGCTAGAGCGTAAATTCTGAGAATTAGGGGAGTTACAAGCTACAGGCACTTCTTCATTTGTGGCTACTCGGTTGGAGTCCCAGCTGAAGCAGTGGCATGACGCCCGAGTGTCTATTGGGAATGAGCTCCAAACACAAGAGGGTTATGTTATACAAATGGCAGCCATTCTCTCGAGGAAGGACAAGACTAGGGCTGAATTACTTAGCTCTTTAGCCTCGGCCCATGAGAAAATAGCCGATCTTGAAAAGGCCCTAAAGTATACCAAAATTCTTGTGCTATTCTCGAAGGTGAATTAGCCGACGTAGAACACTCCTGAAAACATACACTTGAGAAGCTGGAGCCTACAAAAGAGAAGTTGGTCAAGCTGAGAGGTGAAGTTGCAAAGATATTGGATGCCATTGAGGATTCTGTCCGGGTTGATTGGCAGGCTAAGCTTGAGCGGACTTATGCGGAGGAACTCTCTTGGTTGGAAATTCGGATTTCTTGACCATAAATTGTATTTTGATTGGTAGCGTCACTCTTGTATCTTCATTTTGATTTGACTCTATTAATTAAAACAAAGTCTTTGATTAGCATATTTCTTTTATTATGACTTTTATTCTATCTGGAACAAATAATCACAATACTTATAGGATTTTTGGCAAACCCTCAACCCTCAATGGATTTGACGTGCCTTTACCGATTGTCGTTTGAATCAGGCTAGCATACAGATTGTTTAAGTCTGTTCCGCATGTAACGTTATGCTAAAAAGAGTAAATTCTTTTAAACTTAGTGCTATGATTTTGAATACATAGACTTAGTCATCCCTCACGGGATGCTTATAGGATTTTTGGTAAACGCTCAGCCATCAACGGCTTTGATGTAACTTTACTAATTACCGTTTGAATCAGGCTAGTATATAAATTATTTAAATCCATTTCATATGTAACGTTGTGCTAAGAGATAAACCCTCTTAGACTTGATGCTATGATTTTTAACACATAGGCTTCGTTATTTTTACGGGAAAAGACTAACTGACAATGCGTGTTAGGCGTAGACTTATCTCTGATTAGGGATCGAGATGATGTCCCCCAGGCATGGATTTTAGTATCTTTTTTATAAAAAATACTAACCGGTAACGCGTGTTAGGCATAGACTTATCTCTGATTAGGGATTGAGATAAAGTCCTCCATGCATGAAAGACATGAATTTTGGTCCGCTACGATGTTGAATACGTAAACTTGGTCGTTTTCGTGGGAATGTACCACTCAACAGCATGTGTTAGATGTTGACTTATCTCAAATTAAGGATTGAGATAAAGTCCTTCATGCATGAAAGGTATGGATTTTGGTCGCTACGATGTTGAATATGTAGACTTGGTCGTTTTTGCGAGAACGGACCACCCGATAGCATGTGTTAGATGCTAACTTATCTCTAATTAGGGATCAAGAGAAAGTCCATCATACGTAAAAGGCATGGATTTTAGTCACAACGATGTTGAATACGTAGCCTTAGTCCATTTCACGAGAATGGACCACCCGGCTGCATGTGTTAGATGCTGACTTATCTCTAATTAGATATCGAGATAAAGTCCCTCATACGTGAAAGGCATGGGTTTTGGTCGCTACGATGTTGAATATGTAGACTTGACCATTTTCATGGGAACGGACCACCCGACAACATGTGTTAGATACTGACTTATCTCTTATTAGGGATCGAGATAAAGTCCCCCATGCTTGAAAGGTATGGAATTTGGTCACTACAATGTTGAATACGTAGACTTGATCGTTTTAGCGGGAAACGGACCACCCGACAGCATGTGTTAGATGTTAATTTATCTCTTATTAGGGATTGAGGTAAAGTCCCCCATGCGTGAAAGGCATGGATTTTGGTCGCTACGATGTTGAATACGTAGACTTAGTCATTTTCACGGTAACAAACCAACCGACAGCATGTGTTAGATGCTAACTTATCTCTAATAAGAGATCGATATAAAGTCCCCCATGCGTGAAAGGTATAGATTTTGGTCGCTACAATGTTGAATATGTAGACTTGGTCATTCTCGCGAGAACGGAGCACCCGATAGCATGTGTTAGATGCTGACTTATTTCTAGTTAGGGATCGAGATAAAGTCCCCAATGTGTGAAAGGCATGGATTTTGGTCGGTATGATACGGAATACGTAGACTTGGTCGTTTTCGCGGGAATGGACCACCCGACAGCATATGTTAGATGAAAACTTATCTCTTATTAGAGATCGAGATAAAGTCCCACATGCGTGAAATGTATGGATTTTAGTCGCTACGATGTTTAATACGTTGACTTGGTCATTTTTGTGGGAACGGACCCCTGGCAGCATGTGTTAGATGCTGACTTATCTCTAATTAGGGATTGAGATAAAGTTCCCTATGAGTGAAAGGCATGGATTTTTGTCGCTACGATGTTGAATACATAGATTTGGTTATTTTTACGGGAACGGATCACCCGGCAGCATGTGTTAGATGCTGACTTATCTCAAATTAGGAATCAAGATAAAATCCCCCATACGTGAAAGGAATAGATTTTGGTCGCTACAATATTGAATACATAGACTTGATCGTTTTCGCAGGAACAGACCACCCGACAACATGTGTTAGATGCAGACTAATCTCTAATTAGGGATCAAGATAAATTCCCCCATGCGTAAAATGCATGAATTTTAATGTTATTAATAACAACCTGCTATGATACTGAATACGTAGGTTTTTGTTATTTTATGGGAAAAGACTAGCCGGCAACGCATGTTAGGCGTAGTCTTATCTCTAATTAGGGATCGACATAAAGTCCCCCATGCACGTGAGACATTAATTTTGGTGTTGGAAAATGGTGTCTTCTGTTGGGGTAAAGACGAACCCGGTGTCGGAGAGGAAGAATTTTATATTCTATCTCCTGCTTGTCTTTTCTTAGAGCAAAGACGAACCCTATGTTGGGGAGGAAGAATTTTATATTCTATCTCCTACTGAAAAGAAACTCAAAGTGGGATCTCCACTTCGAGAATCCTAGAATATGAAACTAAGAGTGGGATCTCTACTCCGAGAATCGAAAAGATTCGATAACCCTAACTTTTATAGGATTAGTTACCCAATCTAAAGATAAATTTCTTATTTATCGAGATGAAATTCTGACTTTGGCCCTAACTGTAAAAAGGCTTGACTGGAGAGAAATGGATGGAAGCCTTTCGTTTATCGAAAGGGAATTCCGATTTTGGTCCTAACTGTGGGAAAGTTTGACCAAGGTGGGATTTGAGACGACCCTAACTATTCAAAGGTTTGATCGCTTAATGTGGGTGGAAGCTTCTCATTTATTCAAAGGTAGCATTTCTAGGTGTAGTGTGTGTGTGTGTGTGTGTGTGTGTGTGTGTGTGTGTGTGTGTGTGTGTGTGTGTGTGTGTGTGTGTGTGTGTGTGTGTGTGTGTGTGTGTGTGTGTGTGTGTGTGTGTGTGTGTGTGTGTATATATATGTGTGTGTGTGTGTGTGTGTGTGTGTGTGTGTGTGTGTGTGTGTTTGTGATTATTTTATTATATTTTTATCATTTGATGTTGATATCTGCTGAACTCATTTGTGCAAAAACCGATTCATATCCATTTTGTCAAATATCCGTTTCATAACTGTGATCGTATTCGATTCAATTCTCTAATATCCGAACCGTATCCGTTTCCGATGAATGCGGATATGGTTAAGGTTTTTTCTTACCGAAGATAATCTGTATCTGTATTCGTATCCATTTATAAAAAATCGAATATGGATATGGTAAGTGCCATATCCGAACCGTATCCGCTCCGTTAACACCCCTACCTACAACTCAACAACTTAAAAAAATAAGATTAAGAAAGTATACATAGATAACATATTATAATACATGAAGTATTATAAAAAAGCCAAAAGCTTAAAAATTACAAAAAAAAGCTTAAAAGTTTAAATTACATAAAACACCCTGCCATTTCAAAACTTAAAACAATAAATATGAAATTTAAAAATCAACAACAACCCCCAAGGAATTTAAATTTATAATTAACACCCTCAACATTTAAAAATTATAAAAACAACTTCAAAAGTTTAAATTATAAAAAAGCACCCTAAAATTCAGAGGTTTTAAAACTTGCAAAAAACATAGATGCATTCTAGAGATTACCATTAGGCACTTGAAAATCTAAAATTTACAAAAAATAACATCAAAGTTATCAAAAATACGAAAACTCCCTTAAAATTAAAAATCGCAAAAAAATCCAAAATTTTTAAAACTTATAATAGGTATGCATCAAATCTAAAAATAATTAGCAGATCGCTAAATTTTTCAAAAAAAAACCCAAAGTTTTGGTAATTGTAAAAAACACCCTCAAAATTTCAGAGTACAAATAACATCCTAACATTTAAAACTTACCACCAACACATGAAACATGAAAAATATAAGCACCTAACTTAAAATTTAAATTTTTTTAAAAATACTATCAAAGTTTAAAAAATATCAAAACACACTCTCAAAAGTTGAAAATCATAAAAAGGCTGAAATTTGGCAAAGAAAAGAATAAATGTTTGATATTCTTTTATTAAGATATATAAATTTAACTTTCAATTTAAATTTTATCATCCATTTTCAGCATCTAACAATATTCTAGGTTGATGCTGGTAAAAAAATAGTAATTATAATAGATTAAAACTATCCAGTTAAGGAATAAAAAATTTTAAAAAATATATAATAGACTAAAAAGTAACGTTACTGTATAAATTTAAGGAATTGCATATAATTTTACTAATAACATTAATTGATAGAACACTTAATTACATAACACTGATAAAAGACTATAATATAATAGATTAGTATTAATTAATTATGATGTATAAACATTCATATTTAATGTTAATAATGTTTATAGGTTTTAAAAAATACAATGAGTTATGTATGGAGAAACTTCCAGAAAGTTTAGATATATCATTTAAAAGAATCAACCTATTTTTATGTTAAATGGAGAAGTGAAGGAAATATTAGAAACATGCATGAAGCACTTAAATTGACATTGACAAAAAGCATATCTAGCAAAGAAGCAACGAGTGAGTTCTCCTTGAAAAACATATTGGACAACTTTATCCCAATAAAAAAAGTATTCTCCATGAGAGATACAAGAAAAAGTTACTAAGTATTTATCAATTTTCGTAGTTTATTCTTGAAATACTAAAGGAATCATAAATTTAATACAAAATCACATATAAATAATCTTATAATAGAAATTAAAGTATCATGTGTATACATTTTATCAATAGTATACACATATAAATAATCTTATAATAAAATGTATACACATGATACTTAGTTACAATAGTATAAGTAAAAAAATTGAAATTGATATTTTTCTTTTTCTTATATAGTGGCATGACTGTACAAGTAACTTTATTTGGGGATAAGACTATCAACGAATGATTAATTTTTAATGACATGATCAAAAAATGAACACATAGCATTGTCAAATTTGAAGATCTTTAAATATGAAGGTAACATATTTTACTACTAAAATTCTTATTAAAGGTCACTAAATATAAAATTCACCTTATTTGTCTCAAATTTATAGGGGATATATGCATGTCATCATAATTTTTGTTAACAATATATATCGACCCAATGATATAGCTTATTGAAGAAATAAGAAAATGGTAAGTAAACCAAGCAAACATCCATATACCACAATAAAAAAAAATATTACACTTTAAAGCTAATATGAAGAGCTCATTCAGAACAAGTTGCTAAAATAAAATCATCTCCATCAAAGTTCTTTATAAATAAAATATAAATTTAAATTATTGATATATGCAATCATCACATCATTCGAAGAGGTATGATCTTACAAGGCCTACTCTAAAATTTACACAATTAAACTTCAAAATATGTTACCAATATACAGACACGCTATTAAACCTATAATGCAAAGATAGCTACCATTTATAATAGAGTTGATTTGTGGTTCTATCTTCCAAAGGCTACAACAAGAATGTGGATAGAGATGTTAATAAGAGTGTCCAAATGATTAATGTCACAAAATCACCGATGACATAGTACCAATGTTAAGTAATATCTCTTCTATGATATAGTACCAATGTTAAGTAATATCTCTTCTTTATGAAATAAACATATTAAAATCAAATATTAACATTATAAATCAGCAATCAAATCAATAAAATATGTCATCTATTACCAAAATAAAACCACCAATTAGAAGGCAATTGTTCAAGATCATCAACCGATCACTGATATATTTGTGCTATATAGCATTTTAATTTACAATAGAATGCTGAAATGAAGAAAATTAACATGTTTATTACCTCTACCGGCAGGCGAGACATTGGAGAAGGCGGCAACCGGCATTTAGGAAAGGCATCTGAGGAGGTGGCGGTAGGCAAGCGAACCGCTGGAGGAGGCAGCGGCGGGGGGAAGGCAAAGAACGGCTGGAGGAGGTGTCAACGACAGTCAAACGAATCACTGGACGGAGGAGGCAGCGGCGGTTAGGCGTCCGACCAATTGGGGGAAGATTTTGGGTTAGGGATTTAATTGGGGGGGAAATTCGGCCACAATGGGGATTTTTTTCAGTTAGTGCTCAGAAAGGAGAACAGAGAAGATGAGGAGAAGATACATATACATATTTAAGTGGGGGTACTGAAAGGGGTATTTAGGGGTTTTTACCATGTAAATGTATAAATACAAAATACTCTACCTATAATTATACAATTTGGGTTTAAAGGCAAATACAAAAAGCAGATTGGGTTTAAAGATACAAGCAGAAGATGTTGGGTTTAAAGATACAAGCAGAATCAGGATAAACTTTTGGGCCTAGAAACAAAAGTCACTTTACAAAATCATATGTGAAAGCTAATTTACTGATAATTCATGACATAGCATCATGACACTTTTTCCGTTTCTTCCTATCCTCTCTATTACATCTATTTAGTGTAATAACATTTTTATTGTTTAGAAATGTGTCATTAAACTCATAATATATCATAAAATGGAAAATGAATAAGTTATCCACTTTAATTCGTTGTACAAGTATATATTTTTGGGCCAAATGAACATGCGAAGTTGGATGACACTGAAATGGGGTGTTTTAAAAACGAATACCTTATTTATTGTAATTCATTGTACAAGTATATATTTTCATATTTTGGCTTTTGCCTTCACATTTTTCTCATCTTAAAACGTTTGATGATAATCGAAATTTTGTGAGCTAACATTCTTTCTTAATTTAACATCTAAATTTTAAATTTGGACTCGAAATCATAAAATCATAATTCTTGGAACAATGTGTTTCAATTTGTATTTTATTCTTTCATGCATCTCGCTCAAATAGTTGTTGGTCAGGCCTCGATCATCGATAAGTAGACTACAAACTCTAAACTATTTTTCTTTTAAAGAAAAACACTAAACCACTATTGTACTGAAAAAAATAAGTGTCATTATTTTTAGTTATTTTAGTAGAAAAGCAGTATATAATTTGTAGCTAGTATAACATTATCCCGTGGTCTTTCCCGTTCCTAACGTTATGATATGTTCAAAAATCTTCAAACTGAAGTACCCATAGTCATGTCATGATACATTTCTTACTGTTATTTGATTAGTCGTTCCCTCACTATTCAAAACCTCATCATAAAAAATCTGAATAGATTTTCAACCTAAAAACCAGTAATGCAGAACAGACCAATAAAATTAAAATGAGAAAGAACATATTTCCACATAAAAAGCACGGCGCAGTACATGCAGATAAAAAAGCTGATCAAATGTTTCTTTTCAACCTATTAATTCAACAGTACATTATCACAATATCATTATGGGGGGTAAAAAGAGTTTGAAATGAAGCAAAAACAAATGTACTTCGTCAATACTAAAGCGGATCAAACATTCAAAAACATTCCAGCCACAAAGAAAGGGAGTACATCAGGTTATGGTATCTCTGCTCTCGTGCTGTTTGCGCTCCGGCACTCGCAAGTGCACAGGCTTCGTGACCCCTTCACCACACGTTGAGATCGACGCAAATGCAACTTGATATTCACCAACTTACCAGCAATCTAAAAACAGAAACAATGAAAAAGGCATCAATCTTCTATGAGATGACAAAAAGTATTAAATGAAAATAAAATTCTCAGCGACACTAATATAAAAAAAGAAAAACAGGGAGAAAACGCTAGTACATGGGAAAAGAAAAGGAGATTTTACTATTATCATGCAAATTCTTAGGGCTGTCTATTTCATGTTCTTCTAGCTCACATCCAAACACAAATACTGCTCCCTCTTTTCTATCTAACCTCGGATTCCAAATTTTATATTTAATTAATCACTTATCAATAAAAAGAGGAACATGAGTAAAAATCAACTTATTTTCTCAGGTTTCTTGCGGATATGACACTCCTAGGCATGACTCCTTTCAAAAGCCTTGTGTTGCCAAAGGCGGAGCCAGGATTTTTGTTCAGGTTCGGCACAAAAGTTTCAAACATAATTAAAATAAAAAAAAGTTCATGAAAAGTACATTGTTCTTCTTTCATGTATATTAAGCAAATTTTACATTCAAACCATCATTCTAATATTTTGGAAAAAGAAAATTTATAACTGCAACTGACATCGACATGTCTTTATCGAACGCATCCTTCTCAGTCTATGCCATCAGGATAACATCCATTGTTTCCCCATTCAATTATCCAATCTAATTTTTGTAATATTTATGCAGAGAATGCTCTTCCAATAATAACTGTGGCAAGTAATTCAACAAATGCCAACTTCAAAATTTATAAACCAACAGATGAAAACCATCATATTTATTTTGAACCAATTTCTCTCAAGTTGTCAGTTCCTTTCAAATCAAATGACTCGCATGATTGTAAAATTCTAATGATGGAATAGTTTATATGTTTTTTCCTCTCAAAAGCCTATGGACATAATATTTTGTGGGATAGGGGGGTCACCCTATGATACGAGTTGCCGTACGAGCACTCTTGATCGCGGAATTATCAAGAGTGGTGTGAAGAAAACGACAGAAGAACACAAGATTATAATTTGGACGAAGGAAAATACCTTCTCTAGATTATGAGAATCAATTGGATTACAAATCTCTCTCTCACAATTTCTCTAAATCAAAGAACAACCTCTCTGATCTCTTTTCTGAATACAATCTCTGATTACAATCTGAGTAATCTACCCTAGAAAAGCCGTGTTTCTATTTATATCAAATTAAAATCCTAAACAGTGCAGGAAAACAAGCCCAGGCCCAAAACCCGCTTCGCGGTCGACCGCCGAACCATGTGCGGTCGACCGGACCGAACACCCGAGCCTTAAATTACATTACAGGGTTTTGACGGTCGACCGCCGAACCCATCGCGGTCGACCGCGAAAAGTCCAGAGGCCAAACCCTGAGTCTGTGCATGCTCGCGGTCGACCGCAGTGCCATGCGCAGTCGATCGGACTTCAATAAAATGGCTTTTCCTGTTCTTTTCTGAATTCTTCGACTTTGCCGCCTCCAACGACTTCGTCCACGACTCCTTTACACTATTCTCAAGATACCATGAGAATCACTATCCTCAAACTCCCATGAGGATCGCTAACCTCCTGAAAAGAAGATACACTCGTATCATGGGTCCCCCCCTTTAGGAACTTAAAGTCCCGTTTAAGTTAGAACTTCAGCTGAGGGAATTCGTGAACCCCTCCTCCTTTTTTGAATCACCTGGCCTTGCTAGGAATCTGGTCTCGACGTCCGATCAGAAACAGCTCATTCATCCCGCGTCTCGTCGTAGTCACCTTTCGTTCCAAGTTGCAATCCCTTTTCGATGGCTCTTCTAAAAATCTAATGCACAGCGAGACAAACTTATTGCTTGTATTCACTAGCCTCTTCGCTCGCGTCACCGTCCCCAAACTTGTCTTCCTCGGAAGAGATGCTGAACGAAATATGAACTTTTCACCGTCTTTGGTAAATGTATACTTCTGAGCCCGCCTCTCGTAGATCGCATATCTATCCCATAAGTACGAATTACCCAGTATAATCTGACAAACATCCAATGGAACTACGTCGCACGTGACCTCGTCAATATACGACTCATGAAGCGCAAATCTAACAGTACATTGATCAACTACACTTAGTTTCTCCTCCTTCTGAATCCACCCCAATGGATAGGGCTTCGGATGCTTGACCGTCTTCAGACCCAGCTTCTGAACTAAGGCCTCGGATATCAAATTCTTCTCGCTGCCTGAATCAACTATAGCATCAACCAAACTAGTCTTTACTTGCAACTTAAGAACAAAAAGCTGCTCTCTCGGGTCGTCCTCTTTCGTGGTCTGTTTCCCCGCCATAAGGTTGAGACTGTCATTAGACTCTGTCATCCCCGGGACTTCTTTCGGAACTTGAGCTACCACGTATGCCTTTTTCTCCTCATTCTTCAACCCCCTTGGCTTGAGATGAGGATACTTCTCCCAGCACCGATTAGCAATATGCTCTATCTTCTCGCAGTGACTACAAATCAGTTCTGCTTTCCCCGGATCACTCTTCTTCTCCTCCTTATGTTTGGAACCACTAGACTCGCCTCCCGTCTGTTTGAAGTCTCCCTTAGTCTCGTTACCCTTCTTTTGCCTGCCCTCAATGGCAATGGCCTACACGCTCGCCTCTGCAATAGTCTCGATCGTGAATAACCTCATCTCCTTTCAGATATAATCACTCAATCCCGCCATATACTTCATAAACACGAAATATTCCTCTGTCGCAATGTTAAGAACCATTGTCTGCTGCTGGAACTCCGTGGTGTATTCTTGAACGGTTTGATTGACTCTTTAGCGCAAGTCGTACCACTTGTACCAACGCTCCTTAAGGAATCCCACTGAGTATAACTGTTTCCTCAGTAACTCCTTGAACTTGTTCCACGACACCGCCTTCTTCTCCTGTTTGCAATAGGATTTCCACCACGTCAACGCGTGCCCTGAAAACTTCAAAGTCGCGAACACAATCTTCTCTTTTGACGAATAGCCATAAAGAGTAAAATATGTCTCCATCCGTTTGATCTAGTCACCAAGCCTCTCGATGTCAACACTCCCATCATAAATAGGAATCTTCACCTTGAAGTCAATCTTCAGGTTCTGATAAGAATTCTTACCCATTTGATGTAACGCAGTCTTAACGGTCTTCTCCTCGTCGGAATCTGAATCTAATCTCTCCACATCGGACTCAACAATTTTCTTCGAAGAATATTCAACTTGTTTGTCACCTCCATGGATAAGACTAACGAGTTGTGAAGAGTCGATCATATCGTCTCGATCTGCTTCTCTAATGCATCAAGCCTTGCTGAATTATCCCCTTCAGTCATCTTCTTCTTTCTTAATTTCTGGACTCCTTCTAATGAAATAAGGATATCGCCAAGCTTCTTGTATTGCGATCGAGTAAGGGCCATACACAGGTTCCCACTTCACAGGATCTAATGCTCTGATACCAACTTGATACGAGTTACCGTGCGAGCACTCTTGATCGCGGAATTATCAAGAGTGGTGTGAAGAAAACGACAGAAGAACACAATATTATAATTTGGACGAAGGAAAATACCTTCTCTAGATTGTGAGAATCAATTGGATTACAAATCTCTCTCTCACAATCTCTCTAGATCAAAGAACAACCTCTCTGATCTCTTTTCTGAATACAATCTCTGATTATAATCTGAGTAATCTACCCTAGAAAATTCGTGTTTCTATTTATATCAAATAGAAATCCTAAACAGTGCAGGAAAACAAGCCCAGGCCCAAAACCCGTTTCGCGATCGACCGCCGAACAATGTACGGTCGGCCGGACCGAACACACGAGCCTTAAATTGCATTACAGGGTTTTGGCGGCCGCCCGCCGAACCCGTCGCGGTCGACAACGAAAAGTCCAGAGGCCAAACCCTGAGTCTGTGCATGTTCGCGGTCGACCGCAGTTCCATGCGCGGTCGACCGGACTTCAATAAAATGGCTTTTCCTGTTCCTTTTCTGAATTCTTCGACTTCGCCGCCTCCAACGACTTCGTCCACGACTCTACATTATTCTCAAGATATCATGAGAATCACTATCCTCTCCCATGAGGATCGCTAAGCTCCTGAAGAGAAGATACACCTGTATCACCCTAAATATGGATTTCTTTAATATAATGAAGATTAAAGACTATTTAATTTGGTTTTGTTTAGGTTTCATTGAGATGAGCATATTTGGTAATTTGAAGGCTGAGATCTAATTTGAGATGAGAAGTTTGGTAATAAACAATCAAAACAAGATTTCAGGTTGGGCACGCACTAAAATTATGCGGTATCATATGTGTTTAATATAGGAAGTAATGAATATTTAAACTACCATATTAATAGTTTCCACAAATTTCAGATTGGGCACTTGCGTAACCTGAACAATATGGGGTTCCGGCCCCGCATGTTACTGATGACAAAAAGACAAATTTATATGAATTAATTTTCCTTTCCATATACACTATAGTGCTGAAAGGCGAGAGGTTAGCTTTTACAAAGACAACCCCTTCTGATTCATTTTTCACTTTACTGTTTCTAGAATTTAGACTTCTAAAAAGAGAGAACATTAACAACTACAACTCTCTAATAAGCATTTTTAACAGTAGATAATGCAAGAAGAAGCACTAACCATTCTCCAGGTTAAATCCTCTGGTCCAAGCGGTTGAGATGGACTTGAATATAAAAAGTGCCGGGAATACTGGAATAGGCAAACAAATCAATTAACATAAAACAGTTAATAGAAAATATTAGAATCCTTCCTTGTTGAGACAATTCACTGTTTTATTAAACATTTTGAATGCAAGCAGAGAGGTGAAAAAAAGTGTATCTGGTTGACAAACCTCAGCAAGATTTGCTTGCATCTCCTTGATTTGCCTGGAATCAATATTCTGGAGAAAATTTACAAGCCAGCCAGGCTGTATAGCATCACTTGAAGAAACAAAAAGAGCAATCTGCATTTACCAGGAAATAACTACATCAGCCTTAATATTTTATTCCAATATGTGTTCAAATATCAGCTATTGGTTCAACTGGGAGTCCACTTGGATACGATGCACGGATACAGATACGGGGATACGACACGGACACGGATACAGGATACGACAAAATTCAAAAAAATAGGATACGGGGATACGGCAAGGATTTAAAAAAAATATTATTATATATAGAAAAATTTATAAAATTCAACTAACAATCTAAAATATGAATCTATCACAAAATAACAAGTTTGTAAACAAAAAGTACCTCAAGATGAAGTGGAAGCTGAGAGATTGAGAGAGAGGATTAGGGTTAGGGTTTTTTCTTATTTTCTCTTGTTTGAGTCAACTGAGGATCGAATCGAACGGGAGATTTGAGAAATAGGGATGGGTTTTTTAATCGAACGGTTCGGGTTGGATTTTAACAACCAATCCCGCAACCCGAATGAAGCCTTCGGCGAATCCGAGCCATGTCCTAGCTCCTTTGACCGTGTCCGAGCCTAATTTGACCGTTGAGCCGTGTCGGACACGGATTGACCGTGTCCGACACGTGTCGTGCACGTGTCGTGACGAATCTGTGTCCGATTCAAGTCGGACACGGATTCGTGGCCTCTAGGGGCGAATCCGTGCTTCAGAGTATATAACACCAACATAAAGGGAAAAGGAGAGAATCTCAAAGAAAATATACCATTATGAAGCGAAAATGAGAGCATCAAATGACAAGTCTTTTGAAATTATCCATTTGAATTTTACAACAGATCCAAAAATAAAAAGTAGCGGCATCTCAAAATTAGTTCACTTAATGTATGAGACGACTGGAAGCATTTAGCTAGTAATGTTAAAAAAACTCATTATTTAACTCGTTATGTTGCGTTATGTTATCTAATACGCGACAAATATTACGTAACCTCATGAAATAACACACGTCATAATTCTATGTTATTACGATATAATATGTGTTATGTCAATAAAACTTATGCTATTTCAATATAACATGCATTGTTTCTGTAACATTGCAAATTTTTCCTTCCGATAATCGGATACCGTTACCGATACCGATCCATAAATCAGTAAATTCTTTCCTTCATTGTATCTCATATAATCTTCTAGTATGAGGATTTAAACTTAGCCAATTCTCATATTATGATCTAGTTAACTAAGTCATAGCATGCATACAAACTTAGCATGTAAACCTAAGCCAATCATACTTTAAACTTTGATTAGAGATAGCCCAATTGTTAAATACCTAATTTGAAACCCTCTAATTAACATAATTGTTTAATTTGGTCAGCCATGTTAGTGGAAGAATTTTACAATTTAAACCCTCAAAAAGCTCATAATTGCAAGAGATTTGTGCATGGGAAAATAAAAAAAAACTAGTCAAACACTCAACCCTTCCTATTTCTTACTCTTCCAAGAGAATCCCATCATTTCACTCTCTCACTCTAAATCTAGCCAGCTCCCTAGACAGCAGCAACTCTCCTCTATTCCCTCATTCTCATTAACTTTTTCACCCTAGACCCCTTGCTTACCTTGTAGAAGAAGGGGGAGCTCAAAGATAGTCAAGAAAGGGTCCATTGAAGCTTGGTAAGGTATAAACCCTAAAAAAAATTCTTTCATTCCATCAATTTGAACTGAGTTAAATCAATAATTATAGTTATATTACACATGAGGTCATGCATGTAACATTTTAAGGCTTGTATGACAATTTTATCTTTGAAACAGAATTTCGTATAGAAATTTCTAGCAAGATATCCTACCAGTAAAAATAACATAACTTTCTTTGTATATATCCAAATGCAGATATTCTTTCTATTTTAGAAACTACACTTACGTAGCTTTCATTTGAGACCTCTTTTGTTTAATTCTAAAATCAATTACTAGTTCGAAACTATGGTTAAACTCAATGCATGTGTCTGGAATAATTTACCTGAGTTGTCCATTATAAAGAGCATAAATCTCAATATATATCATGCATGCATAAAAATTTTTTGTTCATAGAACTAGACTCAATCATCTTTCTGTTGGCTCAAGTTTAAACTAATTTGGATAACATTTGATAAGTCTAAGCCTAGTTTAATACACAGCATATGCACTGACAATTCCAGTCTGCCCCCTTGTGTTATTTTACATGTAACATGCATATAAAAATAAAAGTTTGATGAAACTCATGGGACTTGGAAGCTAATCCATCATATTACTTTTATACCAAATATGAGCTCATTTGTACAGTGTTAACTGCCCGAAATGAATAATTTATTCCAGATAGCAATCTCTATTTTTCTGCTGCAATTTTGATAGGTGTAGTTTGCTGAGAGCATAACTCTTACTATACACCATGCATTGATGTAAATGTTTTATATTCTGAAAGTACTCATTAGTCATTTGAAACCAGTTTCATGCATTTTGGAGATCAATTGCTCTACCATCCATTCACCCCAAACTGCTGCATGCACACTACTTGTGCTGCTGTGCATATTAGAAATATTGGATGTAATCATCTAGAGTGTAGCTTATACCATGATATAAGTTTTAAGTTAGAAAAAATTATAAAAGACATGACGTTTAGAATCTCATGTGCGTAGGGCTGGGCATATTCGGTTCGGATCGGTTTTAAGCTCAATCCGCATCCAATCCGAATTTTTCGAATTCTCAAAACTCTCATCCAGATCCAGATTTTTTTCCCTTCATCCGAATATTCGGCCCAACCGAAATTCGGATCGGTTCGGATCGGTTTCGGTTTTGGACCGAATTAATACTATTTCACAAAAATCTGCCCACACCTGAGATCATTGCCTATTAATTTCTGATAAAGTATCATTATTTGTCCATTTTGTCTACTTAACTTTTTCCCCAAACAATAAAATGTGGAGCTTATTTGAAGTAACACCATTGCCACAGCTAACAAAAAACCGAAATTAGTGAAATGAGCGCAAACCATATCAACAAGTACATATGGTTACGTAACATTCAAATATTAATTAACTATAATCAAAAGGTTATCTTTCATTTATTGGAAAACAACTTAACATGCCTCTAGTAGAATTTGAAAGCTTATATGAGGTTTCACCGATTTTAATGCGGGCATATACGCTACCAGGCCCAATGAAAAAGGAACTATACAATATAAACATGTATGTAAACATAACAATCAAATTACCGAGCAATTATATAGCTTAATGTTCAAGTGATGACTCACTAATAAGAAAGCTATTCCATCCGACTTCGTCCGAACCAAAAGTCCTTTCCATTTTGACCGAATTCCGAACGACGAAGTCCTTCCCATTTTGAGCAATATGAATATCCGACAAAGAACGAATTAGAAAATTCGGTTTGGTTTTTTTTCGGGCGGTTCAGGGGTTCAAACCGGATCCAAACCGGTTTAATTCGGTTCGGGCGGTTTAGAGTCTTCTTCTCATCCATTTAATCCGGTTCGGTTAACCGGCCCACTTTTTCGGGCGATTTTTTCAGTTGAACCGGTTTTTTTCGGTTTTTGCCCACCCCTACATGTGGGTATACATGTATGTGTATATAGGACAAAGAATCTTGGATTCATTCATTGGCCGAGAGGATCCCGACATAATCGGTAGGTAACATTTCATTGTCTCCTCCTGAATCTTTGAGAGTTCGATTGATTACTTCTTAAAATTCCTACTAGTTTTCTATACAAAGTTGTATATCTCATCACTTTCGTAATATTCGTATTTGATTCACTTCATGTGTGGGCTCTTTGTTGATTGTTTAACCATTGCTATCCTAATATTGTTTATTTCAGTTTTAAACATTTGCTATCCTTGAATGATTATATTGCAGCAATTCGACTTGCTTCGATGATTCGACTATTGATAGTGATAGTATTCTTTTCTTTGTTGATGATTGATAGTCTATATTCATGAATTATGCCATGTGTGAAGTAAGCTTCACCGATGGGTGGTAATAGTAATGGGTCCCAGTGAGGACAATGCCCTGTGTGAGGACGCTCACCGATGGGTGTATAAAGGCATGTGCGGTTTATTGATTATCCCATGATTGGGGAGTTCAGAATCCTGAATATTAGACCTTGATTATTCATATTAACATGTTATTTCGTTTCGATCAATGATCATGATATAAGTATGGTAACTTAATGTTAAAATCCCTTCGTTCAAGTTCAATTATCTGTGACTATCATTTTCATTCATCCCCTATGTTGTACCCGAGATTTTTATGGTTACCAATTGGGCCTTAGACTCACCCCTATTGTTTCTATATCCATTCGCAGGTCATACAATCAGCAAGAATAAGGGGATTACGGACCCTAAAAATTAAAGATTGGCTCTGAAAGGAAAATCTTAGTAGGGTTTAATTTATATTCACTTTTGTAGTACTCTTGACTTATCAAACATGTACTAATGTTTGTAGCTATTATCATTATTGTAATATTTTGTTGTTCCCTTTAGTTTTCTTCTATTCTGGTATTATATAGACTCTGATGTCAACCTTGTGATTCTGAGTATTGCATATACATCTCCACTTCTTTATTTTTGGCCATTCAGCATATATATAATATATATATATATATAATATAT
Source organism: Asparagus officinalis (assembly GCF_001876935.1). Classification (NCBI taxonomy): domain Eukaryota; kingdom Viridiplantae; phylum Streptophyta; class Magnoliopsida; order Asparagales; family Asparagaceae; genus Asparagus; species Asparagus officinalis. Next base: position 49,821,206 of record NC_033795.1, read on the forward strand.
AATATATATTATTATATATAAGAAGAGAGCGACGAGACGAGAGGAATGAAGAACCTTGATACCAAGTTAGTTTAAAGCAACTTGAGAGTGATGTGGAGACCTAATTCTGCCCAGTTACATCACACCTCAAAGATTAGAAACCTCAACCCCTCATCACCAACCCTAATGTAGATATAGGGACAAGATTTAGACCACATCACTATCAAGTTTCTTGGAACAACTTAGGTACCAAGTTTCTCCATTTCACACACACACACACACACACACTTATAACATATATATATATATATATATTATATATATATATATATATATATATATATATATATATTATATTGCTGATGTACATTAAAGAGTTAAGCCAGCGCTTGCGCCTTTCTTATTACAGACAAGTCATGCCCAAATTTTTATGTACCTCAATAAAGGGCGTTACAGTTTCAATATAACTTACATAATTTCAATATAAGTTCTAGAGACCTGAGAGTATATCCTTTTTTTAAAACTTGAAGCAGTTAAGTACATACTTTTGAATTGTTTGTTAAGCTTTCATGTCTTGCTTTGGTGACATCATTGGGTGATTGTGAAATTATGAATATGTGTAGTAAAATGAATGTAATTATGGACAAGTTATAAATTTATGAATATATATTTGAGTATTCAATTGCGATACTTCCTAGACTATATAGATTGTATTAAATTAAAGTATTTTTATCAAAAAAAATTTACGTTACATTATTTTTAATACTTAAAATTATTATGAACAACTTTTATATTTGTTTAAATTAAACAGTAAAATGTTTCGTTCCTAATTGTGGTGTTATGTTTGAAATTTTTGATGATTCTAATTATTAAAGTCATTATGAATAGTTAGTATTTATAAAATATGTAAATAATTAATAAACAAAATAACCTACATTAGTTTTTTTATGTTTTTTTCTTTAACCCTTAACTGGAGGTAGAGTGATACGTTTTGCGGTATCATTATTTTGAATCTACTACTTCGTTAAACAGTTCATTTTCTCATCATGAACTTTGCCTCCTTCCCTCTCTTGATGATATAGTTCTTTTTGGATTATTAACTAACTTAACAGAGGATAATTATAAATGTATAGGAAAAAAATGCATAGGAACAAAATATAGGATGCTGACTGTAATAATCTTAAGTTTTATTTGGCAATATATATAAAGAAAAGTAAATGGACTTTTATGCAAAAATTGTTAGAGGGTTATATTAGCAAAAGAGGACTCTTATTAATAGCCCAAAACCCTACCCAACTCCTCCTTAATTCTGTCAGCCTCTTCTCCGTCTTCCCGTCTCTGTTCCGCCACACAACCAAAAAAAAATCTCTTCTCGTCTCTGATTCGCGCACAAATAAAAAATCTCCTTTCCTCTGGTTGATTGTCGTCTCTCCTTCTTTCCCTTATCATGAATGTGGGTTTGAACTCAGCCACGTCTCCAACCTGAGAGTCGTGTTCACTCCTCCGCAGGAAAAAAAAAAGAGGCTTCCTTATCAGTTGAGTTGGGATCAAGAAGACTTCTAGGTATTTTATATTCCCCACTTAGAAACTTATGGCTACATCTTAATATTTTGAGGCTATGGCCATGATGGAACCAAACCTTGGTTCTGTTGCCACTTGTGTTGGTCTCCACGCCTTCTGTCTTCTTTTCTATACAAGGCCATTTAATTCTAGCTTGTGATCTTGAGTTACTTTATATAAAAAAATTGTTATGTATACAATGCTTAACTGTAGTTATAGGGTACAGTAGGGTATGTAGGTTGATTTTAGTATAGTTAATTAAATGGTGTATGATAATATCCTAAGATTATTTTATTAGGTATTCGGGTCTTAAGTTATACAGTAATGTTGATGGTTATTTGTATATATTATGTAGGAATCCCAAGTGATTTAGAGGAGGCATCGTGACTAGTATTCCGATAGTCTTTCGGATTTATGTAAGTGGTGAATTTGTACATTATTCACTGCGTATTTTTCATATAAAATTACCTTGTCTATATGTAAGTTTGTTATGATGGATTATACCCTTTTGTATGGTTGCTCGCATACACTGTTGATTGGATAAATGCACGTGGTTAGTTGGTAGAAGTCTATGCTTATTTTCTTTGTTAATTGTTGTCTTTTCATATAATAGTAGATTGAGATGCATATGTGGTTGATTGATTTCACTATTGGTTAGCATTTGGCATTTTTGTATAACGTATTTAGTTTTACGAGCTTTGTTTAATTTTCTTAAAACATATGCATCTCAGGTCAATATATTGGTATATGTCAGATATAAGTAAGCTATCAAAACAGGGCTCAATGTGCCTCTATGAGGTTTTATTTTAGCGCTAAGAGCCCAAATTTGGGTCTCACCGTCCCGGAACCACGGGCTTAATAATTGTGAGGTTTACTGAGTCAACCGGAGTATGAAGTGTTGACCGCATTAAGGCGTAGCCTGCTTATTTCCATTTCATGTTTTTTTAGTTTTCTTAAATATTTGCATCATGTACTAGAATTCATTGATGATTCTCAATCATTCTTATATTTTGCTTATCATTTGTCGAAATATTTGAATTTTTGTAAAACAAGTGTTCAATGTATAAATTTATCCACTTATTGAGTTGTGAACTCATTGTGTTGTTTTCCTTCTTTTCAGAGACTCAGGATGAGATGGAATTGACGATTGTTTTCAAATTCTTAGAACGGGACAAGAAATATAATTCGAGATTGTTATTTTCTTGGTGAAGGTTAAATAAAGTCTTTAATATTTAGTTGATGAATTGAGAGTTTGTAGTAATGAGATTCTTTCCTTTAGGTTGAGTTTTATTTCAAGTTGAGGAATATTTATTTTTATCAAGTAAATTGGACTAGTGTTGACTTTTGGGATTATAGAGAATACTTATTGTTGGTTTTAATTCAATGATGCGATTATTTTGATGGTCTTTTAATGAATATATATTTTTGGAGGATTTTTCACATGTTTAGTCCGGCTCCAATATTCCTTTTAAGGTTCGACAATTGGGGTCGTGACAATGACAAAAAGGAAAATGCACAAGATGAAGAGGGAAGCAGTGCATTAAAAGAAAAATGGAAAAAAGTTCACTTAATTAGCATATAGATGGTCTCATATGAATAAATACAAGGGAGAAAGGGAGACAAATCTGCGTCCCATAACCAGTGCACTATTTAACAAATTGGCCAAAACGGGATTCATATGAAAGCATTGGTGACTAAACAAGATTAAAACATGCTCAGTTAGGTCTCTGTTCATGGTGGTATCCTAGGATTATAGCAAGTGGTTAGAAAACAGGAAGGTCACTGAAACATGGAGAAAATATAATAAGCTGATCTTCACTATCATCACGCTAATTCATACATGTACAAAATCTGGCTTCCAAAAAGTCTATGTTAGTTACGTTTGGCTCATGTCAACCAGATACGCATCTAAAATCTTCTAAAATTCAGTCTAGCCAAGTAAAAGTTACGTATTCATGTTTAAGGAGTTACCTGGTTGCATAAATCAAGATGTGTGTCAATATATAATCGAATAGGAAAGGGAGGGAGGGAGGGAGGGAGAGCAAACCTTGCGGTAATCGAGAATTCCTTCAAAAGGAAGCTCCAATTCATCACTGACTATAACTGGGATACACCCACTTACAATTGCATCAAAAAGCCTGGCAGAAGATGGCGTATCCCCAGCTGGACTCAAGCAAAATATAGATCTGAATGCACGCAAAACAAGCTAACTCTGTAAGATGCTCAAGTACTTTCCAGCTTGAAGAAAATTTGAAAAGAAAAAGGCTATTACTTGCGCATGCCAGTCTGGGCTGCTTCTTTGCCAGACATTCCAGCACTTCCCTCTTCTATAACAACCCCTTCAGCATCATGTAGCACTGCCCCAAGTTTACTACGGATCTTTCCTCCCTGACAGTATGATGCTGTAAGATTAGTACAAATGCATCCAGAATACCATACATGTGAGAATTTCATGTGGGCAAGCATTTTTATTTTTTATTTTTTATTTTGGTGTGTGCAGGATTATGCACATGCAAGCTTGCATGGGTTTAAGAGCATTCTTTTGCTTACAGCATTCCGTTTAAGCCTTCCACGGAAAAAGAGCAATGTGTTTCTTTTCGGCTGTGTTTCTAACATACATTGGGCATCACATAGTTCAACATTTGGAACATATGGAAGGATGAGATCCTTTTCCAGCCAGACTTGTCCAGGCTTATACCTAAAGAATTTTTCAAACCCAATAGACAGTAAGATTAGCATCCCCATTTAATGAGACAAATTTTGATAAGGGTAAGATAACAGATCCTGACCAGTTCCCAGTAGAGTCCATGTCAGGAAGAAGCCAAATAGCTTTTTTCATAAACTTGCGAACTGACTTGAAAGACCAAGGATGGTGAACAGGAAGAATATGATCCCTTCCTCCTGAACGCTGCCATGCAGGCTGATCAGTGACCCACTTCTGTGCCTCCTGTTTCCACAAGCAATCACATATAGGATATGTAAGTGACAACGTACGAGGCCAAAAAGCCTGCTGTCTCAGATAGAAATCATTCTGAAGGTTGTGTCTCACAAAATAAAAGACAGTAGTATGATACTGGCTTATGTTTATATCCCTTTAAAATAAATGATGATTTGCCCGTGTAATACAAATTAGCTATATTAGCAAAAACAAGTGATATTAGCAAAAAATATGCATTGTCGACACTAGGTAATGTGATGAACCTATGTAAGAAATTCCAATAAACTCGTTAGGTAACAAGCACAAACAAGGGAATGAGCTACAGTCAACAAAGAATTTCACCATAAAAAAAGGTGTGCATGAGTGGTTGCACGTTTGAACATGCACACACACGTGTGCGTCCGTGTGTGTGGGCATGCCTCTGTGTGTGTGTGTGTGGCCACGACGAGAATTTACCAACCAAAAACAAGTGTCAAGCAAATTGTTCAGTCCTACCATTTTAAGTAGGTTACGTAATATTACACAGTAGGTGCTCCCACATTGAAGAAATTATCATGATATATGTCTCAGCTGAATAAGTGCAGATTTAACAATATTTTTTTCCCACAGGATCTAACCTCACTGTGCTGAAACTCATCATTCTATTATGTACTCAACTTGTCAACATTCATCACTATCAGCTAACCATTCAATGAATGTGAAAGTTCAGGCAAAGAACTACATCCAGGTGCCAATCTCATGCCAGTTATGCAATTGGTCCCCGATGATACAGGGCACTGATACAGTAATTAGCAGAGAAACCTACTTAATTAAGTTCTTGACTTCTTTCAATGAAGAGGCATCTCAAGAAATCTAATTGAAGGAGAAGATCATATGATTTAGTGTAAAGAAGATCAATGTTTATCTAAAACAAGAAGCTATAATTAGAATTTTTATGTTTCTAAAATATTAAAGGAATTTGATAAAATAACAATCGCTAGTATACTGGTTGAGTTCTTTGAAACAGGAAAAGGCAGGATTAAAGCATTACAATAGATAGTTAATTAGAAAATGCAACATCAAGATAAAAGGTTGACACATAAACAACAAAGACATGGCATTTTCCATGAAACAGAACCATTAATCTCTTTGGAACTGAAAAAACTATCTAGTTTAGTAGTTCATTAATGCATTGGAAAAACAACCTGCAGAATGCAATTCTACACAGTCAAGCACAAAATACAAGCAAGAGAATAATTTTACAGTGAGGTAGTAATATTTAAATAAAAAAGAAACTATCGGTCCCAGCTTTTGACATGTCGCATTTTAATGAAGCACATGGTCAGGACAAATAATAGCTTAAATTTAAACCTTGGGGCATACGCGCACACCCTATAAAGTTGCTTGCACTGTTGTTTCTCCAATAAGAAGAAGCTAATGGTTGTGAAAAATGGAATGTAAAACAAGTCTGCCTCTTCTTGCCTATGAACCCTGACAACATTCTTCAACAGCCTCTCTGATTCCGGAGCAGTCAAATCAGACCACAGCCAATAATCAACTGAATGCTGCAAAAAAATAGAGACAAAGAATTAATTACACATGAAGAAAAAATACAAACATGGGCTAAATGGTATTTTACTTAATTTGGATTTCAGGCAAAAGAAAAATGGATCACCAACTTAACTCAAGGATAAACCTTAATAAAGATGAATTACTAAATAAGATTCATGCAGAGAGCCCAAAATTTTTGAAATAAAGGCTCTGCTTTGATGTTGATATGAAGAGAAATAAAGAACTGATAGCTAAAGTCTTCAGAGAAACACTGTGGAGTAATTACATAAACTAACACAAGAAATGAACTATATCTTGGATAAGTTCGTATACTCAAAACTAAATTTAAACATCACGAGCAATAGAAATATTCTTGGTCAAAATTAATGAAACATATAACAATTTCCAAGACCAAGAGAATTGTGGTTTGAAAGAAACTCTTTTAAGATAGGAATGCAAAACTTGATATGCCAATGTTCAAAGAATGTGACACATGAGGATGATTGAATTGTTGATGTCAGCTACATAACTAAAATGTTCAAGCCAACCACAAGGGAGAGGCATCTAATTAACAGAAAAATATTAAGAATCATCTGTAGTCTCCACCTTCTATTTCTTTCAGTTTTCAACATGAGGCTTAGAATTCGTTGGTGCCATGTGCCGCTCATGAGATATTTTTTGCATGAAAATAACCATATATATACTTATCACCTAAATGGTGATTTCACCATTGTCTCACACTTAGTTTTGACTCTACTGACTTGTAATCGTTAGTCTTTCATTTTCTTTTATATTCTTAATTTTGTCCATCACAACTATATCATCTAGTGTGGCCATCATTCCTTTTCATGCATTTCCTTGCATCAGTAGCATCATGTCTCCATTTCTATGATATATGAATAATGCCAATAATGCCAACGGACTAACTCTAGGTTCATGCAAATCATTTCACTCATTGCAGCATTAGGAACTGTAATATGTTCTATTTTCGGTTATTTTTCAAAGCTGAATGTAACTCCCTAGCAATTCTTACCATCTGGCTTTTTGCCTATTTATTTATGGGGCAATTGAAAGGTTGGTCATTAGTTGCATGATTGCTAATTACCTGCCAATTCAATATCAAAGTTTAGCATAGTCCTTAGTTTTTGATATTATCCTTGCAAGAATTCACAGCACATGTAAAGAAAATGCACAAGCACATTGCACAAGCACACTGCATCCATATGCACATAGGCCCACAAATATGACAGGGTATGTAATTATGCAGCAGACAGTCTTGGTATGAAGACGACGGATGTTATAGTCTGCATTCAATCACCTTAAGTAGGTTGGTCATTAATTGCATGATTGCTAATAACCAGCCAACTCAATATCAAAGTTTAGCAGTCCTTAGTTTCTGATTTTATCCTTGCAGGAATTCACATCACATGTAAAGAGAACGCACTAACACACTGCATCCATACTCACATAGACCCACAAATATGACAGGGTATGTAATTATGCAGCAGACTTTCTTGGTCCCTAAAAATTTCATGTGTAGTAGTTTTAGTTTAGGTTATATACTTTAACTTTCTCTCAATTTTTTTAATTTTATTAGGAAACGTTTGTCTAAAGAGTATTTTCAAGGTTTATTAGGTTTTCTGACTGGAACTTATATAAACTGTATGCTTATTGATTGTTCACTATCAGCCTTGTTTTTGACCATTACTATTTTCTTTAGCCAATGCTTGATAGTTGATACTGGTGACGCATGATCGTTAAATTGTTGTTTCAATAATTTGTAATTTATTACATAAGGTGGAGTCTCAATTTTGTATTGTAACATGTTTGCTTAGTCCATGTAGGATCAAAAGCAGTTCAATTATCACATAGAATATCACAGGTATCGGTGGTCTTCCTTCCACCTCAGTCGCTCAAGTTTTTCAAGCTTATTGCCCATTTGGTGTATGGATAGCAAAAGAGAAATTAGGTATAAGTTATTATTATTATTATCCATTATGTTCAAGCTTATTATCTACTCTTTGTAATTACCTGCAAAGGAATATCTTGTGGACTGAAAAGAAATGGGTTAGTGCAGAAAGAAGGTCTCACGTACTTAAACAAGAATTTCTTTAAAATTCCACATTCGGAGCCCTTAATTCATTATGGGTTGCAGGTTTGATTCCAAGTAAGGAAGGTTTCAATCCAAGCAATATACCAAGGGAGAAAGCCGTACATCCTATGCATCCTCGAGCAGACAAACAAAGAAGAGCCAGTCCAAGTGATTCAACTTAAAAAGAGTTTTAAACAAGTATAGACTGTTTTAAGTCTTTTAAATTTTCCCTCTACCCAATATGAAGAGCATTTTGTGCAGCTCTATCACATCAGGCCAACCAAAAAGATAATGATTTTTACATGTTCCATAAACACATTTCCAAATTCAATTTCGTTTTTTGGGCATGTTTTATACTATTGGATAGCAAGTTTATAAGACAAATGGGTATCCTACTAATGCAATCAATTTTCGCTACATAAACAAAAGAGAAGTAACAGAGATCAATCCAAACACCAAACTAACCACGATGAGTCTCCGCAAAGGTCATAATAAATCTATGCAATGCTTCTAATAGCACAACAAACCCCAAAGTCTTGCTACTCCTAAAAAAGTCCACCTTTGTCCCTCAGATTACAACTTTTACTACCAAAAGTCTTACCACGTGAGATCCAGTGTCTCCTTATAAGAGTTACCAAGGAGCTGCAACATCTTCAAATTCCATTTCACTTCCAATTTTTTTGGATGCTTTATACCACTTATGCAATCAAAACTTGTCGGTTCGTTACTTGTTTGTTCAAGACTTTCAAGTATATAAGATAAATAGGTATACCACTAATGCAATCGAACTTCAGGTAGACAAACAAAAGAAAATAGCCAGAGATCCATCCTCACACCACAATAACCACTACGAATTGTAGGCGTTAAAAATTGCCCATAGGTCCTCAAACACAGTGCAAGACAAGGAAAAGACGATAAACGTTATTATCCAAGTCAAAGGAATTCATCCAAAATCAGCAAGGCGACGAAACGTACGCAAAACAAAGAAGCTGGAAGAATCACGAAACATTGCTTAGAAGCTTGAACAGTGCCGAGTCACCAAATGCTGACTCGCACGGTTCCGAGTCACCAGAAGCTGACTCGCACAGTTCCGAGTCACCAGAAGCTGACTCGCACATTTCCGAGTCACCAGGACTCTTGTTGGATACAAAACCTCCCCAAACACGGATTTCAATGATTTTTAAGGATTCTTTCGTCCCAAAACCTCTCCAACTGCTCTGAGGTTATCCATAAACACGTTTAGACAGTTATAAACCGCAGATAACGTTTAAACATCAATTCCTACTAGGAGACACATCTCAAAAAGCCTATAAATAGAAGCCTAAGGTCTTCTTTCAGGGGGATCGGAGATTTGAGATTAAGAAGGCGAGGTGCTGTCAAATTGACCAGTCAACCACGAATTTCAGAGGAGAATCATCAGAGCTTGGCGAACACTTTCATAAAGAAAGCCCCTTCGAAAGGTTTGTGATTCTTTTCCCTTCTTTCCTCCGGATTAAACTTGGTTTTAATCTCGAGAAGAGCCACAATCTCGCTTGGTCGTGATTGTCGCTTCCGTAATTGTTTTCCTCGTGAAACAAGAGCGTAATTATATTGTCGATCGGCTTTGGTCTGCGGTGGTCCACGGACTAACGCGTCCCCGGCACAGGCAAAGATCCCACGCAAAGCAGCGGGAGATAAACTACTGCTGCGTTTTGTTTGATAAAGTTGTAATCTTTATTTTTCGTTGTAAGAAGATCTTATAAAAAGATCAACTCTCTTTTCAGTTTGAACTTGTAATCGATAAACGGTGTAACAGGTTTGAAAACAATGGAAAAGGCAACTTTTGACACAAACACGAATCTCGATACAAATCTCAACTACTTCCGTCCAACATCAATCTACACACGCTCCTAAACGACGCAGCAGATTCAAGTTACAGTCTAACTTAGCTCAGATCTCAAATTTCAGTACCCAAAACACACAATAATAATAATAATAATAATAATAATAATAATAATAATAATAATAAATTTACCTGTTCGATAAGTCGGTGAACGGGGGAGCCATTAGAAGTGAGATTCACAGTCTCCTTGTAAGTGTTCCTGAACAACCAAAGCAGATCGTAGGTAAACTTAGCCGGCATCTCGTAAACGTAAACCCTAACAACCGACAAACCAAATCGATCCCCACTCTCCTCCTCCCTCCTCGAGATCAATCGATCGAGCGCCTCGGCCGACTCCGGGGCGTCGGAGGAGGCAGAGGACGGGTGGGATTGGGATCTGGAGGTGAGGAATCGCTCGAGGGAGGCGACGAAGGAGTACTCGGGAGGGGACGCGGATCTAGGGTTAGGGTTAGGGTTAGTGGTTAGGGTTAGGGTTTGGGTTGGGACATGGCCGGTGGAGGGAGAGGAGGAGGAGAAGAGGAGGAGGAGGGAGAGGAGGGAGAGGAGGGCGATGACGGCGATGAGGATGAGGGAGGATGAAGGTGGAGATCTGGATGTTGATGAGAAGGCGAAATGTTTTCCGGCCATCTCGCGCGGATACGGGGAGAGGCGTGGTTTCTGGGTGGGGATAGAGTCCCTGGGTAAAAATGCTACCCAGTTGTCTACGCTCCGGATCTGAGATGCATCTAGGATTGCATACTTCCTGCGGTTGCTTTTGTGATATTTAGCCCCTCAAGTCATTGAAATTGCCTTTACGGCCCAAAAAAAAAAATCTCGCAAGTTGTTTCAACCCCTAGATCTGCTATAGTTTGATTCTGTGGGGATGCTCATTTTAAGCAAACTCGTCCATAGTTGCTATACGCTCCGGGGCTGTTTGTCTGCATGCAAGTGAAAGATGAAAAGTGAAAAAGTGACTTTCTTTTTACGTTGTATGTGTTTATTCATGTGCAATTTGATTATGAAATTAAAATGCAAGAAAGTTGTCGCATATGCGTATCCAAATGTTTTCCTACTTTTCAATCGTAAAGTGTCCAACCTGTGGGAGGATTCATTGGATTACAACCTGTGCCCATTCTTTTTATCAAATCAAACTTGAACACAGTGACAGCGAAGAAGACATTAATTGCTCTCTTAGTTATTCTTTCAGCATGTCTGAACTCTTTGTACATTACGGTAAATGTACAGAAGTAGGACATACCAGACACTCTGCTATTGCAGGGAAAATCATGTGATCAACATTCAGGTCGTTTTGTTCGGCAATATTCAGTGAAGTTATGTGTAGAAAGAATCCAGCTAGCAGTCTACGATCTGGACTTACTAACTCCCATACGTGATACAACCAAGAGCATGCACCGTCCTTTAAACTGTGAAACCTGTTCTATCTCTGATTATAACGGCTCTGTGCTAGAATGGCAATCCTCGTGCACTGTTAAGATTCCTTGTAATATTGAATGGGTGAATGGTTCTTTCTCATCATTCTATTGGAGAGAGAGAGAGAGTATATTGGACACGTGGTGTTCTAAGAGATAAGAATAATTGGATTAGTGCAAAACGAGGAGGGTTTGAGGATTAGTATGCTGATCCAAGGGTCCTCTGTTTGGATCACTACATAAACAATGTAGCAGGCCCAATGGAAAGTTTTAGCATCCCATTAGACGACAAACACTGCATCATTTGCCCTCAGCCTATGTCCATACTCGCACAATCTCCTTCCAATATCGTCGAGCAAATCATATATATCTCCACATCGCGGGTGTCCCTTATCTCCCATCACAAACTCATGCACAACACCATCCATCTCAATTGAACTAAGACCCGGCGTCTTATCAATACCCTTCGCCTTCATGACCTTTCTCACCCTCCCAACATCATCCCATCGACAAATATCTGCATACAAGTTGGATTGCAACACATAATTCCCTCCATAACCTGGGTCCAATTGCATTACTCGAGCAATTAAACGTTCTCCGAATTTGATATCTCCATGAACTCTACAGGCTCCCAATAAAGATCGATACACTGCTGCAGTAGGTTTAATGGACATTTTCCTAACCACATTCTCAGCCTCCTTGAGCTTGCCAGCTCGGCCCAAGAGGTCAATCAAGCATCCATAATGCTCCTCCTTCGGCTCAATCCCAAAATCCTTTTGCATCCTATTGAACAGATGTCTACCCTCATCGACCAACCCAGAGTGAGCACACGCGCTCATTAGTACAAGCACTGTCACCTCGTCCACTCTCACTCCTTCGGTTATCATCCTCTCAAAGAGTACGATTGCACGGTGTCCAAATCCATGGATAGCAAAACCTCGTATCATCGCATTATAACATGTCACATCTCTTTTTGACAGTTCACCAAACACTTGCTCCGCAAAATCCAGTCGGCCACATTTCGAGTACATCTCTACAAGAGAAGTACCGACAAAGCGATTGATCGATAGACAATCGCCCCTAAGTATGTAAGAATGGGCCCAAAAACCCTGCGCTAGCGCACCTAGATCACCGCAAGCGCTTACAACAGCCACAAGTGTAATCTCATTGGGATTTACACGAGAATCCTCCAGCATCCTTCTAAACAGTAAGAGGGTTTCTACATATGAACAGTGAGAGAGCGCAGACAAGACAGAGTTCCAGGCGGCCAAGTCCGGTAGATGGATTTCATCGAACATTTGGCGGGCGACTCGGATTTTCCCGCGCTTGCAGTAGAAGTTGAGCAGTGAGGCGAGGACGAAAGGGTCGCGGTGGAAGCCGAGGACGATGACGTGGGCATGAAGGGCGAGGCCGTGTGGGGCCCAGGAGGGGGCCCCACAGGCTTTGAGGAGGGAAGGGTAGGTGTGGGGGTTGGGGGAGAGCGGGG
>NC_033795.1:49834102-49836640 GCF_001876935.1 Asparagus officinalis
AGGAAGAGATGAGGGTGTTGAAGAGGAAAGTGGAGGGGGGAGAGCGGGAGAGGAGAGAGAGGGAGTAGGAGAGGAGAGAGAGGGAGGAGGAGAGAGAGAGGAAGCGGGAGAGCGGGTAAGTGTGGAGAGAGAGGCCGGTGGTTATGAAGTGGGAGAGGATTTGTTTGAATTTGGAGATTGTTTTTGTTGATGGGGACGGAGTTGTTTTGTTGTGGAGGAGGAGAGATTCAAGATGATGGAGGACTGGGTGCTGGAATCTGGGATTGATAGGAGGCGGCTTCATGGGTCATCGTGTTCATTGTTGAAGGAGCGTTGTTTGGTGTTTTGTTTTCAAAAGGTTGCCTTATTAGAGGGGGGGGGGGGCCATATCTCACTTTAAATCATTCAAAAATCAGAATAATTGATTTCTCAGCCAATATATATTATTTATGAGAGATCAGGGAAAAGATGTAACGAGAAGGGTGTTGTGTGCAGCGGAAATTTTGGCAGCACTTCTGCTGCACAACAAGAGAGTAAGATGTTTCACAAAGGAAACAAGAACCGAAAGTAAAATATCTCAACAAAGTGGGATATCAGCTCTTCCTCTCATCAGTTCTAGGACTGACTTGTCGAGGGAACCTACAAGCAATTACAAATCACAATAAGACAATGAATTTTACGTGGTTCGGCAAATAGCCTACGTCCACGGGGCAAGAAGGGGGAAGATCTACTATTAGAGGGAGAGAATACAACTAGGGTTTACAATCACACAACATAAACCCTCAAACAATCTCTCAAATCCCTCACAAATATCTCCCTCAAAAGAACAGTCCACCAAAACACGCCCTTGCACGAAAAACTAGAAATGACAGCGATTCTTGTCCCTACTCTTTGCCACGTTACCGCAGCCAAAAAAAAAAAACAAATAGCCAGTCTTTTTCTCCTTCACAGCGCAACCAAATAAACCCTAAGAATAATAATATATATATATATATATATATATAATATAAATAATATATATATTAATAATATATATATTATATATATATATCATATATATATATATAATTAATATATATATATATTAATATAAATATATATATATAATATATATATATGCTTTCGTCCGTTTCAGGTCTGGGCTCGTGAATCTCTTTCACGCGGCGTTGCGGGCTCTGAATCTCTCACGTGGGAGTTTGAGTAACTCACGTGGGTGGGCCCCATGTACTTCCTATTCACAATTCTCCATCTCAGCGAAGTTTTCCCAAAACTGAGCGACACCAAAGCAATCAAATATCCCACTTGTTGTGTCCAGTACGTCGTGAAGTTAATTCACGACAACGGACTCAATCCACAACAAGTCGTGAAACCAAATGAGAATACGAACAAACTCTAAACGTCGGTATCTACTCCCAAATCGGCCGCATCATAAATGACTGCCTATGTATCCTCTTGCCTAAGGAATCAAGCCTTCACGTAGTTCACCAAAATGGCCTCCAAATGCCTCAACACCGAAGAATGTTCAAAAGCTCCAAACAATGACCAAACTTAACACCTGAAACAACTTTGGTCAACATATCCGCAAGGTTGTCCTTTGTGTGGATCTTCTCCAATATGACATCTCCATCATCCAATACGTCAAGTACAAAGTGAAATCTGATATCGATGTGTTTCGTGCGTGCATGATAAACCTGGTTATTCACCAAATAGATAGCTGACATGCTATCACAATATACCCGAATGGTCTCCTGTGCAATCCCCAAGTTCTCTAATAATCCACGTAACCACAAAGCCTCCTTAACAGCTTCAGTCACCGCCATATACTTTGTCTCTATAGTAGAGAGAGCCATTGTGCACTGAAGTGTACATCTCCAACATACCAGTGTGTAAGGACCATGAATTTTGATACTAGTTAAAATAATTTTCTAGTATTTTAAAATATTTAATTATGATTTTTAAAAGAGTATTTATATTTTTCTCGAATTTCTACAATTTTCTATGATTTAAAGTCTAAGTTTTATATTTATTTAAATGATTTAAATATTTATAATTTTATTTAGTGCAGTAAAATTTTTTGGAATTTATCTATTGCGTTATCAATACTGTTACATGTCATTTTGAATAATGCATTGTATTATTTTTATTATTACATATTATTTCGTATAATACATTGTATTATTAATTACATATTATTTATATAATTTATTATATTATTTCTACAATTGTGTATTACCTATCGTATTAGCACAACTGGTACATTTTACTGTGTATATAATTATCCCATAATTATTTAATTTTAAATATAGATAAATATATTTTATTTATTAATTATTCTCGTTTAATTGTACAATATGTGTATATTTCGAATATTTCGTATCAACTGTTGCAATAGCACAACAAGTACGTTTTAATTTGTAGATATTTATCCCGTAATTATTTGATTTTTTTAATATAAGTAATTATTTTTATTAATTATTTTTGTTTATACCCTAACCCTAATTCATTTCATATATATATATATATATATATATATATATATATATACACACACTATGTTAC
>NC_033795.1:49836665-49839165 GCF_001876935.1 Asparagus officinalis
AAGAGAGAGATTACGTACTCCTTATAAACGAGTTAGTTGACGGAAAGAGAGTCACTTCCGCGCTGATACATCAACTAGGGATCTCAAATTGAATGGTCTCGCGCTGAGCGAGTTGCTATGGCCACAGTGTCACCGAGAATGAATATGCTCATTTGGGATGTTTCGCCTGGTATGCAATAACTTAATGAGTGATGTGTGTAATCAATGGTACTAACATTTGTTCGCAGGAAGCATGTTGATCGGGTGGGTTTAGTGTTGTTCGGCGGCTGGGTTTCGAAGTGGTTAAGGAGTAAAGTGAGTTGATGGCGACTATATGAAATCTGGTGATACTTCGGTAACAACGAAAAGACAATGTCGCAGGAGATCTTCTAACCATCAAATAAACTGACTATTGATTGTTTAAAGAATTTTCCCATAGTTCTCAACAAGGTCAAGTCAAGGAAAATTAGATAAAGTTATTACTCAATCAAAGAATTCATCCAAATACAAGGGCGAGGAAACGTACGGAAAACAAATGGTGGGTGGGAATTCTGGAGGAATCACGAACTGTGCTTAGGAAGGCTGGAAACATGTGGGCCGGATTCACCAAATGGCTACTCCAGTTGCGAGTCAACAGGAAGCCTTGATCGGGGCAGTCGGTGTAGTCACCTAACTGACTCCACGTTTCGAGTACTATTAGCTCTATCGGCACAGTTGGAGTCACCAAACTACTGACTCGATCACAGTTGCTGGAGTCTACCAGACGCTGACTCGCACAGGTCCGCAGTACAAAAGCTGACCGCACAGTGGATCACCGAAAGCTGACTGCGAATTCGAGTACCAGGACTCTTGATGGATTAGCAACTTCACAAACACGATTTCAATGATTTTTAAGCGATTCTTTCGTCCCAAACCTCTCCAAATGCTCTTAGGTTATCATAAAACGTTAGAACAGTATAGACCGCCAGATAGCTTCACATCAATTACAGTGAACACATCTCAAAAAGCATATAAATAGAAGCTAAGGTCTTCTTCAGGGATCGAGGATTTAGATTAAGAGCGAGGTGCTGAAATTGACCGTCACTCACGATTTCAAGGAAATATCAAGGTGGCGAACAATTTCATAAGAGAAACCCTTCGAAAGGTTTGTGATTCTTTTCACTTCTTTCCTCCGGATTAAACTGGTTTTAAATTCTCGAGAAGAGCAAATCGTTGTGTGATTGTCGCTTCGGTAATTGTTTATTTGTGTGAAAACAAGAGCGTAATATATTGTCGATCGGATTGGTCGCGTGGTCAGCAAGTCCGGCGCAAGATCCGCACGCAAAGCAGCCGGGAGATAAACTACTGCTGCGTTTGTGTATTGATAACACGTTGTAATGCTTTATTTTCGTTGATAAGAAGATTTATAAAAGATCAACTTGCTTTTCAGTGAACTGTAATGATAAACGGTAACAAGTTTGAAAAAATGGAAAGCATCTTTTGACACACACGAATCTCGATAACATCTATACTCCGTCCAACATCAATCACAGCGACGCTCTCTAAGACGAGCAAATTCAAGTAGGAGTCTAAATTACTCAATGCAATTCGTACGCAAAAACACACAATAATAAAATATTAGTGTAGAATAATAATAAAATGAATAATAATAATAAATAATTTCCTGTTTTGATTAAGTCGGAATGGGAGCATTAAATGAGATTCACAGGTTCTTGTAAGTGTTTCCTGAACACCAAGCCGATCGTAGTAACTTGCACGGCGATCTTCGGTAAACGTATACCCTAGTTAACAACGCCGACCAAACGATCCCATTCCTCGCTCGCCTCTTCGAGATCAATCGATCGAGGCGCGCTGCTGACCGGGGCGTCGGAGGAGGCAGAAGGACGGTGGTTAGGGATCTGGAGTGAGCAATGGTCGGAGGGAGGGCGACGAAGGAGTAATCGGGAGGGGGACGCGGATCTGGTAGGGTTTAAGGTTAGTTGGTTAGGGTTAGGTTCTGGTTTGGGAATGGCCGGTGAAGGGTAAGGAGGAGGAGAGAGCAGGAGGAGGAGAGAGGGAGGGGGGCGATTGAACGCGATGGAGGAGCAGGGAGATGAAGGTGGAGATTTGATGTTGAGAGAAGGCGTAAATGTTTTCACGGCGATTCGCGCGGATACGGGGAGAGCGTGGTTATCTGGTGGGATAGAGTCTGGGTAAAATCACCAGTTGTGCTACGGTCGCGTGATGCTTGAGATGCAATCTAGATTAGCATACTTCTCGGTGCATTTTTGATGATATTTAGCCCCTCAATCATTGAAATTTGCCTTTCCGGCAAATAAAAAAAATTCGAAAGTTGTTTCAACGATAGATCTGTATAGTTTGATTCCTGTGGGGAATGTCATGTTTTAAGCAAACTCGTAATAGTTTGCATAATACGCTCCGGGCGTTTGTTCTGGATCAAGTGAAAGAGTTAAAGTTGAAAAAGTGACTTCGTTTTTACGTTTATGGTTTATATCATGTGCAATTGAGTTTATGAAATTAA